>NC_069509.1:21294271-21629271 GCF_027579735.1 Bombina bombina | reverse complement strand
AAAAAACAGAAGACAAGAGCAATGAAAAGGATCAAAAAGGTATTTATTACTGTACAGAGACCTGTTGTAACCACTGAGCAAATGAACAGAACATTATGGCCTCTATTTATCAAGGTAAGTCTACTTACCTGCATTCGCCGGCACCAATATGCTCGCCTAAGCTCGCCTAACATCGCCGCCGCAGACCTGAATACTTTAGCCAAATATATGAAGAAAGCTGTCAAAAAGCCACGCACCAAGTACAGAGCGATGAGCAGCGGACTGTTGTTAACTAACAGTCATCGATCTCGCTGCTCTTCGGCTTATTCGCAGCTTTCTTGCTATACTGTCACTAAGCACCCACACTATACTATACTGTTTTACCCCCTATACCACCGCTCCCGGAGCCCCCCGCAACTAAATATAGTTAATAACCCCTAAACCGCCGCTCCCAGACCCCGCAGCAACTATAATAAATATATTAACCCCTAAACCGCCGCTCCCGGACCCCGCCGCAACTATATTAAATATATTAACCCCTAAACTGCTGCTCCCGGACCCCGCTGCCACCTACATTATACCTATTAACCTCTAATCTGCTGCTCCCTATACCGCCGCCACTTATATAAAGTTATTAACCCCTATCCTGCCGATCCCGGACCCCGCCGCAACTAAATAAATTGTTTAACCCCTAAACTGCCGTTACCGGAGCCCACCGCCACCTACATTATACATATTAACCCCTATCCTGCCCCCCCTACACCGCCGCCACTATAATAAACATATTAACCCTAAACCTAAGTCTAACCCTAACACAACCTAACTTAAATATAATTTAAATATATCTAAATAAATATTACTATTATTAACTAAATTATTCCTATTTTAAAACTAAATACTTACCTATAAAATAAACCCTAAGATAACTAAAATATAATTAATAATTACATTGTAGCTATTTTAGGATTTATTTTTATTTTACAGGCAAGTTTGTATTTATTTTAGCTAGGTACAATAGTTATTAAATAGTTATTAACTATTTAATAACTACCTAGTTAAAATAAATACAAATGTACCTGTAAATTAAATCCTAACCTAAGTTACAATTACACCTAACACTACACTATCATTAAAATAATTACATAAATTAACTACAATTAAATAAAACTAATTACAATTAAATAAAATTAACTAAAGTACAAAAAAAACCCCAATAATTTTAAACTAATTACACCTAATCTAAGCCCCCTAATAAAATAAAAAAGCCCACCAAAATAATAAAATTCCCTACTCTATACTAAATTACAAATAGCCCTTAAAAGGGCTTTTTGCGGGGCATTGCCCCAAAATAATCAGCTCTATTACCTGTAAAAAAAAAGAAATACAACCCCCCCAACATTAAAACCCACCACCCACACACCCAACCCTACTCTAAAACCCACCAAAACCCCCCTAAAAAAACCTAACACTAACCCCCTGAAGATCACCCTACTTTGAGCCATCTTCACCCAGCCGGGCACAAGTGGACCTCCAGACCGGCAGAAGTCTTCATCCTATTCGGGCAGAAGAGGACATCCAGACCGGCAGAAGCCTTCATCCTATCCGGGCAGAAGAGGACATCCAGACCGGCAGAAGTCTTCATCCTATCCGGGCAGAAGAGGACATCCAGACCGGCAGAAGTCTTCATCCAGGCAGCATCTTCTATCTTCTTCCATCCGGAGCGGAGCGGGTCCATCTTCAATCTATCCGACGTGAAGTATCCTCTTCCATCGACATCCTAACACTGAATGAAGGTTCCTTTAAATGACGTCATCCAAGATGGCGTCCCTTGAATTCCGATTGGCTGATAGGATTCTATCAGCCAATCGGAATGAAGGTAGGAAAGATCCTATTGGCTGATGCAATCTGCCAATAGAATGCTAGCTCAATCCTATTGGCTGATTGCATCAGCCAATAGGATTTTTCCTACCATAATTCCAATTGGCTGATAAAATCCTATCAGCCAATCGGAATTCAAGGGACGCCATCTTGGATGACGTCATTTAAAGGAACCTTCATTCAGTGTTAGGACATCGATGGAAGAGGATGCTCCCCGTCGGATGGATTGAAGATGGACCCGCTCTGCTCCGGATGGAAGAAGATAGAAGATGCCGCCTGGATGAAGACTTCTGCCGGTCTGGATGTCCTCTTCTGCCTGGATAGGATGAAGACTTCTGCCGATCTGGAGGTCCACTTGTGCCCAGCTAGGTGAAGACGGCTCAAGGTAGGGTGATCTTCAAGGGGTTAGTGTTAGGTTTTTTTAAGGGGGGTTTATGTGGGTTTTAGAGTAGGGTTGGGTGTGTGGGTGTTTTTTTACAGGTAAAAGAGATGATTACTTTGGGGCAAAGCCCCGCAAAAGGCCCTTTTAAGGGCTATTCGTAATTTAGTATAGGGTAGGGAATTTTATTATTTTGGGGGGCTATTTTATTTTATTAGAAGGCTTAGATTAGGTGTAATTAGTTTAAAATTATTGTAATTTTCTTTTTATTTTCTGTAATTTAGTGGGGTTTTGTACTTTAGTTAATTTTAATTAGTTTTATTTAAATTGTAGTTAATTTATGTAATTATTTTAATGATAGTGTAGTCTTAGGTGTAATTGTAAATTAGGTTAGGATTTATTTTATTGTATTTATTTTAGCTAGGTAGTTATTAAATAGTTAATAACTATTTAATAACTATTGTACCTAGTTAAAATAAATACAAATTTGCCTGTAAAATAAAAATAAATCCTAAAATAGCTACAATGTAATTATTAATTATATTGTAGCTATCTTATGGTTTATTTTATAGGTAAGTATTTAGTTTTAAATAGGAATTATTTATTTAATTGTAGTTATTTTATTTAGATTTATTTAAATTTATATTTAGGTAGAGGGTGTTAGGGTTAAACTTAGGTTTAGGGGTTAATTGCTTTATTATAGTGACAGTGGTGTAGGGGGGGCAGATTAGGGGTTAATAAATATAATGTATGTGGTGGTGGAGCTGTGGTTTAGGGGTTAAACAGGCGGTTTAGGGGTTAAACAATTTATTTAGTTGCTGCAGGGTACAGGATCGGCAGGATAGGGGTTAATAACTTTATGTAGGTGGCAGCGGTATAGGGGGCGGCAGATTAGGGGTTAATAGGTATAATGTAGGTGGCGGCAGGGTCCGGGAGCGGCGGTTTAGGGGTTAATATATTTATTATATTTGTGGCAGGGTCCGGGAGCGGCGGTTTAGGGGTTAATAAGTATACTGTAGGTGGCGGCGGTGTAGGGGGGGCAGATTAGGGGTGTTTAGACTCGGGGTACATGTTAGGGTGTTAGGTGTAGACTTTTTCCAAAGATTTCAATGGGATATCGGGCAGCAGCGAACATGAGCTTTCGTTGCTGTCAGACTCCCATTGATTCCTATGGCATTGAAAACCAGGTACACTGGGCCGGAAAAGTGGTGAGTGTACCTGGTAGAATCTTGATAACTTCCAAAAGTACTCAGATTGTGCTGAACTTGTGTTCAGAACATCTGGAGTGACGTAACCACCTATCTGTGTCGGACTGAGTCCGGTGGATCGTATGTTACGTCACTAAATTCTACTTTTGCCAGTCTGTAGGGTTTAATAACTACGGCGAATCAGGCTCGCCACAAATACGCTGCAGAATTCCAGCATATTCACGGTTGACAGCTTGATAAATAGAGGCCTATGACTATTAATGTTAATTCAGTGGCTTGTGGTGCACGTTGTCTGTTCCTCATCTGATGTATTAAACACAGCTGGTTGCATCCAGGTTAAAAACTTTAAAAGGATAGTCTACACCAGAACTGTTATTGTTTAAAAAGATAGATAATCCCTTTATTCCCCATTCCCCAGTTTTGCAGAACCAACACAGTTAAATTAATATACTATTTACCTCTTTGATTACCTTGGTATAGATTTATCAAATGTCCAGCGGACATGTTCTGGCATCGATAAAAGCATACGCTGTCAGCATTTATCATCATTGCACTAGCATTTCTTGTGAAATGCTTGTGCAATGCCACCCCCTGCACATTCATGGCCATCAGCCGCTAGCAGGTAGTGTCAATCATATGGATCGTATCCAATCTGGATGAATGCTGTCCACCACGTCACGGTTGCGGATGAGTTAAGGAGCAGCAGTCTAAAAAACGCTGCTTCTTAACTTAAGTTTCAAATGGACCTGAAACCTCTGTAGATTGGAGCACCCGCTGCTTGATAAATCTACCCCCTTGTATCTAATCCTCAGCAGACTGACAATTATCTCAGTGATCATCAGCATACTGATAACATTACCTGATACAGATATCTGCACCATCACCAGGTATTAGTGGTACTGTTACTATACAGTGATCATCAGCATACTGATAACATTACCCTGATATAGACATCTTCACAATCAATAGGTATTAGTGGTACTGTTAGTGATCATCAGCATACTGATAACATTAATAGCAAAACAAAATCCAGCAAACCTCCCAGGCGTATTTTCATATAAACTTTATTTGATTAAAGGAAAACCATGCAGTAAAAATATGATAAAACAAAGTCCCAGCATCCTGGAGAAAGAATAGTAGAAATGTCAAACGCGTTTCAGCAAATAGTATTAGCCTTATTCATGGACATAGTTAGCTCTGACATTCAAGCTTGTTTAAATACACCTGTGTCCACAGGTGTGTGTAAACCCCAGGTGCATATCTTAAAGGGACAGACCACTATCTAGCCATTCTCTGAGACAGACTTATTCATAGGGACATATCTTACAAAAAGTATATATAATTCATCCAATTAACTTACTTATTTGAATATAGATATATATTAGGCGGCAACTTAAAAAGATTTATGCCTTAGACTCAAAATGTCAAATCCAATTCAAAAAAGATTTCAGTGTTAAAATGGAAGAAAAAGTAAATGTACTATATGCTCCATAACTACTTAAAGACACATTATTAGTAAAAGAGCTATAATATTTCATGTATGTAAGATACCCTTTTGACACATCAGGTAGCAGTATATAATTAATAATATATTGTTAATCCCTAGTAGAATAAACAAAGGAAAGATACATCATATATCTAAATTTAAAATCTTATTATCAAAATGATTAATAAAATCAAATAATTATGAACTCAGGGGTATCTCCCTCTATTCAATATATACTGTAAATAGAAGATACTATATGGAGACTTACTGGTGACTCCAAAAATTAATTACATCGCCAACAATATTGAATCCCTTAGGAATTCTGGTTTGCATTGTAAAAATCCAAAATGCCTCTTTATATGATAGTCTAGCTATTCCGTCTCCACCACGTATAGAGGGTTTGATATGATCAATGATTTGCCATTTAGACTACTCATTATTGTGGACATGGATAAAATGTCTAGCAAGATCTGAACATTCAATGCCGTGCTCAATATTTTGTTTGATTGTTCCTCATATTCATACAATCTATAGCAAAGACTTCATTACCAGTACAATTCCAATATTTTGTTTGATTGTTCCTCATATTCATACTCTCTATAGCAAAGACTTCATTACCAGTACAATTCCTTTTTAACCTGATGAATTGTCCTTTAGCTATACCAAAGCCCATATGTTTAGGGTGATTATGGGTATCAATCTCTCCTATAAGTAAGAGATCCAGATATGGAATAGACTCTTTGCTGCTCTCATGTGTAATTTGCAAATTTGCATCATTGTCGTTCAAATAGTGAACACACTCAATAAACTTCTGTGGACCTCCTGTCCAAATGAACAGGAGGTCATCAATATATCTTTTGTACATGACAATATGGTCTCTGAAGGGATTTGTATCTCCAAAGACGTGGCACGCCTCTCACCAACCCATATATAGGTTGGCGTAGGCTGGGGCAAATTTCGCCCCCATTGCAGTGCCACGTCTTTGGAGATAGAAAGTTCCCTCAAACTGAAAGAAATTGTGAGACAGTAGAAAATCTAGGGTCTGGGTCAGAAAGGTCTTAAGATTATTATCATAGTTACTGAATCTATCAAGCATATATGAAATTGCCTCAAGGCCCCTTGAGTGTGGAATAGTGGAATATAAACCCACAACATCTACTGTCAGACATTCCGATTTATCTATCCAGGATACTTCTTGTAGGCAATTGAGCAGGTGCTTGGTATCTTTTAGATAAGATGGAAGACTATAGACAATGGGTAGTAATAGTGATTCCACCCATATGGACATATTCTTGAATAGGGATCCTATTCCAGCCACGATCGGCCTCCCCTTCACCTCCTCCAAGGTCTTATGTACCTTGGGGAGGTGATGGAAAATTGGGGTAACTGGATTTTGAACATATAAAAAATCAACAGTGTCTTGGTCTAGGATCCCCATTTCAAGTCCATCATCAAGCAATGACTCAAGCTCTCTATACCTCTCTGTTGGATTATACTTTAATACTTCATAGACGTTAGCATTTAACTGTCTATGGGCTTCATGTAGATATGCCTGCCTATCTTGTACCACCACACAACCACCCTTGTCCGCCCTTTTAGTTATAATGTCTTCTCTGGACTTAAGGTTGTTAAGAGCCTGTGTCTGTGTATTGCTAAGATTGGGGCGGGATGTTTTCAATCAAGTGAAAGTTTTATGAGGTCTTCCTCTACTCTATAATGAAAAGCTTCAAGGAATGTGCCTCTCTCTCGGGTAGGGTAAAAGATAGATTTAGGTGTATATCCCCCATGTGTAGACTTTAATGGAAATTCTTCTACCAATGATTCTTTAGCCAGATCATGTGCATTCGACAGATCACATGCCTCATTGAAATCTACTGTATCATAGATCTTAGGTAAAGAAAGGTTAGAGGAAGAAGGATCAAAATATCTAATGCATTCAGTTAAATCATTATTCCAAAAGAATTTCTTTAATGTAAGGTCACGTATCATCTTATTTACGTCCACAATTGTGTTGAACAAATTAAACTTGTTGGTGGGGACAAACCCCAAACCAAAACTCAAGACCTCTCTTTCTTCTCTGGTCAATAAATGACTAGAGATATTGATCACATTTAAAGTGCATATTTGTTTCTGCCTCCTCGCCTTTGCCGTCTTGCCCCTCTGCCTCTTGGACCTCTTCCTGCATTTCCTCCTCTTTCTCTGGTATTGGGGTCCCTCTGAAAAACCTGCTGATCATTATTACACATTAAAATGTCTTGACTCTGAGTAATAGGGTTAGAACCATCAGTATCACTTAGAAACTTTTGTCTCCTAATTTCTGCTTGTGTTACACCTCGGTTATCATTAGATAAGTTCTTATTACTGCTGCTTAAATTTCTTGTAATAATGGGGTCTACCCTAATACTACTAGTTAATTTAGGTCTGAAAACCTGCTGTCATTGTGTAATTAATTGGGTATGTGGTGTTCCGGCATTACCCTGATTTATATCGTTTTCATCTGAGTGCTTTGTGTCAGAGAGTGTCAGATGTTTCTCTATAGGTGATATTGCTCTTCCCCTAGTTCTGGATCTAGATCTAGATCTAGATCTTGTGTTAGTAGTTTTGTTACGTGTATGCCAAGTCTAAGGCATAAATTTTTTTAAGTTGCCGCCTAATATATATCTATATTCAAATAAGTAAGTTAATTGGATGAATTATATATACTTTTTGTAAGATATGTCCCTATGAATAAGTCTGTTTCAGAGAATGGCTAGATAGTGGTCTGTCCCTTTAAGATATGCACCTGGGGTTTACACACACCTGTGGACACAGGTGTATTTAAACAAGCTTGAATGTCAGAGCTAACTATGTCCATGAATAAGGCTAATACTATTTGCTGAAACGCGTAGGACATTTCTACTATTCTTTCTCCAGGATGCTGGGACTTTGTTTTATCATATTTTTACTGCACGGTTTTCCTTTAATCAAATAAAGTTTATATGGAAATACGCCTGGGAAGTTTGCTGGATTTTGTTTTGCTATTCATGTTCAGTCCTATAGCCAGCTTAAACCTCGGCGTGTCCAAAGACCAGAAGTGCACAGTACTCGGTTTACTGTTTGGCTGATGACATCATCAGAATACGCTGAAGCGTGTAAAGCCATACCGTACAGGAGCAGACGATCTACCAGACATCGCCAATACTCACCCTGCAATTTGGATTGTTAGTGGCAATAGAAGGTGCACCGTACCGGCCCGGGGACCCACAAGACAGCGAGGTTTGGTTTCCTGCTATACAGTGGTGAACGATCCGTTGGAAGACACCGAGTTAGCCACATAAGAAGTATCTGATAGGGTGAGTGATTACATTATGACTCTGCTGCAAACATTTGTCAGATGGCTTGAATGATTTAGAGGAGATCTTGACTGCTGCCCTCTTTACTTATATTACGGATTGACAATATTTTAGGTTCACACTGTTAAGGTCTTGAGCTGTTATATAGGGGGACTCTCTTTATTGTATCATACCTGCTTTGACCGGCTCCTTTTTTCCCTGACGGCTCGACCAGTGTTTATCCTATCTTACTCACACGCATAAGTGTCTGCTACTCCTAGCATTACGTTTGTCTATTACACTGGGAGCTAGCTCGTTATGGACAATATGGAAAACCGTAACTTATATTCTCTCAGACCATTATCATGTATTGAAATGGACAGGCTTACAATAGAAGATACCTTTGTTAACCAGAAGGAGACTTTATCTATGAGTGATATCTTTTTGCATATGGAATGCACTCTTATAAAGGAGTACAAAACCCGGTGGGACAAATGTGCCCTAGAAAAGTATTTAATGATGGGCTTGATCCCCAGAGGGCTACGTTTGAACAAATACCCCACGTTCCAGATTGATGATTCTTCATTCATTGTAAAATGGAATAACATTTTGACTGAATGTTCGAGAAAGCTGATGGAACTAATAATTTCTTATAAGGAGACTGTTCTAAAAAAACACCCGTGATGAACTGTCTGAATTGCAAATACGCTTAAATGATTTTGTTTTGCACCCTAAGTATGGGGAAATGGATGTATTGCTTAAAGAATCTATTGATAAGTTTAAGATAGAATTGGATCATTTTAAACTTAAGAAATTTGTTAGAGATAGTGAGGACCACGCACATGATAGGGTCTATACTTGGCATACACGTAACAACACTACTAACACAAGATCTAGATCTAGATCCAGAACTAGGGGAAGAGCAATATCACCTATAGAGAAACATGTGACATTCTCTGACACAAAGCACTCAGATGAAAACGATATAAATCAGGGTAATGCTGGAACACCACATACCCAATTAATTACACAAGGAGAGCAGGTTGTCAGACCTAAATTAACTAGTAGTATTCGGGTAGACCCCATTATTACAAGAAATTTAAGCAGCAGTAATAAGAACTTATCTAATGATGTGGTGTCACACAAGCAGAAATTAGGAGACAAGAGTTTCTAAGTGATACTAATGGTTCTAACCCTATTACTCAGAGTCAAGACACTTTAATGTGTAATAATGATCAGCAGGTTTTTCAGAGGTACCTCAATACCAGAGAAAGAGGAGGAAATGCAGGAAGAGGTCCAAGAGGCAGAGGGGCAAGATGGCAAAGGCGAGGAGGCAGAAACAAATATGCACTTTAAATGTGATCAATATCTCTAGTCATTTATTGACCAGAGAAGAAAGAGAGGTCTTGAGTTTTGGTTTGGGGTTTGTCCCCACCAACAAGTTTAATTTGTTCAACACAATTGTGGACGTAAATAAGATGATACGTGACCTTACATTAAAGAAATTCTTTTGGAATACTGATTTAACTGAATGCACTAGAGATTTTGATCCTTCTTCCTCTAACCTTTCTTTACCTAAGATCTATGATACAGTAGATTTCAATAAGGCATGTGATCTGTTGAATGCACATGATCTGGCTAAAGAATCATTGGTAGAAGAATTTCCATTAAAGTCTACACATGGGGGATATACACCTAAATCTATCTTTTACCCTAGCCGAGAGAGAGGCCCATTCCTCAAAGCTTTTCATTATAGAGTAGAGGAAGACCTCATAACATTTTCACTTGATTGTAGACATCCCCGCCCCAACCTTAGCAATACACAGACACAGGCTCTTAACAACCTTAAGTCCAGAGAAGACATTGTAATTAAAAGGGCGGACAAGGGTGGTTGTGTGGTGGTACAAGATAGGCAGGCATATCTACATGAAGCCCATAGACAGTTAAATGATGCTGATGTCTATGAAGTATTAAAGTATAATCCAACAGAGAGGTATAGAAAGGAGCTTAAGTCATTGCTTGATGATGGACTTGAAATGGGGATCCTAGACCAAGACACTGTTGATTTTTTACATGTTCAAAATCAAGTTACCCCAATTTTCCATCACCTCCCCAAGGTACAAAAGACCTTGGAGGAGGTGAAGGGGAGGCCGATCGTGGCTGGAATAGGGTTCACAACAACTGCTTGTGCAATGATAAATGCCGACAGCTTATGCTGTCAGCATTTATCAATGTGCGGCGGACATGATACGCTACATTGTATCATCTCCACTCGCACATTGATAAATAGACCCCAATGCGGTGAGTGAGCAGTTTGCTGAAGCAGGGAAGGACAGCTTCATAAAGATTGCATGGTAAACCTACACAGTTTGCCAGAAGTACCCATGGGAGAAGAACACTTGTCCAGTGGCCCCCAGGTAATTTAAGTTTGAGTCCCCAGCTGTATAGGGCCACACAACACTAATAACTCTCTTTTTATGAAAGCACCTAAGTCACTTCTGCTTCCTAATGCCTCACATTCATTGTCACTGAATATTTTCTGGAGTGTCAGTAGCCAATCAAATAGAAATGTGTATTTCCAGTGATGGCAATTCCTAGCATTTGCTTAACACTTGGATTTACCATCACTTTGAGTTTTAGTCATTAGAATTATTCTGCCTTATTAATGAAAGTTCAGAAGAGAAAAAACTAAACTTCATCTAAAAGAAATACAATATTACAACCTGCCATATACATATGTGTTATATTGCCCTATTTCATTGCTATATATAACAAAGCTGAAAGCTCACATTATGTGAAAGCTCATCCTATATAATAAAAGACTATGAGGCATATTTAAGAAATGTCTTGCGGACCTGATCCGACAGTGCCGATCAGGTCCGCAAGACATCGCTGAACGCGGACAGCATTACGTTCTCCGCATTTAACATTGCACCAGCAACTCACAAGAGCTGCTGGTGCAACGCCGCCCCCTGCAGACTTGCGGCCAATTGGCCACCAGCAGGGGGGTGTCAATCAACCCGATCGTACTCGATCGGGTTGAATTGTTGCGATTCCTGTCCGCTCAGAGCTCAGAGCAGGCGGACAGTGTTATGGAGCAGCGGTCTTTGTGACCGCTGCTTCATAACTGCTGTTTCTGGCGTGTCTGAAAACTCGCCAGAAACATGGGCCATCAAGCTCCTTTCGGAGCTTGATATATAGGCCCCCAAGTGTGTTTGTCTGAAGCTGTCATGCGCAGTATACACTATATACGGGCGGGGCATGGGCAGGGCTGTGCGGGCCATGCCGAGGGCTCAAAAGACCTCAAAAGAGGAGGGATAGAGAAAACAAAAGAGGGGTAATAGAGAGAGCAAAAGAGAGGGAGGGAGACAGCAAAAGAGATGGGGGAGGGAGAGCAAAAGAAAGGGAGAGAGAGATCAAAAGAGGGGAGATGGAGAGAGCAAAAGAGAGGGGAGGTAGATCAAAATAAAGGGGAGAGAGAGCGTTTAAAAGAGGGGAGATAGAGAGAGAAAAAGAGATGGAGAGAGACAGAAAAAGAGAGGGGGGAGGGAGAGCAAAAGAAAGGGGAGAGAGAGATCAAAAGAGGGGAGATAGAGAGAGCAAAAGAGAGGGAGAGAAAGATAGAGGGAGAGAGAAAGCAAAAGAGACGGGGGAGGGAGAGCAAAAAAAGGGGAGAGAGAGATCAAAAGAGGGGAGATAGAGAGAGCAAAGAGAGGGGGAGAAAGTGGAAAGAGAAAGCAAAAGAAAGGGGAGAGAGAGCAAAAGAGAGGGGGAGAGCACAAAAGAGGGCAGAGAGAGAGAGCGCAAAAGAGAGGGGAGAGAGAGAGCATAAAGAGGGGGGAGAGAGCATAAGAGAGGGGGGAGAGAGAGCATAAGAGAGGGGAGAGAAAGAGCAAAAGAGAGGGGGAGAGAGACAGCAAAAATGAGGGAAAGAGAGCAAAAGAAAGGGGAGAGAGAGAGCAAAAGAGTGAGGATAGAGAGAGCAAAAGAGATGGGGAGAGAGAGAGAGCAAAAGAGGGGGGATATAGAGAGCAAAAGAGAGGGGGGTGAGAGAGAGTGTGCAAAAAAGAGAGCAAAATAAAGGGGAGAGAGAGAGAGCAAAAGAGGGGGGATAGAGAGAGCAAAAGACAGGGGGAGAGAGAGAGCAAAAGAGAGGGGGGAGAGAGAGAGTGCGCAAAAGAGGAGGGATAGAGAAAGCAAAAGAGGGGGGGATAGAGAGAGCAAAAGAGCGGGAGAGAGACAGCAAAAGAGAGGAAGAGAGAGAACAAAAGAGAAAGGAGAGAGACAGCAAAAGAGAGGGTGAGAGAGAGAAAAAGAGAGGGGAGAGAGAGCAAAAGAGAGGGGGTGAAAGAGAGGGGAGAAAAATAGAGAGAACAAAAGAGATGGGGGAGAGAGCAAAAGAGAGTGGAGAGAGAGAAAAAGAGAGGGGGTGAAAGAGAGGGGGGAGAAAGAGAGAGAGCAAAAGAGAGGGGAGAGAGAGGGAGAGAGCAAAAGAGAGGGGAGAGAGAGCAAAAGAGAGGAGAGAGAAAAAGCAAAAGAGAGGGGGAAAGAGAACAAAAGAAAGGGGGAGAGAGAGACAGCAAAAGAGAGGAGGGAAAGAGAGCAAAAGAGAGGGGGGAGAGAGAGAGTGCGCAAAAGAGGAGGGATAGAGAAAGCAAAAGGGGGGGGATAGAGAGAGCAAAAGAGCGGGAGAGAGACAGCAAAAGAGAGGAAGAGAGAGAACAAAAGAGAAAGGAGAGAGACAGCAAAAGAGAGGGTGAGAGAGAGAAAAAGAGAGGGGAGAGAGAGCAAAAGAGAGGGGGTGAAAGAGAGGGGAGAAAAATAGAGAGAACAAAAGAGATGGGGGAGAGAGCAAAAGAGAGTGGAGAGAGAGAAAAAGAGAGGGGGTGAAAGAGAGGGGGGAGAAAGAGAGAGAGCAAAAGAGAGGGGAGAGAGAGGGAGAGAGCAAAAGAGAGGGGAGAGAGAGCAAAAGAGAGGGGGAAAGAGAACAAAAGAAAGGGGGAGAGAGAGACAGCAAAAGAGAGGAGGGAAAGAGAGCAAAAGAAAGAGGAGAGAGAGAGAGCAAAAGAGGGGCAAGAGAAAGAGAGAGCAAAATAGGAGAGATAGAGACAGTAAAAGAGAGGGGGGAGAAAGCAAAGAAAGGGGAAGAGAGAGAGCAAAAGAGGGGGGGACAGAGAGAGCAAAAGAGAGGGAGAGAGAGAACAAAAGAGAGGGGGAGAGAAAGAGAGCAAAAGAGAGGGGGAGAGCGCAAAGAGAGGGGGAGATAGCATGCAAAAGAGAGGGAGGAAAAGAGAGGGGGAGAGAGAGAACAAAAGAGGGGAGATAGAGAGAGCAAAAGAGAGGGACAGAGAGCAAAAGAGAGGGAGGGAGACAGCAAAAGAGAGGGGGAGAAAGTGGAGAGAGAGATCAAATGAGAGAGTAAAAGACAGGGGGGAGAGCACAAAAGAAAGGGGAGAGAGAGCATAAGAGAAGGGGGAGAGAGAGCATAAGAGAGGGAAGAGAAAGAGCAAAAGAGAGGGGGAGAGAGACAGCAAAAGAGAGGAAAAGAAAGGGGAGAGAGACCGCAAAAGAGGAGGGAACGAGAGCCAAAGAAAGGGGAGAGAGAGAGCAAAAGAGGGGGGATAGAGAGAGCAAAAGAGAGGGGGGAGAGAGAGAGCAAAAGAGGGGGGATAGAGAGATCAAAAGAGAGGGGGGAGAGTGGGAGCAAAAGAGATGGGGAGAGAGAGAGAGTAAAAGAGAGGGGAGAGATAGAGAGAGCGCAAAAGAGTGGGGATAGAGAAAGAAAAAGAGGGGGGATAGAGAGAGCAAAAGAGAGGGAGAGAGACAGCAAAAGAAAGGGGAGAGAGACCGCAAAAGAGAGGGGGAGAGAGAGCAAAAGAGAGGGGGGAGAGAGAGCTAAAGAGAGGGGAGAGAAAGAGAACACAAAAGAGAGAGGAGAGAGAGAGAGCAAGAGAGAGGGGAGAGAGAGAGAAAAAGAGAGGGGAGAAAGAGAGCAAAAGATAGGGGGAGAGAGAGAGCATTAGAAAGGGGGGAGAGAAAGAGCAAAAGAGATGGGAGAGAGAAAGAGCAAAAGAGAGGGGGAGAGAGAGAGCATTAGAAAGGGGGGAGAGAACGAGCAAAAGAGATGGGAGAGAGAAAGAGCAAAAGAGAGGGGGAAAGAGAACAAAAGAAAGGGGAGAGAACAGCCAAAGTGAGGAGGGAAAGAGAGCAAAATAAAGAGGAGAGAGAGAGCAAAAGAGGGGGAAGAGAGAGAGAGCAAAATAGGATGGATAGAGACAGTAAAAGAGAGGGGGAGAGACAGCAAAAGAGAGGGGGAGAGAGCAAAAGAGGGGGGACAGAACAAAATAGAGGGGGAGAGAAAAATAGCAAAAGAGAGAGGGGAAGCGCAGAGAGAGAGCGCAAAAGAGAGGGAGGAAAAGAGAGGGGAGAAAGAGAGCAAAAGATAGGGGGAGAGAGAGAGCATTAGAAAGGGGGGAGAGAAAGAGCAAAAGAGATGGGAGAGAGAAAGAGCAAAAGAGAGGGGGAGAGAGAGAGCATTAGAAAGGGGGGAGAGAACGAGCAAAAGAGATGGGAGAGAGAAAGAGCAAAAGAGAGGGGGAAAGAGAGCAAAAGAAAGGGGAGAGAACAACCAAAGTGAGGAGGGAAAGAGAGCAAAATAAAGAGGAGAGAGAGAGCAAAAGAGGGGGAAGAGAGAGAGAGCAAAATAGGATGGATAGAGACAGTAAAAGAGAGGGGGAGAGACAGCAAAAGAGAGGGGGAGAGAGCAAAAGAGGGGGGACAGAACAAAATAGAGGGGGAGAGAAAAATAGCAAAAGAGAGAGGGGAAGCGCAGAGAGAGGGGAAGCGCAGAGAGAGAGCGCAAAAGAGAGGGAGGAAAAGAGAGGGGAGAGAGAGAACAAAAGAGAGGGGGAAGAGAGAGAGCAGAAGAGGGGGGGGGGTAGAGGGAGAGCAAGGAGTGGAACCAATGTACTGCAAAAATTGTCCCGTGTACACAGGCTTTAGGACTAGTTGTTACATAATACAATTAGGTTTATGAATTCTCTGAAACATTCTGCATTCATTTCCCTCAAAGATACATTTGTGTAAAGCATTTTGTTAGGAGCAATGTAAGTTCTATTAGCAGTAATTACTGTTGTCCTGTTAGTTTATACTGATTTCCTCATTCATTCCTTCTCTTATAAAGATCACTCACAAGAGGATAAAGAAGACTCTCTGCCCAACAAACCCTTAGAAAAAACAGAAGACAAGAGCAATGAAAAGGATCAAAAAGGTATTTATTACTGTATAGAGACCTGTTGTAACCACTGAGCAAATGAACAGAACATTATGACTATTAATGTTAATTCAGTGGCTTGTGGTGCACGTCATCTGTTCCTCATCTGATGTATGAAACATAGCTGGTTGCATCCAGGTGAAAAACTTTAAAAGGACAGTCTACACCAGAATTGTTATTGTTTAAAAGGATAGATTATCCCTTTATTCCCCATTCCCCAGTTTTGCAGAACCAATACGGTTAAATTAATATACTATTTACCTCTGTGATTACCTTGGGATAGATTTATCAAATGTCCAGCGGACATGTTCTGACATCGATAAAAGCATACGCTGTCAGCATTTATCATCATTGCACAAGCATTTCTTGTGAAATGCTTGTGCAATGCAACCCCCTGCACATTCGTGGCCATCAGCCACTAGCAGGTAGTGTCAATCATATTGATCTTATCCAATCTGGATGAATGCTGTCCACCACGTCAGGGTTGCGGATGAGTTAAGGAGCAGCAGTCTAACAATCGCTGCTTCTTAACTTAAGTTTCAAATGGACCTGAAACTTTTTGGGTAGATTGGAGCACCCGCTGCTTGATAAATCTACCCCCTTGTATCTAATCCTCAGCAGACTGCCAATTACCTCTTTTGACAGACTTGCACAGACTATACAGTGATCATCAGCATACTGATAACATTACCTGATACAGACATCTGGACCATCACCAGGTATTAGTGTTATTGTTACTATACAGTGATCATCAGCATACTGATAACATTACCCTGACACAGACATCTGCACCATCCCTAGGTATTAGTGGTATTGTTACTATACAGTGATCATCAGCATACTGATAACATTACCCTGACACAGACATCTGCACCATCCCTAGGTATTAGTGGTATTGTTACTATACAGTGATCATCAGCATACTGATAACATTACCCTGACACAGACATCTGCACCATCCCTAGGTATTAGTGGTATTGTTACTATACAGTGATCATCAGCATACTGATAACATTACCTGATACAGACATCTGCACCATCACTAGGTATTAGTGGTACTGTTACTATACAGTGATCATCAGCATACTGATAACATTATCTGATACAGACATCTGCATAATAACTAGGTATTAGTGGTACTGTTACTATACAGTGATCATCAGCATACTGATAACATTACCCTGATACAGACATCTGCACCATCACAAGGTATTAGTGGTATTGTAACTATGCAGTGATCATCAGCATACTGATAACATTATCTGATACAGACATCTGCACCATCACTAGGTATTAGTGGTACTGTTACTATACAGTGTTCTTCAGCATATTGATAACATTACCCTGATACAGACATCTGCACCATCACTAGGTATTAGTGGTATTATTACTATACAGTGATCATCAGCATACTGATAACATTACCCTGATACAGACATCTGCACCATCACTAGGTATTAGTGGTATTGTTACTATACAGTGATCATCAGTATACTGATAACATTACCCTGATACAGACATCTGCACCATCACTAGGTATTAGTGGTATTGTTACTATACAGTGATCATCAGCATACTGATAACATTACCCTGATACAGACATCTGCACCATCACTAGGTATTAGTGGAATTATTACTATACAGTGATCATCAGCATACTGATAACATTACCTGATACAGACATCTGCACCACCACTAGGTATAAATGGTACTGTTACTATACAGTGATCATCAGTATACTGATAACATTACCTGATACAGACATCTGCACCATGACTAGGTATTAGTGGTACTGTTACTATACAATGATTATCAGCATACTGATAACATTATCTGATATAGACATCTGCACCATGATTAGGTATTAGTGGTATTGTTACTATAAAGTGATCATCAGCATACTGATAACATTATCTGATACAGACATCTGAACCATCACTAGGTATTAGTGGTACTGTTACTATACAGTGATCTTCAGCATATTGACAACATTACCCTGATACAGACATCTGCACCATCACTAGGTATTAGTGGTATTGTTACTATACAGTGATCATCAGCATACTGATAACTTTACCTGATACAGACATCTGCACAACCACTAGGTATTAGTGGTATTGTTACTATAAAGTGATCATCAGCATACTGACAACATTACCCTGACACATACATCTGCACCATCCCTAGGTATTAGTGGTATTGTTACTATACAGTTATTATTAGCATACTGATAACATTACCCTGATACAGACATCAGCACCATCCCTAGGTTTTAGTGGTACTGTTACTATACAGTGACCATCAGTATACTAATAATATTACCCTGATACAGACATCTGTACCATCACTAGGTATTAGCGGTATTGCTACTATACAGTGATCATCAGTATACTGATACTATTACCCTGATACAGACATCTGAACCATCACTAGGTATTAGTGGTATTGTTACTATACAGTGATCATCAGCATACTGATAACAATACCCTGACACACACATCTGCACCATCACCTGTAGCATTACCAGATATTAGGGGTACTGTTACTATACAGTTATAAAAGCAGTGGCCATGCATTATAGTCTGTTTCTTGCTCTGACAAAATTACATAAATGTGCATTAAAAACAATTTAACACATAGGCCTCTATGTATGAAGCCGTCTACTTTCCTGCATTCGCCGCCCCAATACGCTCGCCTAAGCTCGCCTACCATCGCTGCCGCGGACCAGAATACGTTCGCCAAAGTTATCAAGAAAGCTGTCAAGATTCCGCGCACCAAGTACGGGGCAATGAGCAGCGGACTGTTGTTAACTGACAGTCATCGATCTCGCTGCTCATCGGCTTCTTCGCAGCTTTCTTGCTAGCCTGTCACTAAGCACCCACACTAAACTATACTGTTTTACCCCCTAAACCGCGGCTCCCGGAGCACCCCGCAACTAAATAAAGTTATTACCCCCTAAACCGCCTCTCCTGGACCCCACCGCATCTATAATAAATGTATTAACTCCATAAACCGCCGGTCCCGGACCCCGCCGCCACCTACATTATTAACCCCCCCTAATCTGCCGCCCCCTATACCGCCGCCACCTATATTAAAGTTATTAACCCCTATCCTGCGGATCCCGGACCCCGCCGCAAATAAATAAATTGTTTAACCCCTAAACCTCCGCACCCGGAGCCCACCGCCACCTACATTACATTTATTAACCCCTATCCTGCCCCTCACTACACTGCTGCCACCTACATTAAACTCATTAACCCCTAAACCACCGCTCCCGGACCCCGCCACCACCTATATTAAACTTATTAACCCCTAAACTTAAGTCTAACACTAACATTAACACCCCCCTAACTTTAATATTATTTTAATAAATCTAAATAAAACTTACTATTATTAACTAAATTAATCCTATTTAAAAATAAATACTTACCTGTAAAATAAACCCTAAGATAGCTACAATATAATTAATAATTATATTGTAGCTATTTTAGGATTTATTTTTATTTTACAGGCAACTTTGTATTTATTTTAACTAGGTAGAATAGTTATTAAATAGGTATTTACTATTTAATAACTACCTAGCTAAAATACTTACAAAATTACCTGTAAAATAAATCCTAACCTAAGTTACAATTAAGCCTAACACTACACTATCATTAAATTAATTAAATAAATTAACTACAATTACCTAAAATTAAATTCAATTAAATAAACTAAACTATAGTACAAAAAAAACAACCACTAAATTACAGAAAATAAAAAAAGAATTACAAGAATTTTTAACTAATTACACCTAATCTAAGCCCCCTAATAAAATAATATAGCCCCCCAAAATAAAAAAATGCCCTATCCTATTCTAAATTACAAAGTAATCAGCTCTTTTACCAGCCCTTAAAAGGGCTTTTTGCGGGGCATTGCCCCAAAGTAATCAGCTCTTTTACCTGTAAAAAAAATACAACCCCCCAACATTAAAACTCACCACCCACATACCCCTACTCTAAAACCCACCCAAACCCCCCTTAAAAAAAACTAACACTAACCCCCTGAAGATCTCCCTACCTTGAGTCGTCTTCACTCAGCCGAGCCGAATTCTTCATCCAAGCGGGGCAAGAAGAGGTCCTCCATCCGGCCGAAGTCTTCATCCAAGCAGGGCAGAAGAGGTCCTCCATCCGGTAGAAGTCTTCATCCAAGCGGTGTCTTCTATCTTCATCCAACCGTGGCTCCATCTTGCAGCCCTCCGACGCGGAACATCCTGCTGGCCCGACGGACTAACAACGAATGAAGGCTCCTTTAAGGGACGTCATCCAAGATGGAGTCCCTCGAATTCTGATTGGCTGATAGGATTCTATCAGCCAATCGGAATTAAGGTAGGAAAAATCTGATTGGCTGATTCAATCAGCCAATCGGATTGACCTTGCATTCTATTGGCTGTTCCGATCAGCCAATAGATTGCGAGGTCAATCCGATTGGCTGATTGAATGAGCCAATCAGATTTTTCCTACCTTACTTCCGATTGGCTGATAGAATCCTATCAGCCAATCGGAATTCGAGGGATGCCATCTTGTATGACGTCCCTTAAAGGAACCTTCATTCGTCGTTAGTCCGTTGGGCCAGCAGGATGTTCCGCGTCGGAGGGCTGCAAGATGGAGCCGCGGTTGGATGAAGATAGAAGACACAGCTTGGATGAAGACTTCTACCGGATGGAGGACCTCTTCTGCCCCGCTTGGATGAAGACTTTGGCCGGATGGAGGACCTCTTCTTGCCTCTCTTGGATGAAGAATTCGGCTTGGCTGAGTGAAGAAGACTCAAGGTAGGGAGATCTTTAGGGGGTTAGTGTTAGGTTTTTTAAGAGGGGTTTGGGTGGGTTTTAGAGTAGGGGTATGTGGGTGGTGGGTTTTAATGTTTGGGGGGTTGTATTTTTTTTTACAGGTAAAAGAGCTGATTACTTTGGGGCAATGCCCCACAAAAAGCCCTTTTAAGGGCTGGTAAAAGAGCTGATTACTTTGTAATTTAGAATAGGGTAGGACATTTTTTTTTATTTTGGGGGGCTTTATTATTTTATTAGGGGGCTTAGATTAGGTGTAATTAGTTTAAACTTCTTGTAATTCTTTTTTTATTTTCTGTAATTTAGTGTTTGTTTGTTTTTTGTACTATAGTTTAGTTTATTTAATTGAATTTAATTTTAGGTAATTGTAGTTAATTTATTTAATTAATTTAATGATAGTGTAGTGTTAGGTTTAATTGTAACTTAGGTTAGGATTTATTTTACAGGTAATTATTAGTATTTTAGCTAGGTAGTTATTAAATAGTTAATAACTATTTAATAATTATTGTACCTGGTTAAAATAAATACAAAGTTGCCTGTAAAATAAATATAAACCCTAAAATAGCTACAATATAATTTTTAGTTTTATTGTAGCTATCTTAGGGTTTATTTTACAGGTAAGTATTTATTTTTAAATAGGAATAATTTAGTTAATAATAGTAAATTTTATTTAGATTTATTTAAATAATATTTAAGTTAGGGGGTGTTAGGGTTAGGGTTAGACTTAGGTTTAGGGGTTAATAAGTTTAATATAGTGGCAGCGGTATAGGGGGGCAGGATAGGGGTTAATAAATTTAATATAGGTGGCGGCGGTATAGGGGGCGGCAGATTAGGGGTTAATAGGTATTATGTAGGTGGCAGCGGGGTCCTGGAGCGGTGGTTTAGGGGTTAATATATTTATTATAGTTGCAGCGGCATCTGGGAGCCGCGGCTTAGGGGTTAGTAAGTTTATTTAGTTGCGGCAGTGTCCGAGAGCGGCGGTTTAGGGGTTAATAAGTTTATTTAGTTGCGGCGGGGTCCGGGAGCGGCAGTTTAGGGTTTAATAAGTATAATGTAGGCCGCGGAGGTGTAGGGGGGGGCAGATTAGCGGTGTTTAGACTCGGGGTACATGTTAGGTTGTTAGGTGCAGACACTTCCCATAGGAATCAATGGGATATCGGGCAGCAGCGAACATGAGCTCTCGCTGCTGTCAGACTCCCATTGATTCCTATGGGATCCGCTGGACTGAAAACCAGGTACGCTGGACCGGAATAGTGGTGAGCGTACCTGGTAGGTATTTGATAACTACCAAAAGTAGTCAGATTTTGCCGAACTTGCGTTCAGAACATCTGTAGTGACGTAACCATCGATCTGTGTCGGACTGAGTCCGGTGGATCGTATGTTACGTCACTAGATTCTACTTTTGCCGGGCTGTAGGGCTTGATAACTAAGGTGAATCAGCCTCGCCACAAATGCGCTGTGGAATTCCAGTGTATTTGCGGTTGATGGCTTGATAACTAGAGGCCCATAGTGTAAAAAAAAAAAAGACCTAACAATACATTGCCATGAGCATTAGCCCGTTTAGCAGGTGTCTCAAAACACCAGCCCACAGGTAGTTTCCATGTGACCCTAAGGACTGGACCACCAGGATACCAGGAATTCTCCTGTTGGGCGGTAGCATCTGGGCCTTTTCAGTGCTCACACTACCATAATGCCTTAGGGCACACCAGCAGTTTCTTTTCTATTTAATATAATGCCAAACTGGTAATAAATTAAATAAAATGTATTCCCTGTTGGTTCAATGAGGGGGTCAAAGCTTTTAAAACGGTATCACTGTGGTCCAGTGGAGAAACAGTGTGCTCTGCATCTCTGGTGGATGCCTTAACTGCTCCCTATCAGTGCAGGTGCTCATAGTGAGTCAGAATGCAGCCTGTGCTCTGACCTTCATCACTGAGCTCTGACCGGAAGGAGCGATTAGTACGGTCTGCACCAGGAAGCGGGGCTGGACTGGGAATAAAAAGAAGCCCTGGAAAATTTAGAGACCAGCACTATTTTTAGTTGAGTCAGTAGAATGCACATATTCCATTAAGGGTATACTGGGATATCCCTTCTCCCGTTATTTTCTTCAGAATTATATTATATTTACTTGTATTAAAAAAGCTCCAGATTGTTGTTTTATAGGCACCCTACAACCCAGATGCATCCATTAATCACTCTTTAAATTTTAGCTTTCCAGCCCCAGCTGCTGCAGGCAACCGGGAAATCTCCTGGTATCCTGGTAGGTCAATCCGGCCTTGCCATGCAGCGGTACAGACCAATCACTCCCTTACTGGACTACCTGGGATTCATTGTAATGGTTTTAACCCCTCATTTGACCACCAATAATTTTGCTTACTCAACATGTAGTATGAGCACAACCTGATGCGTGCAAAAAGTTTACTTCGAGCGCAGTTGGCGCGGGAGCGAAAGTGCTAAATACCGATTCACTCGTAATCTAACCCTAAATAAAATGAATATACAGTTATATATTTTTTTCTTTTTAATTATCTCCTTAACTTTTCATTGTAAAAAGTAATGTCAAGAGAGGAGGTTAAAAACAGCAAATTACTTTTGGCGGGGGACAACCTTCTCGGACCCTGTAATACTCCATATTGTCAGTTTATAAATCTAAGAGAGGTGGAAAGTGATTGTTGCTTGTGGTGTTTAATAAGACTGCTACTTGCCTAATCTGCACTGAAAAAGTTGCTGTTCTTAAAGATTAACCTTAAAGGGACAGTCCACACCAACATTTTTATTTTTTTAAAAGATAGATAATCCCATTCCCCAGTTTTTCATAGCCAACATAGTTATATTAATATACTGTATATGTTACCTCTGTGATAACCTTGTATCTAATCCTCCACAGACTGCCCCTTATCTAAGTTCTTTTGACAGACTTGCATTTTAGCCAATTAGTGCTGACTCAAAAAAAACTTAACGCAAGTGAGCACAGTGTTGCCTATATGACACACATGATTTAGCACTGTCAAACTGTCAAAAACTGTCTAAATGCACTGAGATAGCATATGAGCCTACCTAGGTTTAACTTTCAACAAATAATACCAAGAGAACAAAGCAAGTTTGATGATAAAAGTAAATTGGAAAAGTAAAATTGCATGTCCTATCTGAATCATGCAAGTTTAACTTTAACTAGACTGTCCCTTTAAGCAACATTATACTACTAAACATGCTGATCAGTGCAAAGTGTAAGGCAGAAGAAAGGGAGAGGCAAATTGTCTAACCTTAGAAATAGCTGTACATGCAGCAAAATCTATTCAAGCGTGCAAAAAAGGAATGTGATGCAGGAATGTGAGGCTATAGGGTCAATTTATCAAGCTCTGTATGGAGCTTGATGGCCCGTGTTTCTGGCGAGCCTTCAGCTTCGCCGGAAACAGAAGTTATGAAGCAGCGGTCTAAAGACCGCTGCTCCATAACCTGTCTGCCTGCTCTGAGGCCGTGGACAGAAAACTAGCTGCCGACAGGCCGCTAATCTGCAGGGGGCGGCATTGCACCAGCAGTTCACAACAACTGCTTGTGCAATGATAAATGCCGACAGCTTATGCTGTCGGCATTTATCAATGTGCGGCGGACATGATACGCTACATTGTATCATCTCCACTCGCACATTGATAAATAGAGCCCAATGCGATGAGTGAGCAGGTTGCTGAAGCAGGGAAGGACAGTTTCATAAAGATTGCATGGTAAACCTACACAGTTTGCCAGAAGTACCCATGGGAGAAGAACACTTGTCCAGTGGCCCCCAGGTAATTTAAGTTTGAGTCCCCAGCTGTATAGGGCCACACAACACTAATAACTCTCTTTTTATGAAAGCACCTAAGTCACTTCTGCTTCCTGATGCCTCACATGCATTGTCACTGTATACTTTCTGGAGCGTCAGTTGCCAACCAAATAGAAATGTGTATTTCCAGTAGTTTACAATTACAGAAACCCAGAAAGCACAGGCATAAGATTATTTGGTGCCTATAAGACAAAAACAACAGTAACCATATTGAGAAAAGTATATTTTATTTAAAAGAATCTATCATATATAAAGCAGGATGTAAATGTGAAAAATATATCATTTTTTTATTGCATGATAAAGGAACCATATACTTTTCAATGCTGTCGGCATTTAACATTGGACAAGCAGTTTTGGTGAACTGCTTGTGCAATGCCACCCCTGTAGATTTGTGTCCAATCGGCCACTAGCAGGGGTTGTTAATCAACCCAATTGTAAGACCGCTGCTTCTTAATTCCTGTTTCCGGCGAGCCTGAGGGCTCGTGCAGAAATACTTACATCAGGGCACATTCAGGCCTTGATAAATTGGCCCCTAGATCTTAACATGTAGCATTAATATGTTTAAACTCACAAATGTTAGTTTTTAGTTTTCATAGTTTCGCTTTGATTTTGTTTCCATATAAAAGGAGAATTTCCATCTACTGACAGCTTTGTGAAGGATGCTTCGCCGGGAGCAAACAGAAAGGATCAAATGAAGAAACCTAAAAAAGCTGTCATGGACATAGATGACATGAAAGATTATATTATGAATTTCAGCCTTAATGACTGTGAACCTCATGGCAACCAGGGCTATGAGCGAGTGCTCCTGCAGCTGTTTGGTTATTTAGGTCATGGCAAGTCATCCTTCATCAACACCTGTAAGTGTGTCTTGGACGAAGGAGAGTATAGACTTTATTCTGATGTCGCTAGTTCAGATGGAGGGAAGACCACTCGCAGAATATCATACAAACTCACAAGCAACATCACTCTGGTTGATAACCGTGGTTGCGCAATGATGAGCGATCAGGAAAGAGGGGAAATCTACGCTCAGCTCGGTAAGTAAATATAAATATCAGTAAATTTTATACCAGATAATATTTACTACCTCTTCCTATAAAGAATAACTAGTATTAGTAATGCCAAGTTCAGTTATTAAACTACCACATTTATGTTTTTATACATAAACAGTGCACTGCAATCTAGTAAACTATTCAGAGGATAAATATATACAACATTTGGAAATGAATGCTCAAACCAAACTGGGTTCATATCCCATGTCCTAAGCCAGTGTTTTTCAACCAGTGTGCCGTGGCACACTAGTGTGCCGTGAGAGATCCTCAGGTGTGCCACGGCAGACTGACAACAGTGTGACATATTTTTTAAACTTTGCTTGTTTTTACTCCCAGTGCAGGGGTAGTTTGTAGGAGGCATGGCATAACAGCACAATACATACAGTATGTGTGTGTTTGTGTCTATGTGTATATATATATGCTGTATTAGGCTACAATGTGTGATTTTTTTTTTAAATTTGGGATGGTGGTGTGCCACAGGATTTTTTAATGTAAAAAAGTGTGCCACGGCAAAAAAAAAGGTTAAAAATCACTGTCCTAAGCAGTACACACCAGAATAAATGAAGTTCATATCCAACACACAGACAGCTCAATCACAGCAATCACAATAAACTGGCACATTCACTGACATTACCCCCCCCCCCCCCCAAAGCACAGCGTGAGCATTAGAGAAATAAAAACACACGCAGGCAGCACTTAGTAAACTATCACAATCACTAACACAAACATCACCCTCTAGAGCACAGCGTGAGTATTAGAGAAATAAAAACACATGCAGGCAGCACTTAGTAAACTATCACAATCACTAACACAAACATCACCCTCTAGAGCACAGCGTGAGCATTAGAGAAATAAAAACACATGCAGGCAGCACTTAGTAAACTATCACAATCACTAACACAAACATCACCCTCTAGAGCACAGCGTGAGTATTAGAGAAATAAAAACACATGCAGGCAGCACTTAGTAAACTATCACAATCACTAACACAAACATCACCCTCTAGAGCACAGCGTGAGCATTAGAGAAATAAAAACACATGCAGGCAGCACTTAGTAAACTATCACAATCACTAACACAAACATCACCCTCTAGAGCACAGCGGGAGCATTAGAGAAATAATAATGCACACGGGCAGCACTATCAGTAAACTGGCACATTCACTGACACTAACAACACCCTCCAGAGCACAGCTGAAGCATTAGATAAATAAAAACACACGCAGGCAGCACTCATAAAACTGGCACATTTTCTAACACAAACAACACCCCAGAGCACAGCGGGAGTATTAGAGAAATAAAAACACATGCAGGCAGCGCTATCAATAAACTGGCACAGGCCCTGGCCCTAACAGCACAGCCCAGAGCACAGCGGGAGTATTAGAGAAATAAAAACACATGCAGGCAGCGCTATCAGTAAACTGGCACAGGCCCTGGCCCTAACAGCACAGCCCAGAGCACAGTGTGAGTATTAGAGAAATAAAAACACATGCAGGCAGCACTTAGTAAACTATCACAATCACTAACACAAACATCACCCTCTAGAGCACAGCGGGAGCATTAGAGAAATAAAAACACATGCAGGCAGCGCTATCAGTAAACTGGCACAGGCCCTGGCCCTAACAGCACAGCCCAGAGCACAGAGTGAGCATTAGAGAAACAAAAACATACACAAGCAGCACTCATAAAACTGGCACATTCACTGACACAAACAACACCCTCAAGAGCACACTTAGAGCATTAGAGAGATAAAAACACAAGCAAGCAGCACTCATAAAAACTGGCACATTTTCTAACACAAACAACACCCCAGAGCACAGCGGGAGAATTAGAGAAATAAAACCACACGCAGGCAGCACTATCAGTAAACTTGCACATTCACTGACACTATACCCCCCAACTGTTCCGATTTTCATAAAACAGTCACGATTTTAGGGGTTTGTCCCGAGTTACTAGCCATATGTCCTGCATTGCCCCATGCATTATTTTTTTTTTTTTTAATTCTATTGGGCACATATTCAGAAGCAGCTGGCTTTTCTCTCCCAGGGTTATATATATGTTAGATTTCTTGTGTAAAAGGAATGGTGTGTGGGTTAAGCAGGAGTAGGAAGGCTGTATACCCTCTGACCTCAGGTAATGGTGACCTCTAACCTCTGGTAGTGATGACGTCTAACCCCTGGTGATAATACTAGCATGCCTTCAGTTTTATAGGATGAACAGTGCTAACACCAGGGTAACGAACAGTGGTAGCCTCAGACTGCCAGCTAATGTGCTTGCCAACCCCAGGACCCCATACAATGAATTACAGATACCCATATATGATGTAGTGTGTGTGTATCTGTATGTATAAGTGTGTAAGTGTGTGTATCTGCATGTATAAGTGTGTGTATATCTGCATGTATAAGTAAGTGTATGCTATGCAGTGTGTGTCTGCATGTATAAATGTAAGCTATGAAGTGTGTGTATCTGCATGTATAAGTGTATACTATGTAGTGTGTGTGTGTGTGTATATCTGCATGTATAAATGAAAGCTATGTAGTGTGTGTGTGTATCTGCATGTATAAGTGTATGCTATGTAGTGTGTGTGTATCTGTATGTGTAAGTGTATGCTATGTAGTGTGTGTGTGCGTATCTGCATGTATATAAGTGTATGCTATGTAGTGTGTGTGTGTTTGTGTGTATCTGTATGTGTAAATATATGCTATGTAGTGTGTGTTTATCTGCCTGGATAAGTGTATGATATGTAGTGTGTATCTGCATGTGTAAGTGTATGCTATGTAGTGTGTGTGCGTATCTGCATGTGTAAGTGTATGCTATGTAGTGTGTGCGTATCTGCATGTGTAAGTGTAAGTTATGTAGTGTGTGCGTATGTGCATGTGTAAGTGTATGCTATGTAGTGTGTGTGTATCTGCATGTGTAAGTGTATGCTATGTAGTGTGTGTGTATCTGCATGTGTAAGTGTATGCTATGTAGTGTGTGCGTATGTGCATGTGTAAGTGTATGCTATGTAGTGTGTGTGTATGTGCAGGTGTAAGTGTATGCGTCTGTATGTATAAGTGTGTGTGTATCTGCATGTGTAAGTGTATGCATCTGTATGTATAAGTGTGTGTGTATCTGCATGTGTAAGTGTATGCATCTGTATGTATAAGTGTGTGTGTATCTGCATGTGTAAGTGTATGCTATGTAGTATGTTACCGTGCATTTTTGCTAACTTTAAAGGCCAGAATCTAGAATATTAATGAGGAAAGCAGAGAGCAGTTTTAAAGAATCTATTATTAAATGTCCAATTAAGATAAAAATATTTAGCACTGTCTCTGCAAAGGCTAATTAAATACAGCGCTCACATAGCCATACCAGTGGTTTGAGCTTGTGTTTTATTTGCTGCCTAAGAGTATTAAAATATATGACTTTATTTAGAATTGTATTTATATTACTTTGGTCTTATGATTTTTTTAAGCGCCGCTCCTGCTCCTACCCACCACATTTCAAATTGTTGCCGTGGTGGGGATGGAGGGGGGGGGGTGTCCCTCTTTTAAATTTTGAAATGTTGGGAGGTATGACTGACACTAACAGCACAGCCCAGAGCAAAGTGGGAGTATTAGAGAAATAAAAACACACACAGGCAGCACCATCAGTAAACTGGCACATTCACTGACACAAACAACACCCTCCAGAGCACAGCATGAAAATTAGAGAAATAAAACCTCACACAGGCAGCTCTATCAGTAAACTGGCACATGCCCTGACACTAACAGCATCTTCCAGAGCACAGTGTGAGTATTAGAGAAATAAAAACACATGCAGGTAGCACTATCAGTAAACTGGAACATTCACTGACACTAACAGCACAGCCCAGCCCAGAGCACAGTGGGAGCATTAGAGAAATAAAAACACATGCAGGTAGCACTATCAGTAAACTGGAACATTCACTGACACTAACAGCACAGCCCAGCCCAGCCCAGAGCACAGTGGGAGCATTAGAGAAATAAAAACACATGCAGGCAGCGTTTAGTAAACTGGCACATTCACTAACACAAACATCACCCTCTAGAGCACAGTGTGAGCATTAGAGAAATAAAAACGCACACAGACAGCACTATCAGTAAACTATCACATTCACTGACACAAACATCACCCTCTAGAGCACAGTGTGAGCATTAGAGAAATAGAAACGCACACAGACAGCACTATCAGTAAACTATCACATTCACTGACACAAACATCACCCTCTAGAGCACAGTGTGAGCATTAGAGAAATAAAAACGCACACAGACAGCACTATCAGTAAACTATCACATTCACTGACACAAACATCACCCTCTAGAGCACAGTGTGAGCATTAGAGTAATAAAAACGCACACAGACAGCACTATCAGTAAACTATCACATTCACTGACACAAACATCACCCTCTAGAGCACAGTGTGAGTATTAGAGAAATAGAAACGTACACAGACAGCACTATCAGTAAACTATCACATTCACTGACACAAACATCACCCTCTAGAGCACAGTGTGAGCATTAGAGAAATAAAAACGCACACAGACAGCTCTATCATTAACGAGATTTGAGAGGAAACCAATGGCACTACTAGCGTATATGACCTTATTCCTACACTTATTTAATAATTTGTCAGGATGTGGGTGCTGTGTATAAAACCGTATGTAGCAAAGAAAGAGAAAGTATACACTTATAGCACTCCTAGGTCTGTAAATGAATTAAATCTAACTGGATGATACAAATTATTCCCTAAGGAATAAGTGGAAGGGGAGAAAACAGATTACAATTAAAATATAACTTTTATTGGGTTTACGTTAAAAGTAGGAATACACTTAAAATCACTCTTAAGCACCGATTTTCCTGATGTCAGCAAATTAGTATAAGTCAAGGTTATTGCTCCTAGTACTTAGGTGTTGATTATGGGCTGGAATAGGTGCTGCTATATACTTGTATCAGGAGACCTGATATACCAATTTATTGAAGTCCAAAGTTACTAATTCTTATGTGAGAATTAAGTATATGATATATTCTTTATATCTCAATAGTGATATATCTTAGCGTAGCCTGATTTAGATTAAATACTGGATATATAATTTTTAATATTTCTGCTTGTTGCCAAGGTGGAATTATATATACCCAATTGATTATTGGATTCTGAATAGAATCTCTTGACTCCGCTTTAGAGTATTAGCAGTTGCCTACCTCCGGATTGAAGAGTAGGTTGTTCCCTCCATTATAACAAAAGCTAACCTTCATATATGTTTTTAAATTGTATCTGAATAATTGAGCTACAATTTTATCTTTATTGAGACAATGTATATTGTTGTTGTACTTAATAGACTTATGTGTGTTGGTTTCTCTGCGATTGTGAATAACATTCGTTGCTGTTTGGTGTGCTTAAACAATAATTTCAAAGATTATATTCTTTAATCTTTGCACTTAAACTGTATGTGCTTCCGACTTGTGAATCATACACAGTTTGTATATTATGAATGAACTTCGGTAAGATTTATCTGCTCACAGTTTCTTTAATATCAGTTTAAATAGCTCTCTGTGATGCGGTAGTAGATAACCTTATATGTCGCAACTTTGGAGCTTATCTGATTCTATCATCACAGAATGATTAAATACCCATCTGGATAACTCATAAAATAATGTAGTTTCTTAGTATAATGGAACGTATCTGTTCTCAGTGACAACAAAGTTTAAACAGATAGATGTACAGGCATTCCGCTTATTTTGTGCGTCTCTAAAATTATAACCTAATGTTCATATCAATTTCACACTTGCAGTAAATTATACTTAATCTGTGTACATTTCACTTTGCATACAGACAGGATTGCCCCGGAAATAGGTTTGTGCACTGTTTTGTTGTATAAGCTGTATTAACGGCAAAAATTATGCATACGTGATCAAGCTGCACATACTCATCTAGTCCAAAGCTAATATGATAGTACTCTAAATATATTTTGTGCACCTTAGTTATGTAAAACACAGTTATCTTACAACAAGCGGTATCATGGATGTGGATGTATACCCAATACAGCTCGAAATGAGTTGAATTATTAGGCAGTAGCGCCAAACAAAGTTCTATTGTTAAGTCTTTATATATTTTGCAAATTTAAGTTAGCTCATATAGGAGAGATAGTACTTGCAATAATATTCAGTACCAGCACCATATATTCAACACCTGATTAGATCTGAGCGTTCATTTTCAAGTGAAACCGTGGCTGACTACAGTAATTTGCGGTAGCTTAAGGCTGTCTAAAAACACAGGAGCTCCTAGGACTCCTCACCATTGCCCTATCGTCCCTAACATGTTTCGCAACTAACCTTTGAAAAAGCAACGGTTAGTTGCGAAACATGTTAGGGACGATAGGGCAATGGTGAGGAGTCCTAGGAGCTCCTGTGTTTTTAGACAGCCTTAAGCTACCGCAAATTACTGTAGTCAGCCACGGTTTCACTTGAAAATGAACGCTCAGATCTAATCAGGTGTTGAATATATGGTGCTGGTACTGAATATTATTGCAAGTACTATCTCTCCTATATGAGCTAACTTAAATTTGCAAAATATATAAAGACTTAACAATAGAACTTTGTTTGGCGCTACTGCCTAATAATTCAACTCATTTCGAGCTGTATTGGGTATACATCCACATCCATGATACCGCTTGTTGTAAGATAACTGTGTTTTACATAACTAAGGTGCACAAAATATATTTAGAGTACTATCATATTAGCTTTGGACTAGATGAGTATGTGCAGCTTGATCACGTATGCATAATTTTTGCCGTTAATACAGCTTATACAACAAAACAGTGCACAAACCTATTTCCGCGGCAATCCTGTCTGTATGCAAAGTGAAATGTACACAGATTAAGTATAATTTACTGCAAGTGTGAAATTGATATGAACATTAGGTTATAATTTTAGAGACTCACAAAATAAGCGGAATGCCTGTACATCTATCTGTTTAAACTTTGTTGTCACTGAGAACAGATACGTTCCATTATACTAAGAAACTACATTATTTTATGAGTTATCCAGATGGGTATTTAATCATTCTGTGATGATAGAATCAGATAAGCTCCAAAGTTGCGACATATAAGGTTATCTACTACTGCATCACAGAGAGCTATTTAAACTGATATTAAAGAAACTGTGAGCAGATAAATCTTACCGAAGTTCATTCATAATATACAAACTGTGTATGATTCACAAGTCGGAAGCACATACAGTTTAAGTGCAAAGATTAAAGAATATAATCTTTGAAATTATTGTTTAAGCACACCAAACAGCAACGAATGTTATTCACAATCGCAGAGAAACCAACACACATAAGTCTATTAAGTACAACAACAATATACATTGTCTCAATAAAGATAAAATTGTAGCTCAATTATTCAGATACAATTTAAAAACATATATGAAGGTTAGCTTTTGTTATAATGGAGGGAACAACCTACTCTTCAATCCGGAGGTAGGCAACTGCTAATACTCTAAAGCGGAGTCAAGAGATTCTATTCAGAATCCAATAATCAATTGGGTATATATAATTCCACCTTGGCAACAAGCAGAAATATTAAAAATTATATATCCAGTATTTAATCTAAATCAGGCTACGCTAAGATATATCACTATTGAGATATAAAGAATATATCATATACTTAATTCTCACATAAGAATTAGTAACTTTGGACTTCAATAAATTGGTATATCAGGTCTCCTGATACAAGTATATAGCAGCACCTATTCCAGCCCATAATCAACACCTAAGTACTAGGAGCAATAACCTTGACTTATACTAATTTGCTGACATCAGGAAAATCGGTGCTTAAGAGTGATTTTAAGTGTATTCCTACTTTTAACGTAAACCCAATAAAAGTTATATTTTAATTGTAATCTGTTTTCTCCCCTTCCACTTATTCCTTAGGGAATAATTTGTATCATCCAGTTAGATTTAATTCATTTACAGACCTAGGAGTGCTATAGCTCTATCATTAAACTGGCACATTAACTGACACAAACATCACCCTCTAGAGCACAGCGGGAGCATTAGAGAAATAAAAACACATGCAGGTAGCACTATCAGTAAACTGGCACATTCGCTGTCTATCTTACAGAAGCTACCTGTTTGCAAAGCAGGGGAACAGCTGAAATAAGTTCTGTATTTTCTTGCAAGGCTTGGGTAGATATGCTTTAAAATCAGGCTGAAGGAGAGAGATATATTAGCGTCAGATTTGCCTGCAAAAATTTAAAGGAATGGGGAGGGTATATCTATGGACATTTGAGCTAAAGGTCATTCAAACAAAAACACAGGGAAAGTTTAAAATTACAGAGATAAGACAGAGGTATTCATGTAGGGGAATAAAACCATTACACAAAGTACAAAAAAGATATATGGTCCTTAGCTGGTTAAACTAACTTAACATAATGGTCAGACATAATGGTGATAAAATATGAATTTAAATTATAAAAACAAAACAAAAACAAAAAATAACCAATACATATAACAATACACACATCAGAAAATAACAGGGTAGGTAAAATATAATGATATTACTATCTTCAAGAAGCTAGCTGTTTGCAAAGCAGGGGAACAGCTGAAATAAGTTCTGTATTTTCTTGCAAGGCTTGGGTAGATATGCTTTAAAATCAGGCTGTTTGCAAAGCAGGGGAACAGCTGAAATAAGTTCTGTATTTTCTTGCAAGGCTTGGGTAGATATTCTTTAAAATCAGGCTGTTTGCAAAGCAGGGGAACAACTGAAATAAGTTCTGTATTTTCTTGCAAGGCTTGGGTAGATATGCTTTAAAATATTTGCCGCAGCTTTCTCCCCAGGTGTCCCAAATTTTACCACCCTCACAAGCAGTGCCCTGCGTGTCCGCTATAGTCCCTTCTGGGATTTCTGTCAGGATGCCAGGAATCAGACTGAGACGAGAAGTGCAAAAATAATCACACCTTTATTAATAGCAAAAAATAGTAAAAAGTCCACAAGATAAATAACAAGCCAGGAATCAAAACCAGAGCTGGTAGTCAGACGAGCCAAGTCAGGAGCAAAAGCGAATAGTCAGGCGAGCTGAGTCAGGAGCCAAAGCGAGTAGTCAGACGAGCCGGAATCAGGAACAAGGAGAACAGCAGAACAGCAGAGTCAGGAACAAGCCAGGGATCAGGAACCAGGAGGGACATCAGACAGCCAGGTAATACACAGGAGCTCTCACAAACAGGCCTGAGACAATGCAAGGGCAAAACATACTGAACAGAGGCCCTTTAAATAGTAAGTGATGACATCACAATTTTGAGACTGCATCCTGTCTCACAGTGATGATGAACACCAGTCTGGTCATAAAAGGAAGTGCAGGAAATGAGCAACATCACACAGTATGCACCAGAGTCAGCAAGATAGGTGAGTAAAATGGCTGCCAGCAGCACATGGCAAACAAATCAGGGAAAAAAAACCTGACAATTTTGTTACAAGACATAGCCTCACTCAAGTCTTCTACTATTTCTGATGCTCTGTCTGCCTTTCCAATGTTGCAGGGCAAACGCAAGAGGAAAGCCAGACATTCAGTAAGCAAGGTTTCTGATGCAATTGTGGCAATTTCGGAGGTATCCTCCCAACGACCTGAAGAGGAGGGTACCACTGTATTTTCTGAAGGAGAAATCTCAGATTCAGAAAGTCTATTACCTCTGATGGACTTGGAGGTGGTATCTTTCAGATTTAAACTTGATCACCTTCGTCTGTTACTCAGGGAGGTTTTAGTTACTTTGGATGATAACGACTCCACAGTGGTGGTTGTCCCTCAGAAGGCTAGTAAACTGGACAGATATTTTGAGGTTCCTTCCTACACGGATGTTTTTCCAGTTCCTAAAAGAGCCACTGAAATCATTGCTAAGGAGTGGGAGAGACCGGGCATTCCTTTTTCTCCCTTTTCTATATTTAGGAAGATGTTTCCAATAGCCGATTCTGTTAAAGAGGCTTGGCAAACTGTTCCTAAGGTAGAAGGAGTCATTTCCACCTTAGCTAAGAGAACTACTATTCCCATATAGGATAGTTGTGCTTTCAAAGATCCTATGGATAAGAAGTTAGAGGGGTTACTCAAGAAGATTTATGTACACCAGGGTCTGCAGTGGCAACCGGCCGTGTGCATTGCCACCGTCACTAGTGCGGCGGCATTTTGGTTTGATGCACTGTCTGAGGCCATCAGGACAGAGACTTCTTTGGATTAGATCCAAGATAGGATAAAAGCTCTGAAACTAGCTAATGCTTTTATTTTGGACGCTTCCCTTCAAGTTATCAAATTGGGAGCTAAGATTTTGAGTTTCTCTATTCTAGCCCGGAGAGCCTTATGGTTAAAACCTTGGTCTGCAGATGTGTCATCCAAGTCAAAACCTCTAGCTATTCCTTACAAGGGGAAGACCTTGTTTGGTCCTAATCTGAAGGAGATTATTTCTGATATCACGGGAGGTAAAGGTCATCTTCTCCATCAAGATATGAGAAATAAACAAAAAGGACGGCAAAGCAATTTTTGTTCCTTTGGAAATTTCAAAGGCAACTCTTCCTCTTCTGCCTCTTAGCAGGAACAGTCTAAGCCTACATGGAGACTCAACCAGTCTTGGAACAAAGGAAAACAGTCCAAGAAGCCGGTAAGTGATTCCAAGACAGCATGAAGGGCATGCCCCCGATCTGGGACCGGATCTGGTAGGGGGCAGACTTTCCTTCTTCATTCAAGCCTGGGTTTGGGATGTCCAGGATCCCTGGGCAATAGAAATAGTGTCTCAGGGATACAAGTTGGAGTTCAAAAGTTTTCCTCCCGGAGGCAGGTTTCTTCTTTCAAGATTATCTGCAGACCAGACAAAAAGAGAGGCATTCTTACATTGTGTAGGAGATTTTTCCGCTTTGGGAGTGATTGTTCCGGTTCCACTACTGGAACAGGGTCAGGGGTTTTATTCCAATCTGTTTGTGGTTCCCAAAAAGGAGGGAACCTTCAGACCAATTTTAGACCTCAAAAGTCTAAACAAGTTTCTCAGAGTACCGTCCTTCAAGATGGAAACAATTCGTTCCATTGATCCAGGAGGATCAATTTATGACAACAGTGGATTTTAAGGACACGTGTCTACATGTTCCCATTCACAGGGATCATCAAAAGTTCTTAAGGTTTGCCTTTCTGGACAAACAATTCCAGTTTGTGGCTCTTCCTTTCAGTCTAGCCGCAGCCCCCAGAATCTTCACATAGGTTTTGGGATCTCTATTGGCAGTGCTTTAATTAAAAAGCATTGCAGTTGCGCCTTATCTGGACGACATTCTAGTTCAGGCGCCATCCTTTCAGATAGCAAGATCCCACATGGACTTGGTGTTGTCCTTCCTAAGATCCCACGGATGGAAGGTAAATTCAGAAAAGAGTTCCTTAGTTCCAACACAAGGGTAACTTTCTTAGGAACGATAATAGACTCTCTGTCTATGAAGATTTTTCTGACAGATGTCAGGAAATTAAAGATTATCGATACTTGCCTAATCCTTCAGTCCACTTCTCGACCATCAGTGGCTCAGTGCATGGAGTTAATTGGGCTGGTGGTGGCAACAATGGACATCATCCTGTTTGCTTGCTTCCATCTCAGAGCTCTGCAGTTGAACATGCTGAGACAATGGAACTGAGATTATATGGACTTGTCCCCTCGACTTCTTCTGGAGCAGGAGACAAGGGACTCTCTACAATGGTGGTTGTCTCTGGATCATCTCTCCCAGGGAACATGCTTTTGCAGACCATCTTGGGTGATTGTGACAACAGATGCCAGCCTTCTAGGGTGGGGAGCAGTCTGGGGCTCTCTAAAGGCTTAGGGAATATGGACTCAGTCAGAGTCTGTTTTACCCATAAACATTCTGGAACTGAGAGTGATCTACAATGCTCTTCTGGCCTGGCCCCAGTTAGCCTCGGTACAGTATATCAGGTTCCAGTCGGACAACATAACGTCAGTGGCCTACATCAATCATCAGGGAGGAACAAGGAGTTCCTTGGCGATTACAGAGGTATGATAGACAAAAGAGACAAAGTGTCAGCGCTACTGATATGGAGATGTTTTTTTAAATATATTAGTGATCTGGAATGGTATATGCATGCTAAAAATAAAGCAATGTAAAGCAATGTAAACTTATAGTAAGCTATGCCGAATCCTAAATAGATATAGACACAAAAATAACCCTATATCAGAAAAATACACTGTAAGATAGGCAAGGTGAAAAAATGATTCCTAAAAATAACCACACTTAGAAAATAATAAAATAACAGACTCCAATGTCATAAAAATATTTACAGCCACACAATAGTTAAGAGAGTAGTCCCAATTTCAGGATAAGAGGTATTGTCTTACAGATTGTGGCTGTGATTTTGATTGTTAGTCCTCACCAAACAAGCTGGTGTGTGCTGCTCTCCAAAGGGTGTATCATATGCAAAATCCCTTGAAACAAGGCAAAACTGAAAAACAAAAAGAGAAGAGCGCAATCCGGACTCAAGTGAAGAATGTTTTATTAGTGATACAACACACTAAAACGTTAAAACAGTAGGTATTCTGCGTACCAGATAGTGGAAAAACGAAAGCATATAAAAGACAACAATTTCTTGACAGGATGGGTTACCAAGAAAAAAGAGAAAAAAGACTCCGGCCATCCTCTAGACATAAAAATTTTTTTAACGTACTTTATTATGACTTTACATGAGCTTAAAAAACTTTATAAACAAAAATCAAAACAACTCAGCTGTTGTCTTATGCGTTTCGGCTGTATATCTTAGCCTTACTCATAGACACAATGGTTAGAGACTCAGTCTGAGCTAATATAGCTTCTTCTGTGAAAAGCACACTGGTCTAAAAGAGGCTGCTTCCGGGTGGTAAATCGCCATAGAACAAGCCACTGAGCTGTTGTTCGTTCCTGGTAGAGCGCTTCTCTCTTTGTATGCAAATTATGTGAGCTAATGTAGCCCCAGACTAATTAACTAATCAAGAATGGCTGAGTTGTTTCTTAAAGGTATCCCCACCACTTTTACTTAAGAGAACACCTGTGCATGTAAACCTTACTCTTTATAGAGACATTTATATAGTTAACTGTTGTCTTGGACAATATTCTCATAGAAGGAGTTAGTTAACGTATAATAGCCACATTTATACATAACATTTCCTCTAAATAAAGACTCAACTTTTACACATTCAATGCTTCATTAGCTTGTGTGTATTTATGTTAGTAAGTCAATTTAGGAACCAATGTGTAGCTACATAGAAAAAAACTCTTATTTTGTATTCATATTGTTGGTATAGAGCAAAGTAAAAACCTGGGATATTGAATTCTTTATATTTGTTGATATACTAAAATGGATTCAAAACATAGACTAGCAGCTGAATTTAAAATATAAACCCAAATGTTAGATCTACAATAAGTATATTAATTCTGAGTGGTTAGTTAAATAGATATTCATAACCAATTTAATTGTATATACAAAGTACCCCACTTTCAATATCTTTGCCAGAAATTAATAATATCTCCATCAATGTTGAACCCCCATGGTCTTCTGGTCCTCAATTGGAAAATCCAGAAAGCTTCTCTATATTGTAATCTGTTTGCTCTATCACCACCTCTCACTAGGGGTCTGATCCACTCTATGACCTGCCATTTAAAACTATTTACATTTTGATTGTGCACCTGAATGAAATGACGTGCCAGATCAGAGCACTCATTGTTATTCTCAATATTGTTCAAATGCTCTCTTATACGTGATCTGGCCTCTCTTGTTGAGCACCCCACATATTGTTTCTGACATAGGGTGCATTCAATCAGGTACACAATATGCGTAGTTCTGCAATTCGTGAGATCCAAAAGATTGTAAACCTTTTGTGTAATCTTAGATTGAAACGTCCGAGTGGTTATACTGTGACTACAAGCTATACAGTTAGAGAAATGACATTTATAGTGCCCTTTGGTGTTAAGCCAACTATTGTTTTTTGGTTTTGGTTTCAACATACTTGGGGACAAGGTGTTACCTAATGTACAGCCCCTTTTGGCTACAAATTGGCAACATTCGACACATAATTTTTAAGTGCATCTTCTGCTGTTAAAATAGGTAAATGTTTTGTCACTATATTGCAAATTTCCCTATATTGGGAACTGTATGTTGTTACAAACACAGGTTTAGAGGGGTCAAATCTATTGCGGTTTGTGTTTGGTCCTCTTTCCTGTAAGATGTCACTCCGTGGCATCCTACTCACCTCAAGATAGGCTCTTTCTATGATGTTATTCTTGTAGCCTCTATCTTTTAATAGCTTTTTCAATTCATCACTCTCTCTTTTAAAATCAGAATTGCTAGAGCAATTTCGCTTAACGCGAATAAACTGCCCCTTGGCAATCCCAAAACCCGTATGGGGCGGATGGTTGCTACGGGCATGGAGAACCGCATTGGATGAAATAGGCTTTCTGTATAAAACTGTGCTGATCTTCTTATTGTCTGTGTCACCTATTAAGGTGACATCTAGATAGGGTATTTGAGTAGTATGATATGAAAATGTAAATTGGAGGTTTACACCATTGTCGTTTAGCCAGTTCACAAAGTCACCCTTTTCTGACTCTGTTCCAGTCCAAATTACAAGGAGATCGTCAATGTATCTCTTATATAGTTTGACACAGTGACGAAATGGATTGGTGTCTGCATAGACGTGGGACCGCTCCCACCAAACCATAAATAGGTTGGCGTATGCAGGGGCAAACTTAGCCCCCATAGCGGTCCCACGTCTCTGCAGAAAATATTCACCCCCATACTCAAAGGAATTGTGTGTTAGTAAAACATCAAGCACTCTTAAGAGGTAATTTTTCAAACCTCTATCATAATTACTGTATGTATCCAATGCATATCTAACCGCTTCTAAACCTAGATGATGAGGTATTGTAGAATAAAGTCCCACTACATCTATCGTCAACCACGAATAGTTTACATTCCAGTCAATAGAGTCTAGTATGTTCAGTAGATGCTTAGTGTCCTTTATGTAGGAAGGTAGGAGATAAACTAAAGGCTGTAACAAAGATTCAGCCCAGTCCGAGAGTTTCTCAAATAGAGACCCAATACCTGATACTATGGGTCTTCCACGCACCTCTACCAAAGATTTATGAACCTTTGGGAGGTGGTGGAAGATCAGGGTTATTGGTCTGTTGACAAATAGATAATCTCTTGTGTCCTCATCTATATAGCCCTCCTGTAAACCATCGTCCAGGAGATCCCATAATAAGGTTTTAAAGCTCTCTGTTGGATTCCCTCTGAGTTTTTGATAGACATTAATATCATATAAGTGTCTTCTAGCTTCTAATACATAATCTGTTTTATTCATTACAACTAGGTTACCACCCTTGTCTGAATTCTTTATTATGATATCTGTTCTATTTCTTAATCTGGCTAGGGATGTTTGCTGGGACTCACTTAAGTTAGAGTAGCTTTTTTATGGTTTTTGGCCAGTTCTGTGAGGTCTTCCTCAATTCTACGATGGAAGGCCTCAATGAAAGGCCCTCTCTCTCTAGTGGGATAAAAACTGGAACGAGGCTTAAAGCCACCATGTGTGCCCATAGTTTCTGATGTAGTAACATCAGATTCCATAAGTAGATCATGGAGGCTGAGGTAGTCACAGGTATCATTAAAATCTACCAAATCAAAAGGTTTAGCTATATTATCCAATGGATGGTTGATATTTACTATTTTACCATCATTGTTATTGGGTTTGTTCCAAAAAAACTTTTTGAGAGTGAGGTCTCTTATATGTCGATTAACATCTGTAATTGTTTTAAAGAGATCAAAGTTATTTGATCGAACAAACCCAAGACCTAGGCCTAGCACCTGCTCCTCTTCAGGAGATAGAACCACATTGGATAAATTAATAATTTTTAGATTTTGTATTTGCTGCATCCCCCTCTTGCTCTCCTGTGTCCTTGTCTTCCTCTTGCGCCTCTTCCTATACCTCCTCTGTCACTGTCATTGATGATACACTGCACTGACAGTGACGGATACAGGCTTTTCGGAGTCATTCACAGCTGACTAGCCACACACACCCCTCTACGAGAGGACTAGCTGATGATTACATCCAATACCAGGCTCCTTTGAAAAGGCAAGCTGTGAAGCGGTAACCCATCCTGTCAAGAAATTATATGCTTTAGTTTTTCCACTATCTGGTACGCAGAATACCTACTGTTTTAACGTTTTAGTGTGTTGTGTCACTAATAAAAAATTCTTCACTTGAGTCCGGATTGCACTCTTCTCTTTTTGTTTTTCAGTGATGACAGAGGTATCCAAAATAATTCAGTGGGCGGATGCTCATTTTTGCTGTCTGTCGGCGATCCACATCCTGGGGAGTGTGAACTCCATCCGGAAGTGTTCTCCAGCCTGATTCTCAAATGGGGTCACCTGGAATTAGATCTCATGGCATCGCGGCCGAATGCCAAGCTCCCAAGATACGGGTCAAGATCCAGGGACCCCCAGGCGGAACTGATAGATGCTCTGGCGGCCCCTTGGACCTTCAATCTAGCATACCTGTTTCCTCCATTTGCTCTTCTTCCTCGAGTTATTGCTCGAATCAACCAGGAAAAGGCCTCGGTGATCCTCATAGCACTGGCCTGGCCTCGCAGGATTTGGTATGCAGATCTGGTGGAGATGACATCTCTACCACCTTGGAGACTTCCGTTGAGGAAGGACCTTCTGATTCAGGGGCCCTTCCTTCACCCAAATCTAGTTTCTCTGAAGCTGACTGCTTGGAGATTGAACGCTTAATTTTATCCAAGCGGGGATTTTCTGACTCTGTTATAGAGACCATGATTCGCAAGCCTGTTACTAGAAGGATTTATCATAAGATTTGGTGTAAATATCTCTATTGGTGTGAATACAAGGGCTACTCATGGAGTATAGTTAGGATTCCTGGAACTTTGTCCTTTCTCCAAGAGGGTTTGGAGAAAGGTTTATCAACGAGTTCACTAAAGGGGCAAATCTCAGCCTTATCTATTTTGTTACACAAACGTCTGGCGGATGTTCCAGATGTACAATCATTCTGTCAGGCCTTGGTCAGAATCAGGCCTGTGTTCAAACCAGTTACTCCTCCATGGAGTCTTAATTTGGTTCTCAAAGTTCTTCAAGGGGCTCCGTTTGAGCCTATGCATTCCTTAGATATTAAGTTGTTATCATGGAAAGTTTTATTTCTGGTTGCTATTTCTTCTGCTCTGAGAGTGTCAGAGCTCTCAACATTGCAGTATGAGTCTCCTTATCTTATTTTCCATTCAGATAAGGTAGTTTTACATACTAAATTAGGATTTCTTCCTAAGGTTGTTTCTGATCGGAACATTAATCAGGAGATTGTTGTTCCTTCCTTGTATCCTAATCCTTCATCTCAGAAGGAAAGACTTCTGCACAATTTGGACATGGTCTGTGCTTTAAAGTTTTACCTGCAGGCGATTAAGGACTTTCGTCAGTCTTCTTCTTTGTTTGTGGTTTTCTCAGAAAAGGGAAAGAAAGCTACGGCTACTTCTCTTTCTTTTTGGCTGAAGAGTATCATACATTTTGCATATGAGACTGCTGGACAGCAGCCTCCCGAGAGAGTTATGGCTCAGTCCATGAGGGCTGTTGCTTCCTCATGGGCGTTCAAAAATGAAGCTTCTGTGGAACAGATTTGCAAGGCTGCAACTTGGTCTTCTCTTCACACTTTTTCAAAGTTCTACATATTTGATACTTTTGCCTCTGCTAAGGCCGCTTTTGGGAGAAAGGTTCTTCAAGCAGTGGTGCCTTTCATTTAGGTTGCCTGTCTTGTCCCTCCCGTATCATCTGTGTACTCTAGCTTGGGTATTGAATCCCATTAGTAATTAAAATGATCCGTGGACTCATCGTGTCTTAAAAAAGAAAAGAAAATGTATGCTTACCTGATAAATTTCTTTCTTTTTTGACATGATGGGTCCACGGCCTGCCCTGTTCTTTTAGACAGGTTGTGGGTAATTGTAAACTTCAGACACCTCTGCACCTTGGCTTTTCCTTTCTCTTCCTAACTTTGATCGAATTACTGGAGTGGGAGGGAACGGAGGAGCTATTTAACAGCTCTGCTGTGGTGCTCTTTGCCTCCTCCTGCTGACCAGGAGTTGAATATCCCATTAATAATTAAATGATCCGTGGACTCATTGTGTCAAAAAAGAAAGAAATTTATCAAGTAAGCATACATTTTCTTTTTTTATGCTAACACTTCATTGCTGTTTTGTCTGTTGAGCACTTACGGCTAGATTTAGAGTTTTGTCGGTAACGACCCGCGTAGCTAACGCTGGCTTTTTTCTGGCCGCACCTCTAAAATAACTCTGGTATTGAGAGTCCACAGAATGGCTGCGTTAGGCTCCAAAAAAGGAGCGTAGAGCATTTTTAACGCAACTGCAACTCTCGATACCAGAGTTGCTTACGGACGCGGCCAGCCTCAAAAACGTGCTCGTGCACGATTCCCCCATAGAAAACAATGGGGCTGTTTGAGCTGAAAAAAAACCTAACACCTGCAAAAAAGTTGCGTTCAGCTCCTAACGCAGCCCCATTGTTTGCTATGGGGAAACACTTCCTACGTCTGCACCTAACACCCTAACATGTACCCCGAGTCTAAACACCCCTAACCTTACACTTATTAACCCCTATTCTGCCGCCCCGCTATCGCTGACCCCTGCATATTATTTTTAACCCCTAATCTGCCGCTTTGTAAACCGCCGCTACTTACATTATCCTTATGTACCCCTAATCTGCTGCCCCTAACACCGCCGACCCCTATATTATATTTATTAACCCCTAATCTGCCCCCCACAACGTCGCCTCCACCTGCCTACACTTATTAACCCCTAATCTGCCGAGCAGACCGCACCGCTATCATAATAAAGTTATTAACCCCTAATCCGCCTCACTTACCCTATAATAAATAGTATTAACCCCTAATCTGCCCTCCCTAACATCGCCGACACCTAACTTCAATTATTAACCCCTAATCTGCCGACCGGAGCTCACCGCTATTCTAATAAATGTATTAACCCCTAAAGCTAAGTCTAACCCTAACACTAACACCCCCCTAAATTAAATATAATTTTAATCTAACGAAATTAATTAACTCTTATTAAATAAATTATTCCTATTTAAAGCTAAATACTTACCTGTAAAATAAATCCTAATATAGCTACAATATAAATTATAATTACATTGTAGCTATTTTAGGATTAATATTTATTTTACAGGCAACTTTGTAATTATTTTAACCAGGTACAATAGCTATTAAATAGTTAAGAACTATTTAATAGTTACCTAGTTAAAATAATAACAAAATTACCTGTAAAATAAATCCTAACCTAAGTTACAATTAAACCTAACACTACACTTTCATTAAATTAATTAAATAAAATATCTACAATTACCTACAATTAAACCTAACACTACACTATCAATACATTAATTAAATACAATATCTACAAATAACTACAATGAAATAAACTAACTAAAGTACAAAAAATAAAAAAGAACTAAGTTACAAAAAATAAAAAAATATTTACAAACATAAGGAAAATCTTACAACAATTTTAAACTAATTACACCTACTCTAAGCCCCCTAATAAAATAACAAAGACCCCCAAAATAAAAAATGCCCTACCCTATTCTAAATTACTAAAGTTCAAAGCTCTTTTACCTTACCAGCCCTGAACAGGGCCCTTTGCGGGGCATGCCCCAAAGAATTCAGCTCTTTTGCCTGTAAAAAAAACATACAATACCCCCCCCAACATTACAACCCACCACCCACATACCCCTAATCTAACCCAAACCCCCCTTAAATAAACCTAACACGAAGCCCCTGAAGATCATCCTACCTTGTCTTCACCATACCAGGTTCACCGATCCATCCTGGCTCCAAAATCTTCATCCAACCCAAGCGGGGGCTGGCGATCCATAATCCGGCTGAAGTCTTCTATCATCCGGCGGCTGAAGAGGTCCAGAATAGGCTCCAAAGTCTTCATCAAATCCGGGAAGAAGAGTAGATCCGGACCGGCAACCATCATCTTCCAAGCGGCATCTTCTATCTTCATCCGATGAGGACCGGCTCCATCCTGAAGACCTCCACCGCGGACCCATCTTCATCCGGCGACGTCCAACTGAAGAATGACGGTTCCTTTAAGGGACGTCATCCAAGATGGCGTCCCTCGAATTCCGATTGGCTGATAGGATTCTATCAGCCAATCAGAATTAAGGTAGGAATATTCTGATTGGCTGATGGAATCAGCCAATCAGAATCAAGTTCAATACGATTGGCTGATCCAATCAGCCAATCAGATAGAGCTCGCATTCTATTGGCTGATCGGAACAGCCAATAGAATGCGAGCTCAATCTGATATTTTATTTAATTAATTTAATGATAGTGTAGTGTTAGGTTTAATTGTAACTTAGGTTAGGATTTATTTTACAGGTAATTTTGTTATTATTTTAACTAGGTAACTATTAAATAGTTCTTAACTATTTAATAGCTATTGTACCTGGTTAAAATAATTACAAAGTTGCCTGTAAAATAAATATTAATCCTAAAATAGCTACAATGTAATTATAATTTATATTGTAGCTATATTAGGATTTATTTTACAGGTACGTATTTAGCTTTAAATAGGAATAATTTATTTAATAAGAGTTAATTATTTTCGTTAGATTAAAATTATATTTAACTTAGGGGGGTGTTAGTGTTAGGGTTAGACTTAGCTTTAGGGGTTAATACATTTATTAGAATAGCGGTGAGCTCCGGTCGGCAGATTAGGGGTTAATAATTGAAGTTAGGTGTCGGCGATGTTAGGGAGGGCAGATTAGGGGTTAATACTATTTATTATAGGGTTAGTGAGGCGGATTAGGGGTTAATAACTTTATTATAGTAGCGGTGCGGTCCGCTCGGCAGATTAGGGGTTAATTATTGTAGGTAGTTGGCGGCGACGTTGTAGGGGGCAGATTAGGGGTTAATAAATATAATACAGGGGTCGGCGGTGTTAGGGGCAGCAGATTAGGGGTACATAAGTATAACATAGGTGGCGGTCGGCAGATTAGGGGTTAAAAAAATTTAATCGAGTGGCGGCGATTTGGGGGGACCTCGGTTTAGGGGTACATAGGTAGTTTATGGGTGTTAGTGTACTTTAGAGTACAGTAGTTAAGAGCTTTATAAACCGGCGTTAGCCCAGAAAGCTCTTAACTACTGACTTTTTTATGCGGCTGGAGTTTTGTCGTTAGATTTCTAACGCTCACTTCAGACACGACTCTAAATACCGGAGTTAGAAAGATCCCATTGAAAAGATAGGATACATAATTTTCGTAAGGGGATCTGCGGTATGGAAAAGTCGCGGCTGAAAAGTGAGCGTTAGACCCTTTTTTGAATGACTCCAAATACCGGCGGTAGCCTAAAACCAGCGTTAGGAGCCTCTAACGCTTGTTTTCACGGCTACCGCCAAACTCAAAATCTAGGCCTTAGTAAACTATCACATTCACTGACACAAACATCACCCTCTGGAGCACAGGGGGAGCATTAGAGAAATAAAAACACACACAGACAGCTCTATCATTAAACTGGCACATTCACTGACACAAACATCACCCGCTAGAGCACAGCGTGAGCATTAGAGAAATAACAAACACACACAGGCAGCGTTTAGTAAACTGGCACATTCACTGACACTGACAGCAACCTCCAGAGAACAGTGGGAGCATTAGAGAAATTAAAACACACGCAGGCAGCACTTAGTAAACTGCCACATTCACTGACACAAACAGCATCCCCTGACATAAACCCCTTGGCAGGTGTTAAACATATAAAAAATAGTGCAATAATAACTTGCTGTAATAGCGTATTTTACTTTTCTCTTGACCACTTTTATGTACCTTTAAGGACTGCTTTTCTATAAGTTGATAAGTGTTTGAAGTTATAATTACAATAAATGCATCTAATATTAGTTTGTTTAATAGACTATCTCAGTGGTGTATTCCAATAAATATTAGTACATCTCAGGAGAGTGTCCTCCAAATATATATTAGGGATAATCTCTGAATAGTAATAAATAATAATAATAATAATAGTTAAATTATCGTCAGAAATACCTCTAATTAATATATTAGAATCATAGCAGTGCACTCCAGTGAAATATTATATAATCTCTGTAGTGTACTCCAGAATAATACTGCTGCAATATTCAGAAATGAATGACAATAAAATTATTATTAAATATTAATATTTCATCCGAAATTATATGTTCCTAAATTCTGATCAGGTAAGTTATTATAAACATGGTAACTATATTTATGCAGTAATCAGGATATCAGTTATGAGCAGAAACTGTATATATATATATATGTATATATATATATATATATATATATATATATATATATATGATTGATTATTACAATATTAAAATATAAAGCAAGCTATATAAATATTTAGATTAATTAATATTCAATTACCTTGTCTGTTATCCTGGATATGGACATAATAGTATTTAGAAATTAACCTTCACTCAAAATGAATTAAATATCAAATATCCCAATTGAATTTTATTAGATCAATTTACAATTAGCCAGTAAAATTAACCAGATAATATGGCTCATTTAGCAATGTTTGGATAGCAAATATATCCAAATATTACAATAATAATCTTAGCAAAAATCAATAAATCTAATACAATTTCCATGGAGTATAATTTAATTATCTAATCCCCAAAAAATAGTCTTCTATAAACCAGAGAGATTTATACACTACTAATAAATCAATAAATTATAAATACAATAGCAATAAATACCATCAAGCCAATTTTAAATACAATTTATAATATATTTTACAGTCACTTAAATTAATTTATGAGTATTAATGCAAAACCCCTTTTTCTACAAAAGTAAATTTACTTAATGCTAATATAATTATTATCTAGAATACACTGGTCTATGTAATATTAGATTATAAATATAAGATACCACCTTCAATTACACTACCTCTATTAACTATAGTAGCTTGTAAAATATTAAATCCCTGTTATACATTACCAGTTAGCAAGATTTGGGAGTTTTCAGAACCAGAGTTTCTCACTGTCATATAAGAAGGTGCCCAGAATATAGGAGAAAAGTAGCCCAAAGTTTTTATTTGAAAAAAAGAGCATTCCAGCAAGTTAAATAGACAGTGTCCACCAGAGTCTATGCAAAAAGTAAGCAGAGCCCCTTTATTCCCTTCTGTAGAGCTTGTTGTGTGTTCGCTCCTCCTTCTTAATCACCCAATGGGGAAACTCTGGGTGTGAACTCATAGGTCATTTGCTTGCTCACCGGTAAAATTAAATACCCATTGTTTCATTACTCAGGTTTGGCCACTAGGGGCACAGGACCTTGAATGAGGAGTTTTATTTGTCTAAAAAGATAACTATATATTTTTTAATATTTTTATATAGTGTTCATTTAAATACACTTAATAGCTTTAGTAAAACATTGGGTCATAGTTATATGGGCTATTTAATTGTACTGAATAAGTATTTATATATTTAATGTTAAATATCTGTATAATTGTATCTGATTATATGTAATACACATATATTTTAATGTATGTTTCCATAGAATTATGTCTCAAGAGATGTATTTGAGAGTTATATTTATATTTTTGGTGATTAAGGAATATAATTAATATTTGCAGTATATTATATTAATGTCAATTTTATAGTATCATTTCATTTAATATTCTGATAGTATATTTTGTTACACTTCCTAGTTATATTTTATCATACACATGTATAAGTTGAGATCTGAAGAAATTAATTATATAGATACATATTTGAGCCTTATTGACTATTTAATATAGATATATTCAATCATTAGTGCACATTACTTAATAAAGTTTGAGTGCATGAAATCATATCCATGATTTTAGTCATTAGATATTACACTACAATTTATATAGATATATATTTTCCAATTCAGAACTTATATATTGGTACATCAGATGAGTGTGAAAAAACCAACATGTAATTTAGTCTAAATGTACATAGTCAACCATTATAAATATAGTTATACATATATGTCACTTCATAGCTAGGCATGATATGGCTACCTTACTTGCTTATCTTAGACTCATATACAGGTACATTTATATAGTACTGAGTATATTAAATATATAAAAATTACAGACACAAGTAATTTCATACAATTATATGAATGTTACATGATGAACCATTTAAACTTTAAAGTTACAATATTTTTTTTATATGACTGCATATGGAGCATGGCAAATGTTTTCCCTAGACTCTAGACAGGTATGTGTATTGAAGGAATTCAAAGAGTTCCTGTTGTCTTATTATTTGTTTTATATATATATATAAGTGTGAGTTAGCTATTTCCTGAAATTTCTGATTATCAAAATGCATTAAGGGGCCAATTTATCATATGTCTGTCCGACATGATCCGCTTAGTGGCTCATGTCCGTCAGGTATCGCTGAATGCCGACAGCATCTTAAGACCGCTGCTTCTTAACTGCTGTTCCCTGCGAGCCTGAGAGCTCATGCTAAAACAGACGTGTTAGGCACCATACGGTGCTTAATAATTCGGCCCCTAAGTCTCTCTAACCACAGGGGGTGCTCTGATCTGGTTCTGGAAGGTAATTTAATTTGGAGATTCTATCTTTGGATACTGAATGGCCCCTGATCCCCCCTGTTTCCGCACGAGCCATCTGGATCACCAGAAACAGCAGTTAAAGGGACACTCAACTCAAAATTAAACTTCATGATTCAGATACAGCATGCTATTTTAAACAACTTTCCAATTTACTTCCATTAACAAAATGTGCACAGACTTTTTATATTTACACTTTTTAAATCGCCAACTCCTACTGAGCATGTGCAAGAATTTACAGCATATACGTATATGCATTTGCAATTGGCTGATGGCTGTCACATGATACAGGGGGAGTGGAAATAGACATAAATATGCAATTTATTTAACAAAAATCTACTACTCATTTGAAGTTCAGACTAAGTGCTATTGCATTGTCTTCTTATCATGCATTTGTTGATTATGCAAATCTACTATATTGACTGGTCCTTTAAGAAGCAGCTCCTTTACTGGATTCGCCGCCTTTGAATGGCAGACAGCAATCAACCCAATTGAATACGATCGGGCTGATTAACACCCCCTGCTAGTGACAGATTGGCCGCGAATCTGCAGGGGACGGCATTGCACAAACAGTTTACTAGAACTGCTTGCGCAATGCTAAATGCCGAGAGTGTATGCTGTTGGCATTCAGCGTTGTCTGGCCGACATGATACTCTACAGTGTAGAGTAGATACATTCTGGTTTGCAATAGTTTATATGAACAGCAAGGGTTGAGTTTTTTGATGTATCCAGTTTGGCTAAAATGTATTGAATTATTTAGATAATACATCAGGATGCACTCTGTATATTGAATGGGGGCTATTTGTCCGTTTTTAAGGGGCAAATGGATGATATTCGGTTTCCTTAGAAGTCCTAAAAGCAGGAGGTCTGAGTCAAAAAGTCTACAGTGTCCTCACAATTTATCTAATTTGGAATGTTTATGTGTTTTAGGTAATTTGCTGCCCCTGGACAGGGAGGTGGAGTGGCATAAGGGATTTAAGGAAACAATAAACCGAATCATGGATCATGAAATGAACGACAATCACACAGATTTTATAGTTCCGATTTTTGTATACAGGTTAGTTATAAATAACCTCTGGATAACTGGTTACTATATTACAAGTGAAGAGCTATTTTTACCGCTCCTGCTCACCCATTAACTTCTCTAGATGGAGGCTTTTTGCACATGTTGGGTTGTGTTCGTATTACAAGTTGAAAGTAAACAGTTAGGGAGAGAGCGAAAACACAAAGAGTTGGACTTCGAATATTGTAACCGCGTTAACGTATTCTCTCATAAACTTCAATGAAGTGGGAAAACATATAATTATATATAGGTATGGATACAGTATATACAGAAATATATATACAGGTAGCCCTCAGTTTACACTGGGGTTAGGTTCCAGGAGGAATGGTTATAAATCGAAACCGTTGTAAATTGAAACCCAGTTTATAATGTAAGTCAATGGGAAGTGAGGGAGTTAGGTTCCAAGCCCCTCTCAAAATTGTCATAAGTAACACCTAATACATTATTTTTAAAGGTTTGAAATGAAGACTTTAAATGCTAAACAGTACTATAAACCTAATAATATAGATTGTATCATCATCAAACTAAGTTTAATGAAAAAAAACGTTTTTTTACTTGCACTTTTCTGCAAACAATTCTCTGCATTGTTAGCATGTTAGATAATATTGGGTCTGCACCTATTCTATGCATTTCAATCTGCAATGATTAATAACCAGTTAGGCACCCTCACCTCAAGCAGCTGCAAAGGAAGATAATAGGGAAGTGGCTGCAAGATCTTGCTTGATAGGTCTTGTCTGATCTGTGTACACAGATCAATTTCAGACTGTTAAACTAGCTTAAATTTGCTGAAGCACAAGCGGACAGCTCCACCTACTGGCTATTTTAATTAGTGCACCAATTTTTAATGCATTTCAATAGCAGTCCCATGACTGAAAAAAAAGGTTGTTATTCTGAAATGGTGCAAATTGAACCGGTGTAAACTTAGGGCCACCTGTATATATATATATATATATATATATATATATATATATATATATATATATATATATATATTTAAAAATACATAGAAGATATTCCCCTATGTGAAGAACATTGGAATGTGAAATATTTACAGTTCATACACATTTAAAAACATTATTAAATATTAATATTTATTAAATATGATTTTCATATTTTATATGCCGACAAATAGCGATGTTGGTGATGTTTAGCTAACGTAGCACTCCCCATTATATGGGAGAAACATCACCATGCACTGGCACTTTGCAGGTCCGCCCCCTTTTTTTGAAAATATCGACATACGGACGGACTGTGAGGCCCATGAGGTGAGAAAGGCAGTTTCTCTATGGTCTGTCAATGCTTTGAATATCAGGGCATGACTGAGAAAGACCTCTGTTGTATGAGTGAAAGGGAAATTAAATTCATGATAAAAAATGTTTTTAAGAATATTAGAAACAGCACTTTAATTCATTATACAATACTGTCTTTGCAACAAAGACCTTATCATTTTAATAACGTATGATGATAACAATGGAGTTTTAACATCTTGTTACTATTGCAGCGTCAAGAAAGGAATTGCGAAAGAAGAAGTTCCTGAATTAAAGACTTTGCTTGATAATGCCAAGAAACTGACAGGTATTTTATTTTATTAACCTCACTCATAAAAAAATAACAACCAGATTGTCCATTTTCCAAAATCAAATAAAAAACCTTTTATAAAAACCAGATAAACAAGAGAGGCACCTGTGTGTATCAGTCTAGACACAAAGTGGAAAATATGGAAGCTCGGATACAGGGTACTCACATTTGCATAGAGCACACCAGAGTGCTATAAGGAACAGGCTGGAATTGTACAGCAATCCAGCTGGCTGAACTCCAGGAAACAGGAGGCATTGTGATCCCCACCTTTAGGTCTGAAACATGGGTCAGCTATGGGAAAAGGTGCACCGGTTCAAGCATAAAAAAAGGGACGTTATTAAAAACCAATAAATGGTATAAAAACAAATGAATGAACCGAACATAGAATGAGGGCCTGCTAGCTCACCCTCTAAAGGTTCTGTAAGGCTCTGCCGCAACGTGTTTCTCAGTGTATCCAAACGCTGTTTCATCAGGAATGTACAATGATATACATTTGGCCTTCAAAAACAAAAATTCTACCAATCACATTTAAATATGACATATAGGGGTGTATACAATATGGTTGTGACCCATCGTTATAGAGGCAAACATTATTTCATCCCAACGGTCTGTATATTAGTAATAGTAGTTATATTGTTTTTGATAATGATAAAAATAAAAAACCTTATAACCTTTAGAATATTGGTCCTTTAACCAACTTTAAAGAAAATTATTATGAATCTTATCATATGCACACTGTATATAGAGTTATTTATCCATAGATAAAGGGTAAGAAAAAGAAAATGCGCATGAGAGGGGGAGAGAGAGAGAGAGGGGAGAGAGAGAGAGAGAGAGAGAGAGAGAGGGGGAGAGAGAGAGGGAGAGAGTATGGAGATAGTGAGAGAGTGTGACAAGTCAGAAGAAAGTCAACACATGAGGAGTAAAACAGATGTGGATATGTTTTGGATATGTATAATAATGTTACTTGGGGTCTGATGATCAAAATCTCTCAGGTATTTAGAAAAATTACGCAAGATCTTTGCAGTTTGTTTGAGAATTATATTGCAATGTAGGTGTCTCTCCATCACATACAGAACCAGCATAACTAGAAAAACAGGTCTCACGATAAGTGACCCATCTATCAAGCTCCGAACGGAGCTTGAAGGCCGTGTTTCTGGCGATACTTTAGAAGCAGCGGTCTAAGGACAGACATTGCAAGAAATCAACCCGATCCAATATGATCAGGTTGATTGACACCATCTGCTAGCGGTCGATTGGCCCCAAATCTGCAGGGGGCAGCATTGCACCAGCAGTTTACAAGAACTGCTGGTCCAATGATAAATGCAGAGAGCGTAAGCTATCTGCATTTATCGATGTGCGGCGGACATGATCCGCAATATCGGATCATGTCCGTCTGCACCTTCATAAATAGGGCCCTATATGTTACCTTCCTAAAATTCATTGAGGGACCTCACACTACTGAAGAGATATCTTAGATAATTTAGCCAGAGTAGATCATTGGGCCCTTGGTCTCTTTAAATTAGTTGAATTGAGTTACAATGTTCACAAATATATTATATTAGTCTGAAGTTGCAAATAAATAAGTAAGCACTCTTAGGGGTATATTTATTAAAGTGCATACGCTGTCGGTATTTCTCATTCAACCAGCAGCAGGGGGTGTCAATCAACCCGATCGTATTCAATGGTGTTGATTTCTGTCTGTCACCTCAGAGCAGGCGGACAGGTTATGGAGCAGCAGTTTTTTTATTTCTATCAATTTTCTCCTTTCTAGGACTTGTTCCCATTGTGGTCCTCACATTTAAATCACACGGAAATCTGACTGATGTTGAAAAAAAGTTTAAAGACATGGGAATCGATCATATATTCAGACTTGAAAATTTTACCCAATCAGACAGTGTTAAAATACGATCAAGAAGCGAGGAGATTATAAAGTTCCTCTGTGAAGTTTTGAAAGATGTGCAATACCGTATGCGAGACAAGAGGTATCCCGAAGAGGAGAAAGCAGAGCGCAACTTATTTGTGCTGGAGTTTGTCCATGAAACCGATAAGAAGAATGTCAGGAAATAAAGAACCTAAAGAAACCCAGCTGTCACAGCACTTAGAAGTAAACCATTTGTTTAAAGGAACAGTAAACATAAAAATGAATGTTGCATAATTCTGCACTATGTATTATGTAACATTAACCTCTTAAAGGGACATTATACACTCATTTTTTCTTTGCATTTATGTTTTGTAGATGATCTATGTATATAGCCCATAAAGTTGTATTTAAAAATAAATGTATAATTTTGCTTATTTTTAAATAACATTGCTCTGATTTTCAGACTCCTAACCAAGCCCCAAAGTTTTATGTGAATGCCGTCAGCTACCTTCTCCAGCTTGCTCCTGTTTGTGTAAAGGGTCTTTTCATATGCAAAAGAAGGGGGAGGGGGGAGTGTCTTATTTGCCACTTGCAGTGGGCTTTCCAACTGCCTTTTCAACAGAGCCAAACTGACAGCTTCTAAGTAAGTTTTTAAACCATTTTATACTGGATTTTTATATCAGTATCTGTGCATCTTATTCTTTATAGTAGTTTCTATTACATGCAGTTATATGAAAATGAGTGTATACTGTTCCTTTAAGGACCACAGCACTTTTCCATTTTCTGACCGTTTGGCACCAGGGCTATTTTTACATTTTTGTTGTGTTTGGGGCCTATCTATCAAGCTCCGAATGGAGCTTGATGGCCCCTGTTTCTGGCGAATCTTCTGACTCGCCAGAAATAGCAGTTATGAAGCAGCAGTCACAACGACCGCTGCTCTATAACGCTGTCCGCCTGCTCTGAGCAGGCGGACAGACATCGCCGGAAATCAACCCGATCGAGTATGATCAGGTTGATTGACATTCCCCTGCTGGCGGCCAATTGGCCGCGAGTCTGCAGGGGGCGGCGTTGCACCAGCAGCTCTTGTGAGCTGCTGTTGCAATGCTGAATATGGAGAGCGTATTGCTCTCCGCATTCAGCGAGGTCTGGCGGACCTGATCAGCACTGTCGGATCAGGTCTGACAGACCTTGTTAAATAGGGGCCTTTGTGTTTAGCTGTAATCTTCCTCTTACTCATTTACTGTACCCACACATATTATATACAGTTTTTCTCACCATTAAATGGACTTTCTAAACATACCATTATTTTTATCATATCTTATAATTTACTATAAAAATAATTATAAAATATGAGGAAAAAATGAAAGAAAAAACACTTTTTCTAACTTTGACCCCCAAAATCTGTTACACATCTACAACCACCAAAAAACACTCATGCTAAATAGTTTCTAAATTTTGTCCTGAGTTTAGAAATACCCAATGTTTACATGTTCTTTGCTTTTTGTGCAAGTTATAGGGCAATAAATACAAGTAGCACTTTGCTATTTCAAACCATTTATTTTTTCAAAATTAGCAATAGTTACATTGGAACCCTGATATCTGTCAGGAATCCCTGAATACCCCTTGACATGTATATATATATATTTTTTAGTAGACATCCCAAAGTATTGATCTAGGCCCATTTTGGTATATTTCATGCCACCATTTCACCGACAAATGCGCTCAAATAAAAAATGTTTTCACTTTTTCACAAACTTTAGTTTTCTCACTGAAATTATTTGCAATTATGGCACAAATGGTTGTAAAAGCTTCTCTATGATCACCTTTGTTCAGAAATATTTGGCGTTGCTTTTTGGTAATTAAAAGGCCGCTAAATTCCGCTGCGAACCACACTTGTATAATGCCCAGCATTGAAGGGGTTAATTAGGTAGCTTGTAGGGTTAATTTTAGCTTTAGTGTAGAGATCAGCCACCCACCTGACACATCCCACCCCCTGAACCCTCCCTGAAACCCCTCAAATAGCTCTCTTCCCTCCCCCACCTCAAAATTGTCCCCGCCATCTTAAGTACTGGCAGAAAGTCTGCCAGTACTAAAATAAAAAGCATTTTTAATTTAAAAAAAAAAAAAATTCCCCCCAATTGATTCTGCAGTGTTGGATCCCCTCTTAGCCCCCAATCTCTCTGATCCCCCCCATACAACTCGCTAACCCTCCCCCTCTACCTATTTCCCGCCCTCTTTGGTACTGGCAGCTGTCTGCCAGTACCCAATTTGCCCCCCCAAAAATTGTATTTTTTTTTATTCCAATAACATATCTTCTGTAGTGTAGCTGCTCCCCCTCCCAGATCCCTTGCCCAACATCCCAGATATCCCCACCATCAGTGTCAGACCAATTTTTTTAGCTGAAAAAATGTAAGATTCAGCGCACAGCCACCGCCCTTCCCCCCTGGGCACTTCCGCCGACTGCAGCGCACATGTCCTCTACTGGAAAAGGAAGCAAGGATATTGATGGGACGCCCATCCGCCTCCCAGCTGCTGCTGCCGCCCACCAACAATCAGCACCATTAATGCACGATGCAGAGAAGGCCACAGAGTGGCTCTCTCTGCATCGGTGGCTAAAATAAGGTATTATAGTGATGCATCAATACAGAGGCATCACTGCAACACCTTGAAAGTGGTTGGAAGCAACCACGATCTATTCCACCGCTTGAAACCCCTGAGGACGTACAGGGTACATCCTTGGTCACTGACAGTTTTTGTAGGACGTACCCTGCACGTCCTTGGTCCTTTAAAGGGGCAGTCAACACCAAAAATATTATTGTTTATAAAGAAAGATAATCCCTTTATTACCCAGTCCCCAGTTTTACACAACCAGCACTGTTATATTAGAACACTTTTTACCTTACCTTGTATCTAAGTCCCTGCAGGCTGCCCCTTTATTGACAGACTTGATTTTCAGGCTATCAGTGCTGACTTAAATAACTCCACTAGAGTGAGTACAATGATATCTATATGACACATATGAATGAACAGTACATGTTATTAGCTATTCACAGCCAGACTGTGAGATAAAAGGTGGACTGCAGAGTTTTAGAAATCAGCCTATGATCCTACCAAGGTTTAGCCTTTAACAAAAAATACCAAGAGAAAAAAGCAAATGTAATGATAAAAGTAAACTAAAAACTTGTTTAAAAGTACATGCCCTATCTGAATCATGAAACTTTACTTTGGACTTTACTGTCCCTTTAACTTTGGAATACCTTCAAATAATAAAGAGTTGTGTGAGATTTAAACCTATGGGGCTGATTTATCACGCTCCGTTTGGAGATTGATGCCCCTTGTCACCAGCGAGTCTTCAGGCTCGCCGGAAACAGAAGTTATGAAGCAGCGCTCTGAAGACCGCTGCTCCATAACCTGTTCGCCTGCTCTGAGGCTGCGGACAGAAATTGAGCTGATCGAATATGATTGGGTTTATTCATACCCCCTGCTAGCGGCCGATTGGCCACAAATCTGCAGGGGGCGGCATTGCACAAGCATTTCACTAGAAATGCATGTGCAATGTTAAATGCTGACAGGGTATGCTGTCGGCATTTAGCGATGTCCGCCCACATCATAGTAAATTGGCCCCATGGGCTGAGAGAGAAGGGGAAGTTTAAAAAAAGAGAGACTAAAGAGAGAAGGGAGAGATGACGATTATTAAAGGAAAATCTCCAGGTCTGCTATGACCTTCCATGGCTGTCAGCACTCTCTGCACTCTGTGTTCAACAACTTCCTTTTTCTATCTTTTTCCCCAGTACCTCTAGTTGATGTTGCTGACTGCTATGTACTTATTTTTTATTAATGTATTACTGTATGTAGCATTATTCAGTTTGTTATGGTATAAAACAATATTAAAAATGACTGCACAATAAATTGCTTCACAATGGCTAAACATAGGCAAAGAGGGGGTGAAGTAATATATATATATATACAATATGGGCTAGATTACAAGTGGATCGCTAATTTATTTGCCTTTTTGCAGGCGCCCGATAAATATATATGTATATTTTTTAAATGTAACTGCACTAGGGTGTATTTTGGGGGTAAAGTTAGTGGCGTGGGTGGAAGAAAAAAACATCACTGAAAAGTGGTCTATGGGAACTGTGTATATTCCCTGTAAATATATATTTTATGATTATCTACATATATATTTATGTGCTAATATCTGCATATACATATATATTTATCTGATAGTATGAGTATATACGTATGTGATTTTATATATATATATATATATATATATATATATATATATATATATATATATATATAAATCAATGTAAATATTTGCATAGGAAATTAGTACATCTAAGCAAGTATCCCCGCTTGCCCCCAGAAATTCTTAATATGCAATGTTTCCAATGCACAAGAGAATTGTGGGTAAGATATGCAATTTAGGTATGCAAATTCTCAGTTTTTTTGCTTCAAAATACTGTTTTAATACAGCGATCCTTTTAAACAGGAATATGACAGCAAACCAGAAATCACTCACTAGACAAGCCTGTTTCATTCTTTTTGGAACTCATCAGTAGGAGATAGATTTCTGATTGCTGCATTGGAAAAGCTATTTTCATGGTTAAACCAAAATTCATTAAAATTATGGGGGGGGAGATAAAAAACTGAAATTAAAATCCTCCATGTCTCAAAATTAAATCAATGTAAATATTTGCATAGGAAATTAGTACATCTAAGCAAGTATCCCCGCTTGCCCCCAGAAATTCTTAATATGCAATGCAACAGGCTTGTATAGTGAGTGATTTCTGGTTTGCTGTCATATTCCTGTTTAAAAGGATCGCTGTGTTAAAACAGTATTTTGAAGCAAAAAAACTGAGAATTTGCATACCTAATTTGCATATCTTACCCACAATTCTCTTGTGCATTGGAAACATTGCATATTAAGAATTTCTGGGGGCAAGCGGGGATACTTGCTTAGATGTACTAATTTCCTATGCAAATATTTACATTGATTTAATTTTGAGACATGGAGGATTTTAATTTCAGTTTTTTATCTCCCCCCCATAATTTTAATGAATTTTTTATATATATATATATATATATATATATATATATATATATATATATATATATATATATATATATATATATATATATATATATAGAGGTAGCCCTCAGTTTATGCCAGGGTTAGGTTCCAAAAAGAATGGTTGTAAATAGAAACTGTTGGGAAATTGAAACCCAGTTTATAATGTAAGTCAATGGGAAGTGAGGGGGTTAGGTTTCAGGCCCCTCTCAAAATTGACATAAGTAACACCTAATACATTATTTTTAAAGCTTTGAAATGAAGACTTTAAAATGCTAAACATCATTGTAAACCTAATAATATAAGCACACAACACAGAATAAATCTTAAAACTAAGTTTAATGAACAAAAACATTTATCAAACAGCTTTATAAACCTAATACAATAATCACACAACACAGAATGTATCATCAAACTAAGTTTAATGAACAAATATATATATATGTGTTACTATGTGTATATACATATATATATTTATGGGATACACAAGGAAAAACGAGGACCCAGGAACTTGATGGCAAGTGACTTTGTTGGATACACAAGGTGAGTAGCACTAACACAGGTGTGCAAGGGGTGCTAGATCTGACGCGTTTCGCGCATGCTCACATGCGCTTCATCAGAGATGAATGTGTTAATATGTGTATATACATATATATTTGTGTTACTATGTGTATATACATATATATATTTGTGTTACTATGTGTATATACATATATATTTATGTGTTAGTATGTGTATATACACATATATTTATGTGTTATTATGTGTATATACATATATATTTATGTGTTATTACGTGTATATACATATATATGTGTTACTATGTGTATATACATATATATTTATGTGTTAGTATGTGTATATACATATATATTTATGTGTTACTATGTGTATATACATATATATTTATGTGTTACTATGTGTATATACATTATATATCTAGGTGTTTATATGCTTATATACATATATATTTATGTGTTACTATGTGTATATACATATATATGTATGTGTTACTATGTGTATATACATTATATATCTATGTGTTTATATGCTTATATACATATATATTTATGTGTTACTATGTGTATATACATTATATATCTATGTGTTTATATGCTTATATACATATATATGTATGTGTTACTATGTGTATATACATTATATATCTATGTGTTTATATGCTTATATACATATATATTTATGTGTTACTATGTGTATATACATTATATATCTATGTGTTTATAAGCTAATATACATATATATTTATTTTTTGTTTGTGTGCATGTTTCTGTGTTATATATATATATATATATATATATATATATATATATATATATATATATATATATTTGTTTTGGGGGTTCAGGATTGGGACAGTTAGGTTATTTGTTTGGGGGTTTAGGAGTGGGGCAGTTAGGTTATTTGTTTGGGGGTTCAGGAAAGAGTCAGTTAGGTTATTTGTTTGGGGGTTCAGGGCAGAGGCAGTTAGGGATATTTGTTTTGGGGGTTAAGGAGTGGGTCAGTTAGGTTATTTGTTTGGTGGTTCAGGACAGAGGCAGTTAGGTTATTTTTTTGGGGGGTTCAGGAGTGGGTCAGTTAGGTTATTTGTTTGGGGGTTCAGGATAGAGGCAGTTAAGTTATTTGTTTGGGGGTTCAGGACAGAGGCAATTAGGTTATTTGTTTGGGGGTTCAGGACTGAGGCAGTTAGGTTATTTTTTGGGGGTTCAGGACAGAACCAGTTAGGTTATTTGTTTGGGGGTTCAGGACAGAGGCAGTTAAGTTATTTGTTTGAGGGTTCAGGACAGAGGCAGTTAGGTTATTTATTTGGCAGGTTCAGGACAGAGCCAGTTAGGGATATTTGTTTTGGGGGTTAAGGAGTGGGTCAGTTAGGTTATTTGTTTGGTGGTTCAGGACAGAGGCAGTTAGGTTATTTGTTTTGGGGTTCAGCAGTGGGTCAGTTAGGTTATTGTTTGGGGGTTCAGGACAGAGCTAGATAGGTTATTTGTTTGGGGGTTTAGGAGTGGGGCAGTTAGGTTATTTGTTTGGGGGTTCAGGACAGAGCCAGTTAGGTTATTTGTTTGGGGGTTCAGGACAGAGGCAGTTAGGTTATTTGTTTTGGGGGTTCAGGAGTGGGTCAGTTAGGTTATTTGTTTGGGGGTTCAGGAAAGAGGCAGTTAGGTTATTTGTTTGGGGGTTCAGGTCAGAGGCAGTTAGGTTATTTGTTTGGGGGTTCAGGACAGAGCTAGTTAGGCTATTTGTTTCGGGGATCAGGACAGAGGCAGTTAGGTTATTTGTTTGGGGGTTCAGGACAGAGGCAGTTAGGTTATTTGTTTTGGGGGTTAAGGAGTGGGTCAGTTAGGCTATTTGTTTGGTGGTTCAGGACAGAGGCAGTTAGGTTATTTGTTTTGGGGTTCAGGACAGAGCCAGTTAGGTTATTTGTTTGGGGGTTCAGGACAGAGCCAGTTAGGTTATTTGTTTGGGGGTTCAGGACAGAGGCAGTTAGGTTATTTGTTTTGGGGGTTCAGGAGTGGGTCAGTTAGGTTATTTGTTTGGGGGTTCAGGACAGAGGCAGTTAGGTTATTTGTTTGGGGGTTCAGGACAGAGGCAGTTAGGGTTATTTGTTTTGGGGGTTAAGGAGTGGGTCAGTTAGGTTATTTGTTTGGTGGTTCAGGACAGAGGCAGTTAGGTTATTTGTTTTGGGGTTCAGCAGTGGGTCAGTTAGGTTATTGTTTGGGGGTTCAGGACAGAGCTAGTTAGGTTATTTGTTTGGGGGTTTAGGAGTGGGGCAGTTAGGTTATTTGTTTGGGGGATCAGGACAGAGCCAGTTAGGTTATTTGTTTGGGGGTTCAGGACAGAGGCAGTCAGGTTATTTGTTTTGGGGGTTCAGGAATAGGTCAGTTAGGTTATTTGTTTGGGGGTTAAGGATAGAGGCAGTTAGGTTATTTGTTTGGGGGTTCAGGACAGAGGCAGTTAGGTTATTTGTTTGGGGGTTCAGAACAGAGCCAGTTAGGCTATTTGTTTGGGGGTTGAGGACAGAGGCAGTTAAGTAATTTGTTTGGGGGTTCAGGACAGAGGCAGTTAGGTTATTTGTTTTGGGGGTTCAGGAGTGGGTCAGTTAGGTTATTTGTTTGGGGGTTCAGGACACAGGCAGTTAGGTTATTTGTTTGGGGGTTCAGGACAGAGCTAGTTAGGCTATTTGTTTCGGGGATCAGGACAGAGGCAGTTAGGTTATTTGTTTTGGGGTTCAGGACAGAGGCAGTTAGGTTATTTGTATAGGGGTTCAGGACAGAGGCAGTTAGGTTATTTGTTTGGGGGTTAAGGACAGAGCCAGTTAGGTTATTTGTTTGGGGGTTCAGGACAGAGGCAGTTAGGGTTATTTGTTTTGGGGGTTAAGGATTGGGTCAGTTAGGTTATTTATTTGGCAGGTTCAGGACAGAGCCAGTTAGGGATATTTGTTTTGGGGGTTAAGGAGTGGGTCAGTTAGGTTATTTGTTTGGTGGTTCAGGACAGAGGCAGTTAGGTTATTTGTTTTGGGGTTCAGCAGTGGGTCAGTTAGGTTATTGTTTGGGGGTTCAGGACAGAGCTAGATAGGTTATTTGTTTGGGGGTTCAGGAGTGGGGCAGTTAGGTTATTTGTTTGGGGGTTCAGGACAGAGCCAGTTAGGTTATTTGTTTGGGGGTTCAGGACAGAGGCAGTTAGGTTATTTGTTTTGGGGGTTCAGGAGTGGGTCAGTTAGGTTATTTGTTTGGGGGTTCAGGAAAGAGGCAGTTAGGTTATTTGTTTGGGGGTTCAGGTCAGAGGCAGTTAGGTTATTTGTTTGGGGGTTCAGGACAGAGCTAGTTAGGCTATTTGTTTCGGGGATCAGGACAGAGGCAGTTAGGTTATTTGTTTGGGGGTTCAGGACAGAGGCAGTTAGGTTATTTGTTTTGGGGGTTAAGGAGTGGGTCAGTTAGGCTATTTGTTTGGTGGTTCAGGGCAGAGGCAGTTAGGTTATTTGTTTTGGGGTTCAGCAGTGGGTCAGTTAGGTTATTGTTTGGGGTTCAGGACAGAGCTAGTTAGGTTATTTGTTTGGGGGTTTAGGAGTGGGGCAGTTAGGTTATTTGTTTGGGAGTTCAGGACAGAGCCAGTTAGGTAATTTGTTTGGGGGTTCATGACAGAGGCAGTTAGGTTATTTGTTTGGGGGTTCTGGACAGAGGCAGTTAGGTCATTTGTTTTGGGGGTTCAGGAGTGGGTCAGTTAGGTTATTTGTTTGGGGGTTCAGGATAGAGGCATTTAGGTTATTTGTTTGGGGGTTCAGGACAGAGGCAGTTAGGTTATTTGTTTGGGGGTTCAGGACAGAGGCAGTTAGGGTTATTTGTTTTGGGGGTTCAGGAGTGGGTCAGTTAGGTTATTTGTTTGGGGGTTCAGGATAGAGGCATTTAGATTATTTGTTTGGGGGTTCAGGACAGAGGCAGTTAGGTTATTTGTTTGGGGGTTCAGGACAGAGGCAGTTAGGGTTATTTGTTTTGGGGGTTAAGGAGTGGGTCAGTTAGGTTATTTGTTTGGTGGTTCAGGACAGAGGCAGTTAGGTTATTTGTTTTGGGGTTCAGCAGTGGGTCAGTTAGGTTATTGTTTGGGGGTTCAGGACAGAGCTAGTTAGGTTATTTGTTTGGGGGTTTAGGAGTGGGGCAGTTAGGTTATTTGTTTGGGGGATCAGGACAGAGGCAGTTAGGTTATTTGTTTGGGGGTTCAGGACAGAGGCAGTTAGGTTATTTGTTTTGGGGGTTCAGGAATAGGTCAGTTAGGTTATTTGTTTGGGGGTTCAGGAGAGAGGCAGTTAGGTTATTTGTTTGGGGGTTCAGGACAGAGGCAGTTAGGTTATTTGTTTGGGGGTTCAGAACAGAGCCAGTTAGGCTATTTGTTTGGGGGTTGAGGACAGAGGCAGTTAAGTAATTTGTTTGGGGGTTCAGGACAGAGGCAGTTAGGTTATTTGTTTTGGGGGTTCAGGAGTGGGTCAGTTAGGTTATTTGTTTGGGGGTTCAGGACACAGGCAGTTAGGTTATTTGTTTTGGGGGTTCAGGACAGAGACAGTTAGGTTATTTGTTTGGGGTTAAGGACAGAGGCAGTTAGGTTATTTGTTTGGGGGTTCAGGACAGAGGCAGTTAGGGTTATTTGTTTTGGGGGTTCAGGAGTGGGACAGTTAGGGTTATTTGATTGGGGGTTCAGGACAGAGGCAGTTAGGTTATTTGTTTGAGGGTTCAGGACAGAGGCGGTTAGGGTTATTTGTTTTGGGGGTTCAGGAGTGGGGCAGTTAGGGTTATTTGTTTTGGGGGTTCAGGAAAGAAGCAGTTAGGTTATTTGTTTGGGGGTTCAGGACAGAGGCAGTTAGGTTATTTGTTTGGGGGTTCAGGACAGAGGCAGTTAGGGATATTTGTTTTGGGGGTTCAGGAGTGGGTCAGTTAGGTTATTTGTTTGGGGGTTCAGGACAGAGGCACAGTTAGGTTATTTGCAGCAGAAAAGAAAGAGAAAGCGCACATCCGATTCAAGGTAGGAGTACTTTATTCAGGAGCAACACACGCTAGTAATACACTTACTAGAGAAAAGTTAAAAAACAGCAGTGTACAAAAAATATACAGCTTCACCAGAACACAAGGCAGCGGAAGATCCAGGGCGTCCAATTGTAAATCTTCAAACGATACCCGGCAAAGAAAATGTTCTTTACACCAATCGGATACGTCCTTGGGCCACCTGACGTCTGTATCTACGGATCCTTTGAACAGCCACAATACCTCTACGCATTTCGCCGGCGACACCCCGGCTTTTTCAAGAGTCAACAGTTAGGTTGTTTGTTTGGTGGTTCAGGACAGAGCCAGTTAGGCTATTTGTTTGGGGGTTCAGGACAGAGGCAGTTAGGTTTTTTGTTTTGGGGGTTCAGGAGTGGGTCAGTTAGGTTATTTGTTTGGGGGTTCAGGATAGAGGCAGTTAGGTTATTTGTATAGGGGTTCAGGACAGAGGCAGTTAGGTTATTTGTTTGGGGGTTAAGGACAGAGCCAGTTAGGTTATTTGTTTGGGGGTTCAGGACAGAGGCAGTTAGGGTTATTTGTTTGGGGGGTTAAGGATTGGGTCAGTTAGGTTATTTGTTTGGTGGTTCAGGACATAGGCAGTTAGGTTATTTGTTTTGGGGTTCAGCAGTGGGTCAGTTAGGTTATTGTTTGGGGGTTCAGGACAGAGCCAGTTAGGTTATTTGTTTGGGGGTTCAGGACAGAGGCAGTTAGGTCATTTGTTTGGGGGTTCAGGACAGACGCAGTTAAGTTATTTGTTTTGGGGGTTCAGGAGTAGGTCAGTTAGATTATTTGTTTGGGGGTTCAGGATAGAGGCAGTTAAGTTATTTGTTTGGGGGTTCAGGACAGAGGCAATTAGGTTATTTGTTTGGGGGTTCAGGACTGAGGCAGTTAGGTTATTTTTTGGGGGTTCAGGACAGAACCAGTTAGGTTATTTGTTTGGGGGTTCAGGACAGAGGCAGTTAAGTTATTTGTTTGAGGGTTCAGGACAGAGGCAGTTAGGTTATTTATTTGGCAGGTTCAGGACAGAGCCAGTTAGGGATATTTGTTTTGGGGGTTAAGGAGTGGGTCAGTTAGGTTATTTGTTTGGTGGTTCAGGACAGAGGCAGTTAGGTTATTTGTTTTGGGGTTCAGCAGTGGGTCAGTTAGGTTATTGTTTGGGGGTTCAGGACAGAGCTAGATAGGTTATTTGTTTGGGGGTTTAGGAGTGGGGCAGTTAGGTTATTTGTTTGGGGGTTCAGGACAGAGCCAGTTAGGTTATTTGTTTGGGGGTTCAGGACAGAGGCAGTTAGGTTATTTGTTTTGGGGGTTCAGGAGTGGGTCAGTTAGGTTATTTGTTTGGGGGTTCAGGAAAGAGGCAGTTAGGTTATTTGTTTGGGGGTTCAGGTCAGAGGCAGTTAGGTTATTTGTTTGGGGGTTCAGGACAGAGCTAGTTAGGCTATTTGTTTCGGGGATCAGGACAGAGGCAGTTAGGTTATTTGTTTGGGGGTTCAGGACAGAGGCAGTTAGGTTATTTGTTTTGGGGGTTAAGGAGTGGGTCAGTTAGGCTATTTGTTTGGTGGTTCAGGACAGAGGCAGTTAGGTTATTTGTTTTGGGGTTCAGGACAGAGCCAGTTAGGTTATTTGTTTGGGGGTTCAGGACAGAGCCAGTTAGGTTATTTGTTTGGGGGTTCAGGACAGAGGCAGTTAGGTTATTTGTTTTGGGGGTTCAGGAGTGGGTCAGTTAGGTTATTTGTTTGGGGGTTCAGGAAAGAGGCAGTTAGGTTATTTGTTTGGGGGTTCAGGACAGAGGCAGTTAGGGTTATTTGTTTTGGGGGTTAAGGAGTGGGTCAGTTAGGTTATTTGTTTGGTGGTTCAGGACAGAGGCAGTTAGGTTATTTGTTTTGGGGTTCAGCAGTGGGTCAGTTAGGTTATTGTTTGGGGGTTCAGGACAGAGCTAGTTAGGTTATTTGTTTGGGGGTTTAGGAGTGGGGCAGTTAGGTTATTTGTTTGGGGGATCAGGACAGAGCCAGTTAGGTTATTTGTTTGGGGGTTCAGGACAGAGGCAGTCAGGTTATTTGTTTTGGGGGTTCAGGAATAGGTCAGTTAGGTTATTTGTTTGGGGGTTAAGGATAGAGGCAGTTAGGTTATTTGTTTGGGGGTTCAGGACAGAGGCAGTTAGGTTATTTGTTTGGGGGTTCAGAACAGAGCCAGTTAGGCTATTTGTTTGGGGGTTGAGGACAGAGGCAGTTAAGTAATTTGTTTGGGGGTTCAGGACAGAGGCAGTTAGGTTATTTGTTTTGGGGGTTCAGGAGTGGGTCAGTTAGGTTATTTGTTTGGGGGTTCAGGACAGAGGCAGTTAGGTTATTTGTTTGGGGGTTCAGGACAGAGCTAGTTAGGCTATTTGTTTCGGGGATCAGGACAGAGGCAGTTAGGTTATTTGTTTTGGGGTTCAGGACAGAGGCAGTTAGGTTATTTGTATAGGGGTTCAGGACAGAGGCAGTTAGGTTATTTGTTTGGGGGTTAAGGACAGAGCCAGTTAGGTTATTTGTTTGGGGGTTCAGGACAGAGGCAGTTAGGGTTATTTGTTTTGGGGGTTAAGGATTGGGTCAGTTAGGTTATTTATTTGGCAGGTTCAGGACAGAGCCAGTTAGGGATATTTGTTTTGGGGGTTAAGGAGTGGGTCAGTTAGGTTATTTGTTTGGTGGTTCAGGACAGAGGCAGTTAGGTTATTTGTTTTGGGGTTCAGCAGTGGGTCAGTTAGGTTATTGTTTGGGGGTTCAGGACAGAGCTAGATAGGTTATTTGTTTGGGGGTTTAGGAGTGGGGCAGTTAGGTTATTTGTTTGGGGGTTCAGGACAGAGCCAGTTAGGTTATTTGTTTGGGGGTTCAGGACAGAGGCAGTTAGGTTATTTGTTTTGGGGGTTCAGGAGTGGGTCAGTTAGGTTATTTGTTTGGGGGTTCAGGAAAGAGGCAGTTAGGTTATTTGTTTGGGGGTTCAGGTCAGAGGCAGTTAGGTTATTTGTTTGGGTTTTCAGGACAGAGCTAGTTAGGCTATTTGTTTCGGGGATCAGGACAGAGGCAGTTAGGTTATTTGTTTGGGGGTTCAGGACAGAGGCAGTTAGGTTATTTGTTTTGGGGGTTAAGGAGTGGGTCAGTTAGGCTATTTGTTTGGTGGTTCAGGGCAGAGGCAGTTAGGTTATTTGTTTTGGGGTTCAGCAGTGGGTCAGTTAGGTTATTGTTTGGGGTTCAGGACAGAGCTAGTTAGGTTATTTGTTTGGGGGTTTAGGAGTGGGGCAGTTAGGTTATTTGTTTGGGGGTTCAGGACAGAGCCAGTTAGGTAATTTGTTTGGGGGTTCATGACAGAGGCAGTTAGGTTATTTGTTTGGGGGTTCTGGACAGAGGCAGTTAGGTCATTTGTTTTGGGGGTTCAGGAGTGGGTCAGTTAGGTTATTTGTTTGGGGGTTCAGGATAGAGGCATTTAGGTTATTTGTTTGGGGGTTCAGGACAGAGGCAGTTAGGTTATTTGTTTGGGGGTTCAGGACAGAGGCAGTTAGGGTTATTTGTTTTGGGGGTTCAGGAGTGGGTCAGTTAGGTTATTTGTTTGGGGGTTCAGGATAGAGGCATTTAGATTATTTGTTTGGGGGTTCAGGACAGAGGCAGTTAGGTTATTTGTTTGGGGGTTCAGGACAGAGGCAGTTAGGGTTATTTGTTTTGGGGGTTAAGGAGTGGGTCAGTTAGGTTATTTGTTTGGTGGTTCAGGACAGAGGCAGTTAGGTTATTTGTTTTGGGGTTCAGCAGTGGGTCAGTTAGGTTATTGTCTGGGGGTTCAGGACAGAGCTAGTTAGGTTATTTGTTTGGGGGTTTAGGAGTGGGGCAGTTAGGTTATTTGTTTGGGGGATCAGGACAGAGCCAGTTAGGTTATTTGTTTGGGGGTTCAGGACAGAGGCAGTCAGGTTATTTGTTTTGGGGGTTCAGGAATAGGTCAGTTAGGTTATTTGTTTGGGGGTTCAGGATAGAGGCAGTTAGGTTATTTGTTTGGGGGTTCAGGACAGAGGCAGTTAGGTTATTTGTTTGGGGGTTCAGAACAGAGCCAGTTAGGCTATTTGTTTGGGGGTTGAGGACAGAGGCAGTTAAGTAATTTGTTAGGGGGTTCAGGACAGAGGCAGTTAGGTTATTTGTTTTGGGGGTTCAGGAGTGGGTCAGTTAGGTTATTTGTTTGGGGGTTCAGGACACAGGCAGTTAGGTTATTTGTTTTGGGGGTTCAGGACAGAGACAGTTAGGTTATTTGTTTGGGGTTAAGGACAGAGGCAGTTAGGTTATTTGTTTGGGGGTTCAGGACAGAGGCAGTTAGGGTTATTTGTTTTGGGGGTTCAGGAGTGGGACAGTTAGGGTTATTTGATTGGGGGTTCAGGACAGAGGCAGTTAGGTTATTTGTTTGAGGGTTCAGGACAGAGGCGGTTAGGGTTATTTGTTTTGGGGGTTCAGGAGTGGGGCAGTTAGGGTTATTTGTTTTGGGGGTTCAGGAAAGAAGCAGTTAGGTTATTTGTTTGGGGGTTCAGGACAGAGGCAGTTAGGTTATTTGTTTGGGGGTTCAGGACAGAGGCAGTTAGGGATATTTGTTTTGGGGGTTCAGGAGTGGGTCAGTTAGGTTATTTGTTTGGGGGTTCAGGACAGAGGCACAGTTAGGTTATTTGCAGCAGAAAAGAAAGAGAAAGCGCACATCCGATTCAAGGTAGGAGTACTTTATTCAGGAGCAACACACGCTAGTAATACACTTACTAGAGAAAAGTTAAAAAACAGCAGTGTACAAAAAATATACAGCTTCACCAGAACACAAGGCAGCGGAAGATCCAGGGCGTCCAATTGTAAATCTTCAAACGATACCCGGCAAAGAAAATGTTCTTTACACCAATCGGATACGTCCTTGGGCCACCTGACGTCTGTATCTACGGATCCTTTGAACAGCCACAATACCTCTACGCATTTCGCCGGCGACACCCCGGCTTTTTCAAGAGTCAACAGTTAGGTTGTTTGTTTGGTGGTTCAGGACAGAGCCAGTTAGGCTATTTGTTTGGGGGTTCAGGACAGAGGCAGTTAGGTTTTTTGTTTTGGGGGTTCAGGAGTGGGTCAGTTAGGTTATTTGTTTGGGGGTTCAGGATAGAGGCAGTTAGGTTATTTGTATAGGGGTTCAGGACAGAGGCAGTTAGGTTATTTGTTTGGGGGTTAAGGACAGAGCCAGTTAGGTTATTTGTTTGGGGGTTCAGGACAGAGGCAGTTAGGGTTATTTGTTTGGGGGGTTAAGGATTGGGTCAGTTAGGTTATTTGTTTGGTGGTTCAGGACATAGGCAGTTAGGTTATTTGTTTTGGGGTTCAGCAGTGGGTCAGTTAGGTTATTGTTTGGGGGTTCAGGACAGAGCCAGTTAGGTTATTTGTTTGGGGGTTCAGGACAGAGGCAGTTAGGTTATTTGTTTGGGGGTTCAGGACAGACGCAGTTAAGTTATTTGTTTTGGGGGTTCAGGAGTAGGTCAGTTAGATTATTTGTTTGGGGGTTCAGGATAGAGGCAGTTAGGTTATTTGTTTGGGGGTTCAGGACAGAGGCAGTTAGGTTATTTGTTTGGGGGTTCAGGACAGAGGCAGTTAGGGTTATTTGTTTTGGGGTTTAAGGAGTGGGTCAGTTAGGTTATTTGTTTGGTGGTTCAGGACAGAGGCAGTTAGGTTATTTGTTTTGGGGTTCAGCAGTGGGTCAGTTAGGTTATTGTTTGGGGGTTCAGGACAGAGCTAGTTAGGTTATTTGTTTGGGAGTTTAGGAGTGGGGCAGTTAGGTTATTTGTTTGGGGGTTCAGGACAGAGCCAGTTCGGTTATTTGTTTGGGGGTTCAGGAACGAGGCACTTAGGTTATTTGTTTGGGGGTTCAGCACAGAGGCAGTTAGGGTTATTTGTTTTGGGGGTTCAGGGCAGAGGCAGTTAGGTTATTTGTTTGGGGGTTCAGGACAGAGGCAGTTAGGTTATTTGTTTGGGGGTTCAGGACAGAGGCAGTTAGGGTTCTTTGTTTTGGGGGTTCAGGAGTGGGGCAGTTAGGGTTATTTGTTTTGGGGGTTCAGGACAGAGGCAGTTAGGTTATTTGTTTGGGGTTCAGGACAGAGGAAGTTAGGTTATTTGTTTTGGGGGTTCAGGACAGAGACAGTTAGGCTATTTGTTTGGAGGTTCATCACAGAGGCAGCTAGGGTTATTTGTTTTGGGGTTTCAGGAGTGGGGCAGTTAGGTTATTTGTTCGGGTGTTCAGGACAGAGGCAGTTAGGTTATTTGTTTGGGGTTCAGGACAGAGGCAGTTAGGTTATTTGTTTGGGGGTTCAGGACAGAGGCAGTTAGGTTATTTGTTTGAGGGTTCAGGACAGAGGCAGTTAGGTTATTTGTTTTGGGGGTTCAGGGCAGAGGCAGTTAGGGATATTTGTTTTGGGGGTTCAGGAATGGGGCAGTTAGGTTATTTGTTTGGGGGTTCAGGAGTGGGGCAGTTAGGTTATTTGTTTGGGGTTCAGGAGTGGGGCAGTTAGGTTATTTGTTTGGGGGTTCAGGAGTGGGGCAGTTAGGTTATTTGTTTGGGGTTCAGGAGTGGGGCAGTTAGGTTATTTGTTTTGAGGGTTTAGAAGTGGGGCAGTTAGGTTATTTGTTTGGGGGTTCAGGAGTGGGGCAGTTAGGTTATTTGTTTGGGGGTTCAGGAGTGGGGCAGTTAGGTTGTTTGAGGGTTTAGGAGTGGGGCAGTTAGGTTATTTGTTTGGGGGTTCAGGACAGAGGCAGTTAGGTTATTTGTTTTGGGGGTTAAGGACAGAGGCAGTTAGGTTATTTGTTTGGGGGTTCAGGACAGAGGCAGTTAGGGTTATTTGTTTTGGGGGTTCAAGACAGAGGCAGTTAGGTTATTTGTTTGGGGGTTCAGGACAGAGGCAGTTAGGTTATTTGTTTGGGGGTTCAGGACAGAGGCAGTTAGGGTTATTTGTTTTGGGGGTTAAGGAGTGGGTCAGTTAGGTTATTTGTTTGGTGGTTCAGGACAGAGGCAGTTAGGTTATTTGTTTTGGGGTTCAGCAGTGGGTCAGTTAGGTTATTGTTTGGGGGTTCAGGACAGAGCCAGTTAGATTATTTGTTTGGGGGTTCAGGACAGAGGCAGTTAGGTTATTTGTTTGGGGGTTGAGGACAGAGGCAGTTAAGTTATTTGTTTTGGGGGTTCAGGAGTAGGTCAGTTAGATTATTTGTTTGGGGGTTCAGGATAGAGGCAGTTAGGTTATTTGTTTGGGGGTTCAGGACAGAGGCAGTTAGGTTATTTGTTTGGGGGTTCAGGACAGAGGCAGTTAGGGTTATTTGTTTTGGGGTTTAAGGAGTGGGTCAGTTAGGTTATTTGTTTGGTGGTTCAGGACAGAGGCAGTTAGGTTATTTGTTTTGGGGTTCAGCAGAGGGTCAGTTAGGTTATTTTTTTGGGGTTCAGGACAGAGATAGTTAGGTTATTTGTTTGGGAGTTTAGGAGTGGGGCAGTTAGGTTATTTGTTTGGGGGTTCAGGACAGAGCCAGTTAGGTTATTTGTTTGGGGGTTCAGGACAGAGGCACTTAGGTTATTTGTTTGGGGGTTCAGCACAGAGGCAGTTAGGGTTATTTGTTTTGGGGGTTCAGGGCAGAGGCAGTTAGGTTATTTGTTTGGGGGTTCAGGACAGAGGCAGTTAGGTTATTTGTTTGGGGGTTCAGGACAGAGGCAGTTAGGGTTCTTTGTTTTGGGGGTTCAGGAGTGGGGCAGTTAGGGTTATTTGTGTTGGGGGTTCAGGACAGAGGCAGTTAGGTTATTTGTTTGGGGGTTCAGGACAGAGGAAGTTAGGTTATTTGTTTTGGGGGTTCAGGACAGATACAGTTAGGCTATTTGTTTGGGGGTTCATCACAGAGGCAGCTAGGGTTATTTGTTTTGGGGGTTCAGGAGTGGGGCAGTTAGGTTATTTGTTCGGGGGTTCAGGACAGAGGCAGTTAGGTTATTTGTTTGGGGTTCAGGACAGAGGCAGTTAGGTTATTTGTTTGGGGGTTCAGGACAGAGGCAGTTAGGTTATTTGTTTGGGGGTTCAGGACAGAGGCAGTTAGGTTATTTGTTTTGGGGGTTCAGGACAGAGGCAGTTAGGGATATTTGTTTTGGGGGTTCAGGAATGGGGCAGTTAGGTTATTTGTTTGGGGGTTCAGGAGTGGGGCAGTTAGGTTATTTGTTTGGGGTTCAGGAGTGGGGCAGTTAGGTTATTTGTTTGGGGGTTCAGGAGTGGGGCAGTTAGGTTATTTGTTTGGGGTTCAGGAGTGGGGCAGTTAGGTTATTTGTTTTGAGGGTTTAGAAGTGGGGCAGTTAGGTTATTTGTTTGGGGGTTCAGGAGTGGGGCAGTTAGGTTATTTGTTTGGGGGTTCAGGAGTGGGGCAGTTAGGTTGTTTGAGGGTTTAGGAGTGGGGCAGTTAGGTTATTTGTTTGGGGGTTCAGGGCAGAGGCAATTAGGTTATTTGTTTGGGGGTTCAGGACAGAGGCAGTTAGGTTATTTGTTTTGGGGGTTAAGGACAGAGGCAGTTAGGTTATTTGTTTGGGGGTTCAGGACAGAGACGGTTAGGGTTATTTGTTTTGGGGGTTCAGGACAGAGGCAGTTAGGTTATTTGTTTGAGGGTTCAGGACAGAGGCAGTTAGGTTATTTGTTTGGGGGTTCAGGACAGAGGCAGTTAGGTTTCTTTGTTTTGGGGGTTCAGGAGTGGGGCAGTTAGGGCTATTTGTTTTGGGGGTTCAGTACAGAGGCAGTTAGGTTATTTGTTTGGGGGTTCAGGACAGAGGCAGTTAGGTTATTTGTTTTGAGTTTCAGGACAGAGGCAGTTAGGTTATTTGTTTGGGGGTTCAGGACAAAGGCAGTTAGAGTTATTTGTTTTGGGGGTTCAGGAAAGATGCAGTTAGGTTATTTGTTTGGGGGTTCAGGACAGAGGCAGTTAGGTTATTTGTTTGGGGGTTCAGGACAAAGGCAGTTAGGGATATTTGTTTTTGGGGTTCAGGACAAAGGCAGTTAGGGATATTTGTTTTGGGGTTCAGGACTGGGGCAGTTAGGTTATTTGTTTTGGTGGTTCAGGACAGAGGCAGTTAGGGATATTTGTTTTGGGGTTCAGGACTGGGGCAGTTAGGTTATTTGTTTGGGGGTTCAGGACAGAGGCAGTTAGGGATATTTGTTTGGGGGTTCAGGACAAAGGCAGTTAGGGATATTTGTTTTGGGGTTCAGGACTGGGGCAGTTAGGTTATTTGTTTTGGTGGTTCAGGACAGAGGCAGTTAGTGATATTTGTTTTGGGGGTTCAGGAGTTGGTCAGTTAGGTTTTTTGTTTTGGGGTTCAGTAGTGGGGCAGTTAGGTTATTTGTTTGGGGGTTCAGGAGTGGGGCAGTTAGGTTATTTTTTGGGGGGTTCAGGAGTTGGTCAGTTAGGTTATTTGTTTGGGGGTTAAGGACAGAGGCAGTTAGGTTATTTGTTTGGGGGTTCAGGACAGAGGCACTTAGGTTATTTGTTTGGGGGTTCAGGACAGAGACAGTTAGGGTTATTTGTTTTGGGGGTTCAGGACAGAGGCAGTTAGGTTATTTGTTTGGGGGTTCAGGACAGAGGCAGTAGTGGGGCAGTTAGGTTATTTGTTTGGGGGTTCAGGAGTGGGGCAGTTAGGTTATTTGTTTGGGGGTTCAGGAGTGGGGCAGTTAGGTTATTTGTTTGGGGGTTCAGGAGTGGGTCAGTTAGGTTATTTGTTTTGGGGGTTCAGGACAGAGGCAGTTAGGGTTATTTGTTTTGGGGGTTCAGGAGTGGGGCAGTTAGGTTATTTGTTTGGGGGTTCAGGAGTGGGGCAGTTAGGTTATTTGTTTGGGGGTTCAGGAGTGGGGCAGTTAGGTTATTTGTTTGGGGGTTCAGGAGTGGGGCAGTTAGGTTATTTGTTTGGGGGTTCAGGAGTGGGGCAGTTAGGTTATTTGTTTGGGGGTTCAGGACAGAGGCAGTTAGGTTATTTGTTTTGGGGGTTCAGGACAGAGGCAGTTAGGTTATTTGTTTGGGGGTTCAGGACAGAGGCACTTAGGTTATTTGTTTGGGGGTTCAGGACAGAGGCAGTTAGGGTTATTTGTTTTGGGGGTTCAGGACAGAGGCAGTTAGGTTATTTGTTTGGGGGTTCAGGACAGAGGCAGTTAGGTTATTTGTTTGGGGGTTCAGGACAGAGGCAGTTAGGGTTATTTGTTTTGGGGGTTAAGGAGTGGGTCAGTTAGGTTATTTGTTTGGTGGTTCAGGACAGAGGCAGTTAGGTTATTTGTTTTGGGGTTCAGCAGTGGGTCAGTTAGGTTATTGTTTGGGGGTTCAGGACAGAGGCAGTTAGGTTATTTGTTTGGGGGTTCAGGACAGAGGCAGTTAGGTTATTTGTTTGGGGGTTGAGGACAGAGGCAGTTAAGTTATTTGTTTTGGGGGTTCAGGAGTGTGGCAGTTAGGTTATTTGTTTGGGGGTTCAGGAAAGAGGCAGTTAGGTTATTTGTTTGGGGGTTCAGGACAGAGGCAGTTAGGTTATTTGTTTGGGGGTTCAGGACAGAGGCAGTTAGGGTTATTTGTTTTGGGGTTTAAGGAGTGGGTCAGTTAGGTTATTTGTTTGGTGGTTCAGGACAGAGGCAGTTAGGTTATTTGTTTTGGGGTTCAGCAGTGGGTCAGTTAGGTTATTGTTTGGGGGTTCAGGACAGAGATAGTTAGGTTATTTGTTTGGGAGTTTAGGAGTGGGGCAGTTAGGTTATTTGTTTGGGGGTTCAGGACAGAGCCAGTTAGGTTATTTGTTTGGGGGTTCAGGACAGAGGCACTTAGGTTATTTGTTTGGGGGTTCAGCACAGAGGCAGTTAGGGTTATTTGTTTTGGGGGTTCAGGCCAGAGGCAGTTAGGTTATTTGTTTGGGGGTTCAGGACAGAGGCAGTTAGGTTATTTGTTTGGGGGTTCAGGACAGAGGCAGTTATGGTTATTTGTTTTGGGGGTTCAGGAGTGGGGCAGTTAGGGTTATTTGTGTTGGGGGTTCAGGACAGAGGCAGTTAGGTTATTTGTTTGGGGGTTCAGGACAGAGGAAGTTAGGTTATTTGTTTTGGGGGTTCAGGACAGAGACAGTTAGGCTATTTGTTTGGGGGTTCATCACAGAGGCAGCTAGGGTTATTTGTTTTGGGGGTTCAGGAGTGGGGCAGTTAGGTTATTTGTTCGGGGGTTCAGGACAGAGGCAGTTAGGTTATTTGTTTGGGGTTCAGGACAGAGGCAGTTAGGTTATTTGTTTGGGGGTTCAGGACAGAGGCAGTTAGGTTATTTGTTTGGGGGTTCAGGACAGAGGCAGTTAGGTTATTTGTTTTGGGGGTTCAGGACAGAGGCAGTTAGGGATATTTGTTTTGGGGGTTCAGGAATGGGGCAGTTAGGTTATTTGTTTGGGGGTTCAGGAGTGGGGCAGTTAGGTTATTTGTTTGGGGTTCAGGAGTGGGGCAGTTAGGTTATTTGTTTGGGGGTTCAGGAGTGGGGCAGTTAGGTTATTTGTTTGGGGTTCAGGAGTGGGGCAGTTAGGTTATTGTTTGGGGTTCAGGACAGAGCTAGTTAGGTTATTTGTTTGGGGGTTTAGGAGTGGGGCAGTTAGGTTATTTGTTTGGGGGTTCAGGACAGAGCCAGTTAGGTAATTTGTTTGGGGGTTCATGACAGAGGTAGTTAGGTTATTTGTTTGGGGGTTCTGGACAGAGGCAGTTAGGTTTTTTGTTTTGGGGGTTCAGGAGTGGGTCAGTTAGGTTATTTGTTTGGGGGTTCAGGATAGAGGCATTTAGGTTATTTGTTTGGGGGTTCAGGACAGAGGCAGTTAGGTTATTTGTTTGGGGGGTCAGGACAGAGGCAGTTAGGGTTATTTGTTTTGGGGGTTCAGGAGTGGGTCAGTTAGGTTATTTGTTTGGGGGTTCAGGATAGAGGCATTTAGATTATTTGTTTGGGGGTTCAGGATAGAGGCAGTTAGGTTATTTGTTTGGGGGTTCAGGACAGAGGCAGTTAGGGTTATTTGTTTTGGGGGTTAAGGAGTGGGTCAGTTAGGTTATTTGTTTGGTGGTTCAGGACAGAGGCAGTTAGGTTATTTGTTTTGGGGTTCAGCAGTGGGTCAGTTAGGTTATTGTTTGGGGGTTCAGGACAGAGCTAGTTAGGTTATTTGTTTGGGGGTTTAGGAGTGGGGCAGTTAGGTTATTTGTTTGGGGGTTCAGGACAGAGCCAGTTAGGTTATTTGTTTGGGGGTTCAGGACAGAGGCAGTCAGGTTATTTGTTTTGGGGGTTCAGGAATAGGTCAGTTAGGTTATTTGTTTGGGGGTTAAGGATAGAGGCAGTTAGGTTATTTGTTTGGGGGTTCAGGACAGAGGCAGTTAGGTTATTTGTTTGGGGGTTAAGGACAGAGCCAGTTAGGCTATTTGTTTGGGGGTTGAGGACAGAGGCAGTTAAGTAATTTGTTTGGGGGTTCAGGACAGAGGCAGTTAGGTTATTTGTTTTGGGGGTTCAGGAGTGGGTCAGTTAGGTTATTTGTTTGGGGGTTCAGGACAGAGGCAGTTAGGTTATTTGTTTGGGGGTTCAGGACAGAGCTAGTTAGGCTATTTGTTTCGGGGATCAGGACAGAGGCAGTTAGGTTATTTGTTTTGGGGTTCAGGACAGAGGCAGTTAGGTTATTTGTATAGGGGTTCAGGACAGAGGCAGTTAGGTTATTTGTTTGGGGGTTAAGGACAGAGCCAGTTAGGTTATTTGTTTGGGGGTTCAGGACAGAGGCAGTTAGGGTTATTTGTTTTGGGGGTTAAGGATTGGGTCAGTTAGGTTATTTATTTGGCAGGTTCAGGACAGAGCCAGTTAGGGATATTTGTTTTGGGGGTTAAGGAGTGGGTCAGTTAGGTTATTTGTTTGGTGGTTCAGGACAGAGGCAGTTAGGTTATTTGTTTTGGGGTTCAGCAGTGGGTCAGTTAGGTTATTGTTTGGGGGTTCAGGACAGAGCTAGTTAGGTTATTTGTTTGGGGGTTTAGGAGTGGGGCAGTTAGGTTATTTGTTTGGGGGTTCAGGACAGAGCCAGTTAGGTTATTTGTTTGGGGGTTCAGGACAGAGGCAGTTAGGTTATTTGTTTTGGGGGTTCAGGAGTGGGTCAGTTAGGTTATTTGTTTGGGGGTTCAGGAAAGAGGCAGTTAGGTTATTTGTTTGGGGGTTCAGGTCAGAGGCAGTTAGGTTATTTGTTTGGGGGTTCAGGACAGAGCTAGTTAGGCTATTTGTTTCGGGGATCAGGACAGAGGCAGTTAGGTTATTTGTTTGGGGGTTCAGGACAGAGGCAGTTAGGTTATTTGTTTTGGGGGTTAAGGAGTGGGTCAGTTAGGCTATTTGTTTGGTGGTTCAGGGCAGAGGCAGTTAGGTTATTTGTTTTGGGGTTCAGCAGTGGGTCAGTTAGGTTATTGTTTGGGGTTCAGGACAGAGCTAGTTAGGTTATTTGTTTGGGGGTTTAGGAGTGGGGCAGTTAGGTTATTTGTTTGGGAGTTCAGGACAGAGCCAGTTAGGTAATTTGTTTGGGGGTTCATGACAGAGGCAGTTAGGTTATTTGTTTGGGGGTTCTGGACAGAGGCAGTTAGGTCATTTGTTTTGGGGGTTCAGGAGTGGGTCAGTTAGGTTATTTGTTTGGGGGTTCAGGATAGAGGCATTTAGGTTATTTGTTTGGGGGTTCAGGACAGAGGCAGTTAGGTTATTTGTTTGGGGGTTCAGGACAGAGGCAGTTAGGGTTATTTGTTTTGGGGGTTCAGGAGTGGGTCAGTTAGGTTATTTGTTTGGGGGTTCAGGACAGAGGCATTTAGGTTATTTGTTTGGGGGTTCAGGACAGAGGCAGTTAGGTTATTTGTTTGGGGGTTCAGGACAGAGGCAGTTAGGGTTATTTGTTTTGGGGGTTAAGGAGTGGGTCAGTTAGGTTATTTGTTTGGTGGTTCAGGACAGAGGCAGTTAGGTTATTTGTTTTGGGGTTCAGCAGTGGGTCAGTTAGGTTATTGTCTGGGGGTTCAGGACAGAGCTAGTTAGGTTATTTGTTTGGGGGTTTAGGAGTGGGGCAGTTAGGTTATTTGTTTGGGGGTTCAGGACAGAGCCAGTTAGGTTATTTGTTTGGGGGTTCAGGACAGAGGCAGTCAGGTTATTTGTTTTGGGGGTTCAGGAATAGGTCAGTTAGGTTATTTGTTTGGGGGTTCAGGATAGAGGCAGTTAGGTTATTTGTTTGGGGGTTCAGGACAGAGGCAGTTAGGTTATTTGTTTGGGGGTTCAGAACAGAGCCAGTTAGGCTATTTGTTTGGGGGTTGAGGACAGAGGCAGTTAAGTAATTTGTTTGGGGGTTCAGGACAGAGGCAGTTAGGTTATTTGTTTTGGGGGTTCAGGAGTGGGTCAGTTAGGTTATTTGTTTGGGGGTTCAGGACACAGGCAGTTAGGTTATTTGTTTTGGGGGTTCAGGACAGAGGCAGTTAGGTTATTTGTTTGGGGTTAAGGACAGAGGCAGTTAGGTTATTTGTTTGGGGGTTCAGGACAGAGGCAGTTAGGGTTATTTGTTTTGGGGGTTCAGGAGTGGGACAGTTAGGGTTATTTGATTGGGGGTTCAGGACAGAGGCAGTTAGGTTATTTGTTTGAGGGTTCAGGACAGAGGCGGTTAGGGTTATTTGTTTTGGGGGTTCAGGAGTGGGGCAGTTAGGGTTATTTGTTTTGGGGGTTCAGGACAGAGGCAGTTAGGTTATTTGTTTGGGGGTTCAGGACAGAGGCAGTTAGGTTATTTGTTTGGGGGTTCAGGACAGAGGCAGTTAGGGATATTTGTTTTGGGGGTTCAGGAGTGGGTCAGTTAGGTTATTTGTTTGGGGGTTCAGGACAGAGGCACAGTTAGGTTATTTGCAGCAGAAAAGAAAGAGAAAGCGCACATCCGATTCAAGGTAGGAGTACTTTATTCAGGAGCAACACACGCTAGTAATACACTTACTAGAGAAAAGTTAAAAAACAGCAGTGTACAAAAAATATACAGCTTCACCAGAACACAAGGCAGCGGAAGATCCAGGGCGTCCAATTGTAAATCTTCAAACGATACCCGGCAAAGAAAATGTTCTTTACACCAATCGGATACGTCCTTGGGCCACCTGACGTCTGTATCTACGGATCCTTTGAACAGCCACAATACCTCTACGCATTTCGCCGGCGACACCCCGGCTTTTTCAAGAGTCAACAGTTAGGTTGTTTGTTTGGTGGTTCAGGACAGAGCCAGTTAGGCTATTTGTTTGGGGGTTCAGGACAGAGGCAGTTAGGTTTTTTGTTTTGGGGGTTCAGGAGTGGGTCAGTTAGGTTATTTGTTTGGGGGTTCAGGATAGAGGCAGTTAGGTTATTTGTATAGGGGTTCAGGACAGAGGCAGTTAGGTTATTTGTTTGGGGGTTAAGGACAGAGCCAGTTAGGTTATTTGTTTGGGGGTTCAGGACAGAGGCAGTTAGGGTTATTTGTTTGGGGGGTTAAGGATTGGGTCAGTTAGGTTATTTGTTTGGTGGTTCAGGACATAGGCAGTTAGGTTATTTGTTTTGGGGTTCAGCAGTGGGTCAGTTAGGTTATTGTTTGGGGGTTCAGGACAGAGCCAGTTAGGTTATTTGTTTGGGGGTTCAGGACAGAGGCAGTTAGGTCATTTGTTTGGGGGTTCAGGACAGACGCAGTTAAGTTATTTGTTTTGGGGGTTCAGGAGTAGGTCAGTTAGATTATTTGTTTGGGGGTTCAGGATAGAGGCAGTTAGGTTATTTGTTTGGGGGTTCAGGACAGAGGCAGTTAGGTTATTTGTTTGGGGGTTCAGGACAGAGGCAGTTAGGGTTATTTGTTTTGGGGTTTAAGGAGTGGGTCAGTTAGGTTATTTGTTTGGTGGTTCAGGACAGAGGCAGTTAGGTTATTTGTTTTGGGGTTCAGCAGTGGGTCAGTTAGGTTATTGTTTGGGGGTTCAGGACAGAGCTAGTTAGGTTATTTGTTTGGGAGTTTAGGAGTGGGGCAGTTAGGTTATTTGTTTGGGGGTTCAGGACAGAGCCAGTTCGGTTATTTGTTTGGGGGTTCAGGAACGAGGCACTTAGGTTATTTGTTTGGGGGTTCAGCACAGAGGCAGTTAGGGTTATTTGTTTTGGGGGTTCAGGGCAGAGGCAGTTAGGTTATTTGTTTGGGGGTTCAGGACAGAGGCAGTTAGGTTATTTGTTTGGGGGTTCAGGACAGAGGCAGTTAGGGTTCTTTGTTTTGGGGGTTCAGGAGTGGGGCAGTTAGGGTTATTTGTTTTGGGGGTTCAGGACAGAGGCAGTTAGGTTATTTGTTTGGGGTTCAGGACAGAGGAAGTTAGGTTATTTGTTTTGGGGGTTCAGGACAGAGACAGTTAGGCTATTTGTTTGGAGGTTCATCACAGAGGCAGCTAGGGTTATTTGTTTTGGGGTTTCAGGAGTGGGGCAGTTAGGTTATTTGTTCGGGTGTTCAGGACAGAGGCAGTTAGGTTATTTGTTTGGGGTTCAGGACAGAGGCAGTTAGGTTATTTGTTTGGGGGTTCAGGACAGAGGCAGTTAGGTTATTTGTTTGAGGGTTCAGGACAGAGGCAGTTAGGTTATTTGTTTTGGGGGTTCAGGGCAGAGGCAGTTAGGGATATTTGTTTTGGGGGTTCAGGAATGGGGCAGTTAGGTTATTTGTTTGGGGGTTCAGGAGTGGGGCAGTTAGGTTATTTGTTTGGGGTTCAGGAGTGGGGCAGTTAGGTTATTTGTTTGGGGGTTCAGGAGTGGGGCAGTTAGGTTATTTGTTTGGGGTTCAGGAGTGGGGCAGTTAGGTTATTTGTTTTGAGGGTTTAGAAGTGGGGCAGTTAGGTTATTTGTTTGGGGGTTCAGGAGTGGGGCAGTTAGGTTATTTGTTTGGGGGTTCAGGAGTGGGGCAGTTAGGTTGTTTGAGGGTTTAGGAGTGGGGCAGTTAGGTTATTTGTTTGGGGGTTCAGGACAGAGGCAGTTAGGTTATTTGTTTTGGGGGTTAAGGACAGAGGCAGTTAGGTTATTTGTTTGGGGGTTCAGGACAGAGGCACTTAGGTTATTTGTTTGGGGGTTCAGGACAGAGGCAGTTAGGGTTATTTGTTTTGGGGGTTCAAGACAGAGGCAGTTAGGTTATTTGTTTGGGGGTTCAGGACAGAGGCAGTTAGGTTATTTGTTTGGGGGTTCAGGACAGAGGCAGTTAGGGTTATTTGTTTTGGGGGTTAAGGAGTGGGTCAGTTAGGTTATTTGTTTGGTGGTTCAGGACAGAGGCAGTTAGGTTATTTGTTTTGGGGTTCAGCAGTGGGTCAGTTAGGTTATTGTTTGGGGGTTCAGGACAGAGGCAGTTAGGTTATTTGTTTGGGGGTTCAGGACAGAGGCAGTTAGGTTATTTGTTTGGGGGTTCAGGACAGAGGCAGTTAAGTTATTTGTTTTGGGGGTTCAGGAGTAGGTCAGTTAGATTATTTGTTTGGGGGTTCAGGATAGAGGCAGTTAGGTTATTTGTTTGGGGGTTCAGGACAGAGGCAGTTAGGTTATTTGTTTGGGGGTTCAGGACAGAGGCAGTTAGGGTTATTTGTTTTGGGGTTTAAGGAGTGGGTCAGTTAGGTTATTTGTTTGGTGGTTCAGGACAGAGGCAGTTAGGTTATTTGTTTTGGGGTTCAGCAGTGGGTCAGTTAGGTTATTGTTTGGGGGTTCAGGACAGAGATAGTTAGGTTATTTGTTTGGGAGTTTAGGAGTGGGGCAGTTAGGTTATTTGTTTGGGGGTTCAGGACAGAGACAGTTAGGTTATTTGTTTGGGGGTTCAGGACAGAGGCACTTAGGTTATTTGTTTGGGGGTTCAGCACAGAGGCAGTTAGGGTTATTTGTTTTGGGGGTTCAGGACAGAGGCAGTTAGGTTATTTGTTTGGGGGTTCAGGACAGAGGCAGTTAGGTTATTTGTTTGGGGGTTCAGGACAGAGGCAGTTAGGGTTATTTGTTTTGGGGGTTCAGGAGTGGGGCAGTTAGGGTTATTTGTGTTGGGGGTTCAGGACAGAGGCAGTTAGGTTATTTGTTTGGGGGTTCAGGACAGAGGAAGTTAGGTTATTTGTTTTGGGGGTTCAGGACAGAGACAGTTAGGCTATTTGTTTGGGGGTTCATCACAGAGGCAGCTAGGGTTATTTGTTTTGGGGGTTCAGGAGTGGGGCAGTTAGGTTATTTGTTCGGGGGTTCAGGACAGAGGCAGTTAGGTTATTTGTTTGGGGTTCAGGACAGAGGCAGTTAGGTTATTTGTTTGGGGGTTCAGGACAGAGGCAGTTAGGTTATTTGTTTTGGGGGTTCAGGACAGAGGCAGTTAGGGATATTTGTTTTGGGGGTTCAGGAATGGGGCAGTTAGGTTATTTGTTTGGGGGTTCAGGAGTGGGGCAGTTAGGTTATTTGTTTGGGGTTCAGGAGTGGGGCAGTTAGGTTATTTGTTTGGGGGTTCAGGAGTGGGGCAGTTAGGTTATTTGTTTGGGGTTCAGGAGTGGGGCAGTTAGGTTATTTGTTTTGAGGGTTTAGAAGTGGGGCAGTTAGGTTATTTGTTTGGGGGTTCAGGAGTGGGGCAGTTAGGTTATTTGTTTGGGGGTTCAGGAGTGGGGCAGTTAGGTTGTTTGAGGGTTTAGGAGTGGGGCAGTTAGGTTATTTGTTTGGGGGTTCAGGGCAGAGGCAGTTAGGTTATTTGTTTGGGGGTTCAGGACAGAGGCAGTTAGGTTATTTGTTTTGGGGGTTCAGGACAGAGGCAGTTAGGTTATTTGTTTGGGGGTTCAGGACAGAGACGGTTAGGGTTATTTGTTTTGGGGGTTCAGGACAGAGGCAGTTAGGTTATTTGTTTGAGGGTTCAGGACAGAGGCAGTTAGGTTATTTGTTTGGGGGTTCAGGACAGAGGCAGTTAGGTTTCTTTGTTTTGGGGGTTCAGGAGTGGGGCAGTTAGGGCTATTTGTTTTGGGGGTTCAGTACAGAGGCAGTTAGGTTATTTGTTTGGGGGTTCAGGACAGAGGCAGTTAGGTTATTTGTTTTGAGTTTCAGGACAGAGGCAGTTAGGTTATTTGTTTGGGGGTTCAGGACAAAGGCAGTTAGAGTTATTTGTTTTGGGGGTTCAGGAAAGATGCAGTTAGGTTATTTGTTTGGGGGTTCAGGACAGAGGCAGTTAGGTTATTTGTTTGGGGGTTCAGGACAAAGGCAGTTAGGGATATTTGTTTTTGGGGTTCAGGACAAAGGCAGTTAGGGATATTTGTTTTGGGGTTCAGGACTGGGGCAGTTAGGTTATTTGTTTTGGTGGTTCAGGACAGAGGCAGTTAGGGATATTTGTTTTGGGGTTCAGGACTGGGGCAGTTAGGTTATTTGTTTGGGGGTTCAGGACAGAGGCAGTTAGGGATATTTGTTTGGGGGTTCAGGACAAAGGCAGTTAGGGATATTTGTTTTGGGGTTCAGGACTGGGGCAGTTAGGTTATTTGTTTTGGTGGTTCAGGACAGAGGCAGTTAGTGATATTTGTTTTGGGGGTTCAGGAGTTGGTCAGTTAGGTTTTTTGTTTTGGGGTTCAGTAGTGGGGCAGTTAGGTTATTTGTTTGGGGGTTCAGGAGTGGGGCAGTTAGGTTATTTTTTGGGGGGTTCAGGAGTTGGTCAGTTAGGTTATTTGTTTGGGGGTTAAGGACAGAGGCAGTTAGGTTATTTGTTTGGGGGTTCAGGACAGAGGCACTTAGGTTATTTGTTTGGGGGTTCAGGACAGAGACAGTTAGGGTTATTTGTTTTGGGGGTTCAGGACAGAGGCAGTTAGGTTATTTGTTTGAGGGTTCAGGACAGAGGCAGTTAGGTTATTTGTTTGGGGGTTCAGGACAGAGGCAGTAGTGGGGCAGTTAGGTTATTTGTTTGGGGGTTCAGGAGTGGGGCAGTTAGGTTATTTGTTTGGGGGTTCAGGAGTGGGGCAGTTAGGTTATTTGTTTGGGGGTTCAGGAGTGGGTCAGTTAGGTTATTTGTTTTGGGGGTTCAGGACAGAGGCAGTTAGGGATATTTGTTTTGGGGGTTCAGGAGTGGGGCAGTTAGGTTATTTGTTTGGGGGTTCAGGAGTGGGGCAGTTAGGTTATTTGTTTGGGGGTTCAGGAGTGGGGCAGTTAGGTTATTTGTTTGGGGGTTCAGGAGTGGGGCAGTTAGGTTGTTTGAGGGTTTAGGAGTGGGGCAGTTAGGTTATTTGTTTGGGGGTTCAGGACAGAGGCAGTTAGGTTATTTGTTTTGGGGGTTAAGGACAGAGGCAGTTAGGTTATTTGTTTGGGGGTTCAGGACAGAGGCACTTAGGTTATTTGTTTGGGGGTTCAGGACAGAGGCAGTTAGGGTTATTTGTTTTGGGGGTTCAGGACAGAGGCAGTTAGGTTATTTGTTTGGGGGTTCAGGACAGAGGCAGTTAGGTTATTTGTTTGGGGGTTCAGGACAGAGGCAGTTAGGGTTATTTGTTTTGGGGGTTAAGGAGTGGGTCAGTTAGGTTATTTGTTTGGTGGTTCAGGACAGAGGCAGTTAGGTTATTTGTTTTGGGGTTCAGCAGTGGGTCAGTTAGGTTATTGTTTGGGGGTTCAGGACAGAGCCAGTTAGATTATTTGTTTGGGGGTTCAGGACAGAGGCAGTTAGGTTATTTGTTTGGGGGTTGAGGACAGAGGCAGTTAAGTTATTTGTTTTGGGGGTTCAGGAGTAGGTCAGTTAGATTATTTGTTTGGGGGTTCAGGATAGAGGCAGTTAGGTTATTTGTTTGGGGGTTCAGGACAGAGGCAGTTAGGTTATTTGTTTGGGGGTTCAGGACAGAGGCAGTTAGGGTTATTTGTTTTGGGGTTTAAGGAGTGGGTCAGTTAGGTTATTTGTTTGGTGGTTCAGGACAGAGGCAGTTAGGTTATTTGTTTTGGGGTTCAGCAGTGGGTCAGTTAGGTTATTGTTTGGGGGTTCAGGACAGAGATAGTTAGGTTATTTGTTTGGGAGTTTAGGAGTGGGGCAGTTAGGTTATTTGTTTGGGGGTTCAGGACAGAGCCAGTTAGGTTATTTGTTTGGGGGTTCAGGACAGAGGCACTTAGGTTATTTGTTTGGGGGTTCAGCACAGAGGCAGTTAGGGTTATTTGTTTTGGGGGTTCAGGGCAGAGGCAGTTAGGTTATTTGTTTGGGGGTTCAGGACAGAGGCACTTAGGTTATTTGTTTGGGGGTTCAGGACAGAGACAGTTAGGGTTATTTGTTTTGGGGGTTCAGGACAGAGGCAGTTAGGTTATTTGTTTGAGGGTTCAGGACAGAGGCAGTTAGGTTATTTGTTTGGGGGTTCAGGACAGAGGCAGTAGTGGGGCAGTTAGGTTATTTGTTTGGGGGTTCAGGAGTGGGGCAGTTAGGTTATTTGTTTGGGGGTTCAGGAGTGGGGCAGTTAGGTTATTTGTTTGGGGGTTCAGGAGTGGGTCAGTTAGGTTATTTGTTTTGGGGGTTCAGGACAGAGGCAGTTAGGGATATTTGTTTTGGGGGTTCAGGAGTGGGGCAGTTAGGTTATTTGTTTGGGGGTTCAGGAGTGGGGCAGTTAGGTTATTTGTTTGGGGGTTCAGGAGTGGGGCAGTTAGGTTATTTGTTTGGGGGTTCAGGAGTGGGGCAGTTAGGTTGTTTGAGGGTTTAGGAGTGGGGCAGTTAGGTTATTTGTTTGGGGGTTCAGGACAGAGGCAGTTAGGTTATTTGTTTTGGGGGTTAAGGACAGAGGCAGTTAGGTTATTTGTTTGGGGGTTCAGGACAGAGGCACTTAGGTTATTTGTTTGGGGGTTCAGGACAGAGGCAGTTAGGGTTATTTGTTTTGGGGGTTCAGGACAGAGGCAGTTAGGTTATTTGTTTGGGGGTTCAGGACAGAGGCAGTTAGGTTATTTGTTTGGGGGTTCAGGACAGAGGCAGTTAGGGTTATTTGTTTTGGGGGTTAAGGAGTGGGTCAGTTAGGTTATTTGTTTGGTGGTTCAGGACAGAGGCAGTTAGGTTATTTGTTTTGGGGTTCAGCAGTGGGTCAGTTAGGTTATTGTTTGGGGGTTCAGGACAGAGGCAGTTAGATTATTTGTTTGGGGGTTCAGGACAGAGGCAGTTAGGTTATTTGTTTGGGGGTTGAGGACAGAGGCAGTTAAGTTATTTGTTTTGGGGGTTCAGGAGTAGGTCAGTTAGATTATTTGTTTGGGGGTTCAGGACAGAGGCAGTTAGGTTATTTGTTTGGGGGTTCAGGACAGAGGCAGTTAGGTTATTTGTTTGGGGGTTCAGGACAGAGGCAGTTAGGGTTATTTGTTTTGGGGTTTAAGGAGTGGGTCAGTTAGGTTATTTGTTTGGTGGTTCAGGACAGAGGCAGTTAGGTTATTTGTTTTGGGGTTCAGCAGTGGGTCAGTTAGGTTATTGTTTGGGGGTTCAGGACAGAGATAGTTAGGTTATTTGTTTGGGAGTTTAGGAGTGGGGCAGTTAGGTTATTTGTTTGGGGGTTCAGGACAGAGCCAGTTAGGTTATTTGTTTGGGGGTTCAGGACAGAGGCACTTAGGTTATTTGTTTGGGGGTTCAGCACAGAGGCAGTTAGGGTTATTTGTTTTGGGGGTTCAGGGCAGAGGCAGTTAGGTTATTTGTTTGGGGGTTCAGGACAGAGGCAGTTAGGTTATTTGTTTGGGGGTTCAGGACAGAGGCAGTTATGGTTCTTTGTTTTGGGGGTTCAGGAGTGGGGCAGTTAGGGTTATTTGTGTTGGGGGTTCAGGACAGAGGCAGTTAGGTTATTTGTTTGGGGGTTCAGGACAGAGGAAGTTAGGTTATTTGTTTTGGGGGTTCAGGACAGAGACAGTTAGGGTTATTTGTTTTGGGGGTTCAGGACAGAGGCAGTTAGGTTATTTGTTTGAGGGTTCAGGACAGAGGCAGTTAGGTTATTTGTTTGGGGGTTCAGGACAGAGGCAGTAGTGGGGCAGTTAGGTTATTTGTTTGGGGGTTCAGGAGTGGGGCAGTTAGGTTATTTGTTTGGGGGTTCAGGAGTGGGGCAGTTAGGTTATTTGTTTGGGGGTTCAGGAGTGGGTCAGTTAGGTTATTTGTTTTGGGGGTTCAGGACAGAGGCAGTTAGGGATATTTGTTTTGGGGGTTCAGGAGTGGGGCAGTTAGGTTATTTGTTTGGGGGTTCAGGAGTGGGGCAGTTAGGTTATTTGTTTGGGGGTTCAGGAGTGGGGCAGTTAGGTTATTTGTTTGGGGGTTCAGGAGTGGGGCAGTTAGGTTGTTTGAGGGTTTAGGAGTGGGGCAGTTAGGTTATTTGTTTGGGGGTTCAGGACAGAGGCAGTTAGGTTATTTGTTTTGGGGGTTAAGGACAGAGACAGTTAGGTTATTTGTTTGGGGGTTCAGGACAGAGGCACTTAGGTTATTTGTTTGGGGGTTCAGGACAGAGGCAGTTAGGGTTATTTGTTTTGGGGGTTCAAGACAGAGGCAGTTAGGTTATTTGTTTGGGGGTTCAGGACAGAGGCAGTTAGGTTATTTGTTTGGGGGTTCAGGACAGAGGCAGTTAGGGTTATTTGTTTTGGAGGTTAAGGAGTGGGTCAGTTAGGTTATTTGTTTGGTGGTTCAGGACAGAGGCAGTTAGGTTATTTGTTTTGGGGTTCAGCAGTGGGTCAGTTAGGTTATTGTTTGGGGGTTCAGGACAGAGCCAGTTAGATTATTTGTTTGGGGGTTCAGGACAGAGGCAGTTAGGTTATTTGTTTGGGGGTTGAGGACAGAGGCAGTTAAGTTATTTGTTTTGGGGGTTCAGGAGTAGGTCAGTTAGATTATTTGTTTGGGGGTTCAGGATAGAGGCAGTTAGGTTATTTGTTTGGGGGTTCAGGACAGAGGCAGTTAGGTTATTTGTTTGGGGGTTCAGGACAGAGGCAGTTAGGGTTATTTGTTTTGGGGGTTAAGGAGTGGGTCAGTTAGGTTATTTGTTTGGTGGTTCAGGACAGAGGCAGTTAGGTTATTTGTTTTGGGGTTCAGCAGTGGGTCAGTTAGGTTATTGTTTGGGGGTTCAGGACAGAGATAGTTAGGTTATTTGTTTGGGAGTTTAGGAGTGGGGCAGTTAGGTTATTTGTTTGGGGGTTCAGGACAGAGCCAGTTAGGTTATTTGTTTGGGGGTTCAGGACAGAGGCACTTAGGTTATTTGTTTGGGGGTTCAGGACAGAGGCAGTTAGGGTTATTTGTTTTGGGGGTTCAGGACAGAGGCAGTTAGGTTATTTGTTTGGGGGTTCAGGACAGAGGCAGTTAGGTTATTTGTTTGGGGGTTCAGGACAGAGGCAGTTAGGGTTATTTGTTTTGGGGGTTCAGGAGTGGGGCAGTTAGGGTTATTTGTGTTGGGGGTTCAGGACAGAGGCAGTTAGGTTATTTGTTTGGGGGTTCAGGACAGAGGAAGTTAGGTTATTTGTTTTGGGGGTTCAGGACAGAGACAGTTAGGCTATTTGTTTGGGGGTTCATCACAGAGGCAGCTAGGGTTATTTGTTTTGGGGGTTCAGGAGTGGGGCAGTTAGGTTATTTGTTTGGGGGTTCAGGACAGAGGCAGTTAGGTTATTTGTTTGGGGTTCAGGACAGAGGCAGTTAGGTTATTTGTTTGGGGGTTCAGGACAGAGGCAGTTAGGTTATTTGTTTGGGGGTTCAGGACAGAGGCAGTTAGGTTATTTGTTTTGGGGGTTCAGGACAGAGGCAGTTAGGGATATTTGTTTTGGGGGTTCAGGAATGGGGCAGTTAGGTTATTTGTTTGGGGGTTCAGGAGTGGGGCAGTTAGGTTATTTGTTTGGGGTTCAGGAGTGGGGCAGTTAGGTTATTTGTTTGGGGGTTCAGGAGTGGGGCAGTTAGGTTATTTGTTTGGGGTTCAGGAGTGGGGCAGTTAGGTTATTTGTTTTGAGGGTTTAGAAGTGGGGCAGTTAGGTTATTTGTTTGGGGGTTCAGGAGTGGGGCAGTTAGGTTATTTGTTTGGGGGTTCAGGAGTGGGGCAGTTAGGTTGTTTGAGGGTTTAGGAGTGGGGCAGTTAGGTTATTTGTTTGGGGGTTCAGGGCAGAGGCAATTAGGTTATTTGTTTGGGGGTTCAGGACAGAGGCAGTTAGGTTATTTGTTTTGGGGGTTAAGGACAGAGGCAGTTAGGTTATTTGTTTGGGGGTTCAGGACAGAGACGGTTAGGGTTATTTGTTTTGGGGGTTCAGGACAGAGGCAGTTAGGTTATTTGTTTGAGGGTTCAGGACAGAGGCAGTTAGGTTATTTGTTTGGGGGTTCAGGACAGAGGCAGTTAGGTTTCTTTGTTTTGGGGGTTCAGGAGTGGGGCATTTAGGGCTATTTGTTTTGGGGGTTCAGTACAGAGGCAGTTAGGTTATTTGTTTGGGGGTTCAGGACAGAGGCAGTTAGGTTATTTGTTTTGAGTTTCAGGACAGAGGCAGTTAGGTTATTTGTTTGGGGGTTCAGGACAAAGGCAGTTAGAGTTATTTGTTTTGGGGGTTCAGGAAAGATGCAGTTAGGTTATTTGTTTGGGGGTTCAGGACAGAGGCAGTTAGGTTATTTGTTTGGGGGTTCAGGACAAAGGCAGTTAGGGATATTTGTTTTTGGGGTTCAGGACAAAGGCAGTTAGGGATATTTGTTTTGGGGTTCAGGACTGGGGCAGTTAGGTTATTTGTTTTGGTGGTTCAGGACAGAGGCAGTTAGGGATATTTGTTTTGGGGTTCAGGACTGGGGCAGTTAGGTTATTTGTTTGGGGGTTCAGGACAGAGGCAGTTAGGGATATTTGTTTGGGGGTTCAGGACAAAGGCAGTTAGGGATATTTGTTTTGGGGTTCAGGACTGGGGCAGTTAGGTTATTTGTTTTGGTGGTTCAGGACAGAGGCAGTTAGTGATATTTGTTTTGGGGGTTCAGGAGTTGGTCAGTTAGGTTTTTTGTTTTGGGGTTCAGTAGTGGGGCAGTTAGGTTATTTGTTTGGGGGTTCAGGAGTGGGGCAGTTAGGTTATTTTTTGGGGGGTTCAGGAGTTGGTCAGTTAGGTTATTTGTTTGGGGGTTAAGGACAGAGGCAGTTAGGTTATTTGTTTGGGGGTTCAGGACAGAGGCACTTAGGTTATTTGTTTGGGGGTTCAGGACAGAGACAGTTAGGGTTATTTGTTTTGGGGGTTCAGGACAGAGGCAGTTAGGTTATTTGTTTGAGGGTTCAGGACAGAGGCAGTTAGGTTATTTGTTTGGGGGTTCAGGACAGAGGCAGTAGTGGGGCAGTTAGGTTATTTGTTTGGGGGTTCAGGAGTGGGGCAGTTAGGTTATTTGTTTGGGGGTTCAGGAGTGGGGCAGTTAGGTTATTTGTTTGGGGGTTCAGGAGTGGGTCAGTTAGGTTATTTGTTTTGGGGGTTCAGGACAGAGGCAGTTAGGGATATTTGTTTTGGGGGTTCAGGAGTGGGGCAGTTAGGTTATTTGTTTGGGGGTTCAGGAGTGGGGCAGTTAGGTTATTTGTTTGGGGTTCAGGAGTGGGGCAGTTAGGTTATTTGTTTGGGGGTTCAGGAGTGGGGCAGTTAGGTTATTTGTTTGGGGTTCAGGAGTGGGGCAGTTAGGTTATTTGTTTTGAGGGTTTAGAAGTGGGGCAGTTAGGTTATTTGTTTGGGGGTTCAGGAGTGGGGCAGTTAGGTTATTTGTTTGAGGGTTTAGGAGTGGGGCAGTTAGGTTATTTGTTTGGGGGTTCAGGACAGAGGAAATTAGGTTATTTGTTTGGGGGTTCAGGAGTGGGGCAGTTAGCTTATTTGTTTTGGGGTTCAGGAGTGGGGCAGTTAGGTTATTTGTTTTGGGGGTTTAGGAGAGGGCCGGTAAGGTTTTATGTTTGGAAGTTAAAGGAACATGAAACCCAAAAATGTTCTTTCATTAAAGAACATTTAATTATAAATGTGACCGTAGCCACTAGAGGGCGCTAAAACAACCAATATGATATAACAAGAGGTCGTGCCCTCCTTACATACATGTGCACTAACAATATCAGTAACCAAATGTGGTACTGTACCTAATAGGTCTATAGCACAATAATATTCGTTGCTGACCCCTAATATGTAGATAAGCTGCACCTCTTTATAACAAAACTCAGAAATATATAAAACTATATGTGTGTATAACCACTAATGAGTCAAAGGTATATAGTGCCCTTAAAATAGATATAAAATATATACAGAATGGTAATAGATCGTGGACTCTCACCATAAAGTGGATATAGCGAATGATGTTCAGTCCAATATATGTGCACAGTGTCCGTACATCAAATGTCCATAGGATGTTGGCCAACAAATCCCTGCCGATAATGTTGAACTCTCCTCTTTCAAGTGCCCTCTTCTCTCCTTTGATAGCTGGAGACGAATCTATGGGAGTGAGGGACAATCAAAGGCGACCAATGTGTGTATCTAATGGTATGGTATCCCACCCTGCACACGTATGCTATACCCAGGGTACTCACACTTTAACTGAGCACACCAATGTGCTGGTAGGCGCGGACTGGCTATCTGAGCAAACCAGCTTGCTCTCTCCGGTTCACTCTCTCACGGTAGTGATAGTCAGACTCCTGGCCGCTTGCCTCCTTAGGTAATGTTGCTCTCGACCGCCAACAGGAACTCACAAAAGACCCCAAGGATTGGTAATGAGAATATACTTGCAATGGAATCACATACAATGGTATAAAATAAACTTTTTAAGCATTGTTAAAAACAACCATACAGATTCCACAAGTTAAAATCAGATATGTACTCTTTGCTACGCGTTTCTCGGCTGCAACTTGGCCGTTTCTTCAGGCATAATTGTACAAACATTTGAATCGGCTATATATTGCCGCTCATTACCAATCTCAAGATACCCACCTCCCCCCATTTCAGCCAATGGACGTGTTACCTACAGCCACTAGCTGTTAGTAAGCACACAGCTGATACTCAGTAACACAGTCTGAATCAACCCATATACAAATATCAAACATAAATATGTTAATACAAAGTTGCCAATATTGTCATCTACTTGAGGCTATAGAAAACCATACTTTTAAACGAAATTTTACTTACATACACACTAAATAGCAACATTTAGTCTATCAAATTTATATGAATATTTCTCAAATGGCATCAAAGCTTTTTTATTGAATGCTTGCAAATCACCTCCAATATGTACCAATAGGGATAGAAATAGCCTCCAATTTAAAAAAAAAAAAAAAAAACTTTATTGCGCTAGCGATTAAAACTTCATTACGCTAGCGATTTGAAGGCAAAAATATTAGTTTAAGTGGTGATACAATCTATACTAATGTATAATATACTAGAGGTTCACACTATCTGTGGCTTTCTTATGTTGTTTATTGGGGAAACCTAATGTTCTTCCATGAATGATGTTAGGTTAAATCTTCTTGCGATTATTCTCTAACTAAGATAGACCTCTTTTTCTCATTAGAGGGGTATACCCTATGTGGGGTTATACAGAAATAGAAATATATATAGAAAAAGATGTATATAAAAATTGTATCAAAACTTAAAATAAGCTACCCAATGAAACTGCAAGAATCTATTTATAGATGTAACTTCATTGCGCTCGTAGTTAAAGGGGTATGACGCTACAATTTCCAGTTAAAGGGGTATGACGCTACAATTTCCAGAAGTATTTAATATACAGATTTTTTAGTACCTAATATAGTTAGATTCCTTTTGAATTCATCTACTACCCTGTAAGGGATACATATTATAATATGTTCAGTTATCCCAAGAATTATATCTAAAGTAAAAAAGACCTAACTCCATTACGCTCATCAATTAAAGGGATTTAACGCAAAAATTTTCACAGTATTCTAATTACAGATTTTTAATCTAGTTAGATACCTTTAAAATTAATCTATTACCCTATAGGGGATACATATTATAATATATTCAGTTATCATAAAAAATATATTTAAAGTGATAACTAAACGTGGACTATATAGATGTACAATATAAAACCTCCCCCAAGTGAATGTGGGTTTTTCTAGATCCAAATAAGAAACATAAATAATAAGTACAATACAGTGAATGATTATAGTTCCCATTCTTATAGAAAAGTGAATTAAAAATATAGAGGATCAAAATATGGGACCCTCAATGATTGGTGTAAGAGGACTGTAAAATAACAACTTAGGAATCAACCAGTTCTTCCTTAATTATGTGCATATCGTAAATAACGTGATACTAATATAAATGTGTAAAATATCATGTGCTAATTATAAATGTACTACTAAACTTAAAAAAGGTGGTCTATGATATGTAGACCTGATGACCTAATGTATATTATAGTGAATAAACCTATTAGTGCTAATAATGTGAAATTCTATAACTTATTCATATTGCTGTGAAATATATATTCTCATCTATATTCTATATAGACCAGGTGTATATATGTATAACTATAATGATTGATCCATAGTAAACTGAACAAGATCTTATATCTAAAGTTCATGTATAATAATATGAAAGTGCCAAAAAATTAAAAATATATACTAATACATATTAGAATGCTGCGGAGTCTATTACTTCATTAAGCCCATCTGGAAATAGTGACCCAAACTTATGAATCCAAAAGGTCTCCCTTTGGCGAAGCTTAATAAATCTATTGTACTTATTTGAGGGCGGAATAATTTCAATGGGGGTAATCGTAAAACTACATGGTTCCCCCTTGTGTTCTTGTATATGGTGTCTTGAGACACTATGTTTATCGGATTCATATTGTATATTTCTGAAGTGTTCACTCCATCTGGTGCGAATGTTGCGTATTGTACGCCCCAGGTACTGGACCCCACATCTACAGGATAACACATAGATAACAAAAGATGAGCTGCATGTAAGATATTCCCCTATCTGATATGACGCTCCTGTCGTATATGCTGTAATGTTTTTTGCCCCATGGGTTATATATTGACACATATAGCATCTTGATTTCCCACATCTATAGATGCCTTTTTGACCTACTCTTTTGTTTAATGTACTTTTGATTGCTTTCTTAGAGATAACCACCTTGCTAGGCGCCAGTGATTGCTTGATACTAGGTGCTCTCCTATACACAATGCTGGGGGTAGTGTTTAGATTTCTTTTAAGTATGGGGTCCTTAAGCAAAATGGGCCAATGTTTTTGTAACGTCTTCCTTATTAGCTTATAATTGGAATTGTATTGGGTAACGAACAATGGTTGTTCTTTGATGTTCTTGTTCTTTGTTATCTGGGCACTTTTTTTATTATTTTTGTTAGATTTTAATATTGAAGCTCTATCTCTCTCACATGCTTTCCTATATCCATTATTGATGATATCAGAGGGATACCCTTTCTCTCTAAATCTTTCTATTAGAATTTGAGACTGCTCATGAAATTTATCATCTGAACTACAGTTCCTTTTAATACGACAGAATTGACTAAATGGAATGTTGTTTTTCCATTGGGGGTAATGGTTGCTAGTATAATGTAAAAAGTTGTTGCAGTCAACAGTCTTAAAATATGTACATGTACAAATGTTATGATTTCTATCAAACGAGAGGATAAGATCTAAAAATTAAATTCTATCTGGTTGCACATTAGAGGTGAATTGGATGCCCATATCATTCTTATTTAAAAATGAGCAGAAGGAGTGTGCCTCCTCAATAGTCCCCTTAAAAACAAATAAAAGATCATCTATGTAACGGCCATAGAACACCAGGTTGCCCCACCAGTTAGAATTATAATTATCAACCCCTCTGAGGAAGCGTTAGTGAAACGCCGCGTCAGGGGTCCCCTCTATTTTTAACTTGCCTCACTCGTTGTTAATATTATAAAAACTAGCATGCTTAATCTAAAATATGTAGCATAAGTCTTAGTCGTCTTAGCCTGGTACTAACGCTAATCATAGCCATACGAATTATATGGTGATCAGATTTTAAAGCAGGCACGCTCAATACTTTAATTTCATCACGCTATATACAATATCCATAACAATTTAGCTTTGGTAGGGTATTCGATACTCTGCAATAGTTTGATATAGTGTTTTCTTTAGATGACTTAGTTCACAGCCTTAGGTGTCATTTCTATACTGACAGGATTGAACAGTTAATTAAAACGCTTCAAAGAACCAGCCTTTTAATTAAGAATTTGAATAAATTTAGCTACACAGTGCTTTATATATCAATATAATCTATATATTACCAGAATAAATTTACTAGCCCTGTATTTGGGGGAAATATATAATGCAGTAACTAGCATTTATTTTATACATATGTAATATAATAGATTACAGTGTGTAGCAACAGGAGATCACTCAAATATTTGTCTTTGTAGTAAATCTATTGTACATCCTGCAGTATTTAGATCATTACTATAGGTATTACTCCACTAGCATTACGAATAAGACTGTGGTATTCAATATCATAACCAGAGTTATTTAATGGAGTGGCTAGCCTCAATACAATACATTACATCTTGATATATAACTGTTTTAAGATTTATTTCCCACGTTTGGGTGTTCAAATTAATTATCTAAAACAGTAGGATATTTTTATCTACTATTTGTAAGCTGCCACCATCGTATGTACCAATATTTTTAGTACCTATATATATTAGTAGCCTTAGATTGTAAAGCCAAAGTAGTAATTTTAGAGCTCCAATACATATTACTAACTATATATGGATTACAAATAACATATATGAGTATAATAATTTAGAGACTATTGAGAGCCATATATGCCCAAGAGGCTCCAGAGTTGTATAACAGCTCTTGAGTTAATTTCTCATTTACAATCTATTGCTTAAAGCAGTACTAAGATCTATTGTAAACTTTTTTAGCATAACAATAATATGCTGTTTATTCACAGAACACAGTGAGAGTGTTTTTAACTCTTCAGGGCAGTATTATCATCCAATAAAGCTGTCTTTTTTTAATGATATTAATAAAGGTTAATTTTTAACATACAATATCTCTTTAGTTTTTCAAGGCACAGTAACCTAATTTAATAACTAATAAAGATATAATAACAGTGCATATAAGCATCCTTTTTTTCGAATGACTAACCTGCCTCGTCAGCAGGTGTAGTCATAAATTGTACTAGATTGTATCTTAAATGCTTACGCACTGCTCCTAGAGTGTTTAATAATAATTACTGACATATTTGATAAATTACATTGCAAAACACTTCAGGAGAAACTATACAGCCCTATCATTACAATAAGGTTCTAATATCCTCTTCTCAGAAAGAATTATAATTATATCTATCTTCAAAATAACCCATAAATAAATTTGCAAAACTGGGGGCAAACCTGGTGCCCATGGCCGTACCTTTAACTTGTAGATAAAACTCATCTAAAAACTTAAAATAATTGTGTTTTAAAATGAAATCAATTAGACTCAGCAAATATTCCTTCTGCTTTGCAGGCATAAACAGGTAATCCTCTAAAAAATGTCTCACTGTAGATAGACCTAATTCATGGGATATGTTAGAGTATAAAGCACTAACATCTGCAGTAGCCCAAATGGAGTCCTTATAACATTTAGCCCCTTCAAGTTTATGTATTAAATCAGTAGTGTCACAAATAAAAGATGGAAGATTTTGAACATACTTTTGCAAATAACTATCTATATATTCTGACAATTTATCCATCAGACTATTCATGCCTGCAATAATAGGCCTCCCTGGAGGTCGTATAGGATTTTTATGGATTTTTGGAAGATGGTAGTAGTAAGGAATAGATGGTTGTGAAGGAGTAAGATATCTCCTTTCTTTAGAATTAAGAATTCCTTCACTACCACCAACTTCCAATATCCGCAAAAGTTTTTTCAAAAAAACCTGTGTAAGATCTACCTCCAATTTTCTATAGTAATCAGCATTATGGAGAATTTTCTGTGCTTCACTCACATAATCTATATAGTCCTGGAGGACTATACCTCCCCCCTTATCCGCCTGCCTGATCACCAAAGAGGGATCACTGGCAAGGGATTTCAAGGCTCTATATTCATTCGGCCAAAGTTTCTTGTGGCCTTTGGGAAATTTGGGTATTTTCTCCAAATCCTCCATGACTAGCTGTTGAAATAGGTCAATATATGTGACGTCATCTTTAGGTGGATTAAAACTAGAAGGAGGTGCCAAAGAGGTATGTATATAACCCTCAAATAATTCTTCCATTAACATATCGGGTTCTACATAAATAGTTTGCATTTGGGTATGACTATTCATTTTTTTTTTTTTTTAATATATAAAGTTTTTATTGAACAGGTTCATAAAACATGACAGGAGATACACAGTACATGATACAATAGCATACTATTGAATTCCATCCGGTTGCAATTATAGATTATGAACATGCAGCTTCTACTGTGAATCAATAAGGACAAAAATTGCATATAAACAAAATAGGCCTCTGAATAGGCCAACCTTAGTATCTGTCCATCTGTAGTTGAGGAAACCCTTTTTTACAATGATTAGATAAAAGAAAAAGAAGAAAAAAAAAGAAAGAAAAGGAAAAGAAGAGGAAAAACAGAGCGATGAAGAAGAAATTAAGCAATAGAAAGAAAAAGAGGGGAAGAAACATAGGGAAAGAAGAAGGAAAAAAGAGGAGATCCAGTAAGGGTGGGGGATGAGGTAATCTCTCCATTATTACCCGTCTTGTAATATAGTGCATCATCATTGGGTAGGAGCCCAGGTAAGGTCAATATTATGTTGGTACCTGCAGTGATTCTCAATAGAGTTTTATATTTAAGAACGTGTCATGCCTATTTTGTTTAAGATAGGAGTATTCTTCCAAAAGAATGAGTTCTTGTGTTCTAACTGCCCATTCCGTAACCGTTGGAATAGTATGGGATTTCCACTTTCTAGCAATTAGGGATTTTGCTCCGTTTACACAAATTTGAAGTAGGGAAAGTCTAAGCTTGCAAGGGATCCGAGGTCTAGCATTGAACAGTATAATCATTGGGTTAAAGTTAAATGTAATACCCAGTAACGGGTGTAATATCCTTTCTAAAGAGTCCCAGAAGGTTCGCAGGCTAGGGCACGACCACCATATGTGCGATAAAGTTCCGTTACCCCCACATCCCCTCCAGCACAAGGGAGAAACCTCAGGGTATATCATTTTCAGTCTGACCGGTGTCATATACCACCTTGAAAGAATCTTATAGTTCATTTCAAGGATCTGGGGAGAGGACTATGTTCTGCCAGTAAATTCAAATAATTTATACCAGTATTCTGGTGTAATGTCTTGGTGCAATTCTTCCTGCCAGGATTGAGTATATGTCGGTAATGTTTTATGTACACAGTGGTCTATAATTTGGGTATGACTATTCATATTATTAGTGAGGATAGGTGTTCCAGTGATGTCTTTCCTTTTAAGTGTTTTAAGGGAAAAGTATCTTTGTAAGGCCAATTTTCTTGTATATTTATTTAAATCCACAAACAAATCAAAAATTTTGTGTGGGTTGGGTGGACAAAAGGACAGGCCTCTCCCTAGTATTCTTACCTCATCGTCAGAAAGCTTGTGTGAGGATAGATTGAATATACCTTTAGCTAATTTCTGTAATTGCTCTTTTTTTGAGGAGTGCCCTCTCCCTCGTCTTCCCCGTTTGGGAAAGGTCTTTTCTTTTTTTGTGAATTTTGTTGTTGTGAATTTGGTGTGTTTTGGGGGCCTAAATTCCTCCTCCATAGTGGTGCCAAATTGCGCACCCCTAAAAAATCAGCATTTGATGAACAAGGTACTAAAAAATCTGTATATTAAATACTTCTGGAAATTGTAGCGTCATACCCCTTTAACTGGAAATTGTAGCGTCATACCCCTTTAACTACGAGCGCAATGAAGTTACATCTATAAATAGATTCTTGCAGTTTCATTGGGTAGCTTATTTTAAGTTTTGATACAATTTTTATATACATCTTTTTCTATATATATATAGACTGTGTTACTGAGTATCAGCTGTGTGCTTACTAACAGCTAGTGGCTGTAGGTAACACGCCCATTGGCTGAAATGGGGGGAGGGGGGTATCTTGAGATTGATAATGAGAGGCAATATGTAGCCGATTCAAATGTTTGTACAATTATGCCTGAAGAAACGGCCAAGTTGCAGCCGAGAAACGCGTAGCAAAGAGTACATATCTGATTTTAACTTGTGGAATCTGTATGGTTGTTTTTAACAATGCTTAAAAAGTTTATTTTATACCATCGTATGTGATTCCATTGCAAGTATATTCTCATTACCAATCCTTGGGGTCTTTTGTGAGTTCCTGTTGGCAGTCGAGAGCAACATTACCTAAGGAGGCAAGCGGCCAGAAGTCTGACTATCACTACCGTGAGAGAGTGAACCGGAGAGAGCAAGCTGGTTTGCTCAGATAGCCAGTCCGCGCCTACCAGCACATTGGTGTGCTCAGTTAAAGTGTGAGTACCCTGGGTATAGCATACGTGTGCAGGGTGGGATACCATACCATTGGATACACACATTGGTCGCCTTTGTTTGTCCCTCACTCCCATAGATTCGTCTCCAGCTATCAAAGGAGAGAAGAGGGCACCTGAAAGAGGAGAGTTCAACATTATCGGCAGGGATTTGTTTGCCAACATCCTATGGACATTTGATGTACGGACACTGTGCACATATATTGGACTGAACATCATTCGCTATATCCACTTTATGGTGAGAGTCCAGGATCTATTACCATTCTGTATATATTTTATATCTATTTTAAGGGCACTATATACCTTTGACTCATTAGTGGTTATTTAGCGCCCTCTTGTGTGTTTTATACACACATATCGTTTTATACATTTAATTATAAACAACTTTCCAGTTCACTTCTATTATCCAATTTGCTTCATTCTTTTAGTATCCTTTGTTGAAGGAGCAGCAATGCACTACTGGTTACTAACTGAACACATGGGTGAGCCAATGACAATCAGTATATATATGCAGCCTCCAATCAGCAGCTAGAACCTAGGTTCTTTGCTGCTCCTGAGCTTACCAAGAGACACATTTCAGTAAAGCATAACAAGAGAAAGAAGCAAATTACATAATAATAGTAAATTATAAAGTTGTATAAAATTGTATGTTCTGTCTGAATCATGAAATATTTGGGGGGGGGGTTTCAGGTCTCTTGAAGAACGCGGCAGTTAGAGTTTTTTGGTGTTCAGCACAGTGACAATTAATGGCAGATTGGAGTTGGAATTTAACTCAATGCAGAGGATCATTATCTTAGACTTATTGGTTATTCAGATGTTTTTAATATTACTCTGAACAGTGTAGCTTCCTACTACACGCTGCACAGGCCAATACATGCAGGAGCTTCACAGAAGCAGTAACAGAAGTAAGATAATCATCATTCAAGAAGTGTTTCAAGTGGTGTGTTCCTGGTCTGCAAAATAATGCATATTTTACTAACCAAATGAGTTTTAAGAATGTTTGTAATGCAGGGATTTATCTCTTATGCATAAAGTTACAAATATTCTTTAATGTCCCTGAGGAATTAGTTAAACATAGAGTAAATATTTTGCATAATGCAGGGAATATTCACAGAGCTGCAAAGAGCAGAATAAGTGTTGAAAATGAGCAACCATATATACACAGAGGGGCTGTTGTGTCAGGGGTGAACAGAGCCAGGGGGCAGGAGGACCATTGTTCCCCAGGCCACCATCGCTAGTGGAGTTAGTGCCACTTAGGCACAGACAGCAAGCATACTACTTGCATTAGGGAGAACCTGCAAGGGCCGCACCACCAACAGAAGTTTTTTTATACATAGGGGCCGATTTATCAATGTCTGTCCGACATGATTAGCTGTAGCGTTATATGTCCGACAGACATCCCTGAATACCGACACCATACGCATCGCTGAATACCGACACTATACACATCGCTGAATACAGAAACTATACACATCGCTGAATACCAACACCATACGCATCGCTGAATACCAACACTATACACATCGCTGAATACCGACACTATACACATCGCTGAATACCAACACCATACGCATCGCTGAATACCGACACTATACACATAGCTGAATACAGACACCATATGCATCGCTGAATACTGACACCATACACATCGCTGAATACCGACACCATACGCATCGCTGAATACTGACACCATACACATCGCTGAATACCAACACCATACACATCGCTGAATACCGACACCATACACATCGCTTGAATACCGACACCATACGCATTGCTGAATACCGACACCATACACATCGCTGAATACTGACACCATACGCATCGCTGAATACCAACACCATACACATCGCTGAATACCGACACCATACACATCGCTGAATACCGACACCATACACATCGCTGAATACCGACACCATACACATCGCTGAATACCAACACCATACACATCGCTGAATACCGACACCATACACATCGCTTGAATACCGACACCATACGCATCGCTGAATACTGACACCATACACATCGCTGAATACCGACACCATACGCATCGCTAAATACCAACACCATACACATCGCTGAATACCGACACCATACACATCGCTGAATACCGACACCATACACATCGCTGAATACCGACACCATACACATCGCTGAATACCGACACCATACACTGGGGGGTAGTTATCAACGTGTCAACTTTCCTGCTTCGCCGGCCCAATACGCCCGCCTAAGCTCGCCTCACATCGCCGCCTCGGACCTGAATACGTTCGCCTAAGTAATCAAATAAAGCTGTCAAAAAGCCGCACACCAAGTACGGGGCGATGAGCAGCGGACTGTGAGAGTTATCACTCATCCGATCTCGCTGCTCTTCGGCTTTTTCCCAGCTTTATTGCTAGCCTGTCACTAAGCACTCACACTAACTACACTGTTCTACCCTCTATACCGGCGCCCCCGGAGCCCCCCGCAACTAAATAAAGTTAGTAACCCCTAAACCGCCGCTCCTAGACCCTGCCGCAACTCTGATAAATGTATTAACCCCTAAACCGCCACTCCTAGACCCTGCCGCAACTCTGATAAATGTATTAACCCCTAAACCGCCGCTCCTGGACACCGCTGCCACCTACATTATACCTATTAACCCCTATCCTGCCCCCCCTATACCGTCGCCCTCTATAATAAAGTTATTAACCCCTATCCTGCCCCCCCTACACCGCTGCCACTGTAATAAATGTATTAACCCCTAAACCTAAGTCTAACACTAACCCTAACACCCCCTAACTTAAATATTAATGAAATAAATCTAAATAATATTTCTATTATGAACTAAATTAATCCTATTTAAAACTAAATACTTACCTTTAAAATAAACCCTAATATAGCTACAATATAAATAATAATTATATTGTAGCTATCTTAGGATTTATTTTTATTTTACAGGCAAATTTCAATTTATTTTAACTAGGTACAATAGCTATTAAATAGTTATTAACTATTTAATAGCTTACCTAGCTAAAATAAAGAGAAATTAACCTGTAAAATAAAAACTAACCTAAGTTACAATTACACCTAACACTACACTATACTTAAATAAATTATTCCTATTTAAAACTAAATACTTACCTGTAAAATAAACCCTAAGACAGCTACAATATAAATAATAATTATATTGTACCTATCTTAGGATTTATTTTTATTTTACAGGTAACTTTGTATTTGTTTTAGCTAGTTAGAATAGTTATTAAATAGTTATTAACTATTTAATAACTACCTAGCTAAAAGAAATACAAAATTACCTGTAAAATAAATCCTAACCTAAGTTACTATTAAACCTAACACTACACTATCATTAAATTAATTAAATAAATTACCTACAAATAACTACAATTAAATACAATTACATAAACTAACTAAAGTACAAAAAATAAAAAAAGCTAAGTTACAAAAAATAAAAAAAATAAGTTACAAACATTTTAAAAATATTGCAACAATTTTAAGCTACTTACACCTAATCTAAGCCCCCTAATAAAATAACAAACCCCCCCAAAATAAAAAAATGCCCTACCCTATTCTAAATTAAAAAAGTTCAAAGCTCTTTTACCTTACCAGCCCTTAAAAGGACCTTTTGTGGGGCATGCCCCAAAGAATTCAGCTCTTTTGCCTGTAAAAGAAAAATACAACCCCCCCAACATTAAAACCCACCACCCACATACCCCTAATCTAACCCAAACCCCCCTTAAATAAACCTAACACTACCCCCCTGAAGATCATCCTACCTTGAGTCGTCTTCACTCAGCCGAGCAGCGATGGAACCGAAGTGGACATCTGGACCGGCAGAATTTATCCTCCAAGCGGCGCTGAAGAAATCTTCCATCCGATGAAGTGATCCTCCAAGCGGCGCTGAAGAAGTCTTCGATCCGGGCGATGTCATCTTCCAAGAGGCGCTGAAGAAGTCTTCTATCCGGACGATGTCATCTTCCAAGCCGGGTCTTCAATCTTCATCCCGCCGACGCGGAACTTCTTTACCGACGGACTACCGACGAATGAAGGCTCCTTTAAGGGACATCATCCAAGATGGCGTCCCTTCAATTCCGATTGGCTGATAGGATTCTATCAGCCAATCGGAATTAAGGTAGGAAAAATCTGATTGGTTGATTGAATCAGCCAATCAGATTCAAGTTCAATCCGATTGGCTGATCCAATCAGCCAATCAGATTGAGCTCGCATTCTATTGGCTGTTCCGATTGAACTTGAATCTGATTGGCTGATTCAATCAACCAATCAGATTTTTCCTACCTTAATTCCGATTGGCTGATAGAATCCTATCAGCCAATCGGAATTGAAGGGACGCCATCTTGGATGACGTCCCTTAAAGGAGCCTTCATTCGTCGGTAGTCCGTCGGGAAAGAAGGATGTTCCGCGTCGGCGGGATGAAGATTGAAGACCCGGCTTGGAAGATGACATCGTCCGGATAGAAGACTTCTTCAGCGCCTCTTGGAAGATGACATCGCCCGGATCGAAGACTTCTTCAGCGCCACTTGGAGGATCACTTCATCGGATGGAAGATTTCTTCAGCGCCGCTTGGAGGATAACTTCTGCCGGTCCGAATGTCCACTTCGGTTCCATCGCTGCTCGGCTGAGTGAAGATGACTCAAGGTAGGATGATCTTCAGGGGATTAGTGTTAGGTTATTTTAAGGGGGGTTTGGGTTAGATTAGGGGTATGTGGGTGGTGGGTTTTAATGTTTGGGGGGTTGTATTTTTCTTTTACAGGCAAAAGAGCTGAATTCTTTGGGGCATGCCCTACAAAAGGTCCTTTTAAGGGCTGGTAAGGTAAAAGAGCTTTGAACTTTTTTAATTTAGAATAGGGTAGGGCATTTTTTTTATTTTGGGGGGTTTGTTATTTTATTAGGGGGCTTAGATTAGGTGTAAGTAGCTTAAAATTGTTGTAATATTTTTAAAATGTTTGTAACTTATTTTTTTATTTTTTGTAACTTAGCTTTTTTTATTTTTTGTACTTTAGTTAGTTTATGTAATTGTATTTAATTGTAGTTATTTGTAGGTAATTTATTTAATTAATTTAATGATATTGTAGTGTTAGGTTTAATTGTAACTTAGGTTAGGATTTATTTTACAGGTAATTTTGTATTTCTTTTAGCTAGGTAGTTATTAAATAGTTAATAACTATTTAATAACTATTCTAACTAGCTAAAATAAATACAAAGTTACCTGTAAAATAAAAATAAATCCTAAGATAGCTACAATATAATTATTATTTATATTGTAGCTGTCTTAGGGTTTATTTTACAGGTAAGTATTTAGTTTTAAATAGGAATAATTTATTTAAGTATAGTGTAGTGTTAGGTGTAATTGTAACTTAGGTTAGTTTTTATTTTACAGGTTAATTTCTCTTTATTATAGCTAGGTAAGCTATTAAATAGTTAATAACTATTTAATAGCTGTTGTACCTAGTTAAAATAAATTTAAATTTGCCTGTAAAATAAAAATAAATCCTAAGATAGCTACAATATAATTATTATTTATATTGTAGCTATATTAGGGTTTATTTTAAAGGTAAGTATTTAGTTTTAAATAGGATTAATTTAGTTCATAATAGAAATATTATTTAGATTTATTTAATTAATATTTAAGTTAGGGGGGTGTTAGGGTTAGTGTTAGACTTAGGTTTAGGGGTTAATAATTTTATTACAGTGGCGGCAGTGTAGTGGGGGCAGGATAGTGGTTAATACATTTATTATAGGTGGCGACGGTGTGGGGGGGGGCAGGATAGGGGTTAATAAATTTAATATAGGTTGCGGCGGGTTCAGGGAGCGGCGGTTTAGGGGTTAAACTATTTATTTATTTGCGGCGAGGTGCAGGATCAGCAGGATAGGGGTTAATAACTTTATTATAGAGGGCGACGGTATAGGGGGGGCAGGATAGGGGTTACTAGGTATAATGTAGGTGGCGGTGGGCTCCGGGAGCGGCGGTTTAGGGGTTAAGACATTTATTATAGTTGCGGTGGGCTCCGGGAGCGGCGGTTTAGGGGTAATACATTTATTTAGTTGCGGCGGTGTAGGGGGGACAGATTAGTGGTGTTTAGACTAGGGGTACATGTTAGGGTGTTAGGTGTAGACAGCTCCCATAGAAATCAATGGGATGTCGGGCAGCAGCGAACTTGTACTTTCGCTATGGTCAGACTCCCATTGATTCCTATGGGATCCGCCTCCTCCAGGGCGGCGGATTGAAAACCAGGTACGCTGGGCCGTAAAAGTGCTGAGCGTACCTGCTAGTTTTTTTATAACTAGCAAAAGTAGTCAGATTGTGCCGCACTTGTGTGCGGAACATCTGTAGTGACGTAAGAATCAATCTGTGTCGGACTGAGTCCGGCGGATCGAAGTTTACGTCACAAAATTCTACTTTTGCCGTTGTCTAGGGCTTGATAACTTAGGCGAATCAGCCTCGCCACAAATACGCTGCGGAATTCCAGCGTATTTGAGGTTGACGGCTTGATAACTAGGCCTCACTGTCTGCATTTAACATAAAACAAGCAGTTCTAGTAAACTGCTTGTGCAATGCCGCCCCCTGCAGATTCGCAGCCGCTTGCAGGGTGGTGTCAATCAACCCAATCGCATAGGATCAGGCGGATTGCAGAGCGCAGCCTCAGCGGTGGTGGACCAGTTATGGAGCAGCGGAGGTAATACATCAGGGAACATATCCTTAAACACTGTTTAATTAGCCAGCCTCTCTCTCAAAACTTTTTTTTTAATATTTTTTTTTGCCAGATGGGATTCCAATCTGCAGTCAGACAAGTAAAATTATACAATTAATTCCCATCTGAAAACACAAATTCATGCATCATTTAAAAAAAAAAAAAAAAGTAGAAAAAAACAATGAAACCCCCCCAAATATTCTTCCAGAATCGGTCCCTAGGGGCACCATGCTGTCATCAGCTATACTACAGGTAAAAGATATTACTATGCTGCACTCCAATATCTACATTCCTGACATATAATCTTCTTTCTACTCCATGTGAACCAGGTTGTAAAACTTCATAAAGATATGACACTAAAAGTGTCTGTATATTTCTCTTGTATACATCAGTTCTTTATAATATGAATTATATGAAAGAGAAGAGATAGAGGCACTTCATAGGGTGAGTATGTTAGGACAAGTGAAATGCTACAAGAAACAGGCAAATGGCAACTCACTAGTGATGTCACGAATAGTTCAGCGGCGAATAGTTCCCGGCGAACATAGCATGTTCGCATTCACAGCAGACGGAGAACATATGCGATGTTCTATTTGTCATCATTGAGTAAACTTTGACCCTGTACCTCACAGTCAGCAGACACATTCCAGCCAATCAGCAGCAGACCCTCCCTCCCAGACCCTCCCACCTCCTGGACAGCATCCATTTTAGATTCATTCGGAAGTTGCATTTTTAGTGAGAGGAGGGACAGTGTAGCTGCTGCTGATTTAATAGGGAAATCGATAGCTAGGCTAGTGTATTCAGTGTCCACTACAGTCCTGAAGAACTCATCTGATCTCTGCTGTAAGGACAGCACCCCAAAAAGCCCTTTTTAGGGCTAGAACATCAGTCTGCGTTTTTTTTGTTTTTTTTCCCTGTGCAATCTAATTGCAGTTGCCTGCCTGCCAGTGTGTGTGTCAGGCTCACAGCGTATACTGTGCCCACTTGCCCAGTGCCACCACTCATATCTGGTGTAACAGTAGTGTACATTTAAAAAAAAAAAACACTTTTTTGACTGTGAAATAATAGCAGTCAGTTTCCTTCACACATGTGTGTTTCAGGTCCTGCCAGGGCACAGTGTCACCCCAGTGCAACTCATATCTGGTAAAACAGTAGTGTACATTTAAAAAAAACAAAACTTTTTTGACTGTGAAATAATAGCAGTCAGTTTCCTTCACACATGTGCGTTTCAGGGCCTGCCAGGGCACAGTGCAACGGTGCGTTAAACGGGGAGTTTAGTCTGTCACTGTGAAGCGGGCGTAACCCTTACACTACCTGATCGATACAACATCATACCTGATGTTTTAAAGCACGTTATTCCAAACAATTTAGGAATGTTAGGTGATTTATGCCCTTTATGGATTAAAACCAGACTCTGCATCAACTATGTAATTTTCCATGGGAGTTTTGCCATGGATCCCCCTCCGGCATGCCACAGTCCAGGTGTTAGTCCCCTTGAAACAACTTTTCCATCACTATTGTGGCCAGAAAGAGTCCCTGTGGGTTTTAAAATTCGCCTGCCTATTGAAGTCTATGGAGGTTCGCCCGGTTCGCGAACATTTGCGGACGTTCGCGTTCGCCATTCGCGAACTGAAAATTTTAGGTTTGCAACATCACTAGAACTCACGTGTTTGCAGGCACCACCAGTGGTGCATGAAAGGCGAGCTGGGGCACACCGGTCCCCCCCAGAGAGACAAACCCTGGTTATTTCAGGAAGCTTGAGTGGAAACAGATCCCAAACACAGCATCAATGCAGTTCTGTAAAAATGATTTCTGCAGGGTGTCAGCTCAATTAGCTGAATGTGCAAACAGTTTAGCCAGACAGGCTGGTCAGGCAGTGCAGGATTGCACTCAGGTTACCAATTTGGCAATAGAAGGTAAAAAAGTTGCTGAAATTGTATATAAAGTATACAATAACGATAGTTCCAGTTAAAAGGGGTTTTATTTAAAAGCAACACGTGTCTCAGTGGGTATATCACTGTTTCATCAGGCTAATAATGAAAACTGAGACACAGGTTATAATATGAAAGCAGACACATCACTTAATAGTGTGCATTTTGGTGTCTCTGCTTTTGTAGGAGTGACATTGTGTGTGTACATATATTCTTAAAGGGACATGAAACCCAAAAAAATTATTTCATGATTTAGAAAGAGCATACAATTTTAAACAACTTTCTAATTTACTTCTATTATCTAATTTGCTTAATTCTCTTGATATATTTTGCTGAAAAGCATATCTAGATATGCTCAGTGGCTGCTGATTGGTTATTGCACATAAATGCCTCGTACGATTGGCTTACACATGTGCATTGCTATTTATTCAACAAAGAAAATCTAAGGACTGAAGCAAATGAGACAATAAAATTAGATTGGAATGTTGTTTAAAATTGTATTCTCTACACGAATCATGAAAGAAATTTTTGGGTTTAGTGTCCCTTTAAAGTGAAGTTCAATTTTAACTTCATGCTCATTACCCATGTAAACATTAACCTCTAAATATAAAAGTCGCTAACTTTAAAAAAAAAAAAATATGTGAATTTAGCGTAATTTATATATATATATTATAGCGAGTTTTCTTACTGTTACTCCTCCCCCGGTCTTCTTCCTTATTTTACTCTAATGACGTAGCGATCCTAAGATGAAGCTGACCGCGTCACTTCAGTGCTAGTGCACAACACCGGCTTCGATCTGCGCATGCGTATTATATCGTCAGTCGCGCATGCCTTACACATTTTCAGTCCGTTGCTTTAATGGGCATATGGTCAAACGATAGTTACCTGATTTTCACAATATAAATGACAGTCTAATTTTTCCTGCTTTGTTCACCTGCGATCGGTATTGACTGAGACAATGTAACTAATTCAGAGAGACAGGCTAATACGCAGGCACATATCATGCACGAGCATGACGACTAGGAGGACAAACGCAGTTACACGCATGCGCGATTGTGAATTATGACGCGGGTAAAAAGGGGCAGGACGCCACGGGGGAAGTGAAGGAATTGGATGAGAAAAGTTGAAAATCTGTCAATCAAAAGACGGACAATGTTGGGCGGACAATTGCAGCAATATGGAGGGTAAATGTAAATGAAAAAATTAAACGAAAGGCAAATTTTTATAAGTTTTAATGAATGAACATTATAAGTTTTTCATTTGATAATTATTATACTGTAATCTAGAGGGGCGGACTTGAACTTCACTTTAACACAAAAGTCTCCAGCACTTAAACTTGGTTTGCTGGTCAATCTATATCAGTCTCCTATATAAGACCACATGTAATAAATAAAACAAATTGCCTCAACTCCAATGTTTTATATGCCCTACAAAACATGTGCACAAGTGAGCAAATCGTATTATTAGATACAGTTCAAAAAAGGTACAGCACAGTAGTTGTTGATGGTGGTGGTGCAATCTGCAGAGGGTTCCTCACAACTCCCCCAAAATAAATCAATAAAGTTGAAAGATACAGCAGCACTCACCAATTAACAAACTTCCATCTTTATTGGGATATCAAGTTAAAAAGATAGACAACATTTCAGACCTCTAGTCCTTAGTCATGTCAATACACATAATGCAAATATCACACCTTTATATATGGGTAGGTATACCAAACCACGCCTCTAAATTTAACCCATTCTAGTCATGATCACAACTAACTATTGATCCAAAATACCTATTTTTGCTTTAAAAAAAGTTCTCTATCCAATCCCCTTCTGGGAACAACTATGTGATCAACGATCTGAAATCGTAATTGGAAGATATTATGACCTGCCTGAATAAAATGTTCAGCCACCGGATTTTTAATCTTTTTTGTTCTAATATCAAATCTGTGCTCACACATCCTATCACGGACCATTCTTGTCGTGTCTCCAATGTAACTCAGCTCATATGGGCATTTGATCATAATGAAAAAAATATCTACCCTTTGTCATACTATTGCAGTTGTTATCCTTGCTTGGGATGTTCTAGCTGCAATAGTATGACAAATGTTAGATATTGTTTCAAATGCCCATGTGGGCGGATCTACATTGGAGAGACAACAAGAATGGTCCGTGATAGGATGTGTGAGCACAGACCTGATGTTAGTATTTTGGATCAATAAGTTAGAAACCTGCAGTCCCATGGGTATGAATAAAGAATATGACCTTTCGGTCTTCCTTTGATGTATCATGTGCCTTTTTTTTTGCTTTTATAATATGCCATGAAACATTGTAAATTGTACTCTGTATCTATATTAACACAAATTGAATTGTTGTAACATTGTTATTTTTGTAAATACTGTATATATGTATGTTGTATCTTTCAGCCACTAGGTGGCATAGTTTCCATCATAATAATGTATCACACAGAATGTATAATGTATCACACAGAATGTAGATGTGATCATGACTAGAATGGGTTAAATTTAGAGGCATGGTTTGGTATACCTACCCCTAAATAAAGGTGTGATATTTGCATTATGTGTATTAACATGACTAAGGACTAGAAGTCTGAAACATTGTCTATCTTTTTACCTTAAAGATGGAAGTTTGTTAATTGGTAAGTGCTGCTGTATCTTTGGACTTTATAACATCGTATTATTAGGCTGCTTACCTTTGTAAGCCCAAACTTGAAGGACAGGTCTTCAGGAAGTTTTTGGGACACAGAGTGGGATTTTTTTATTTGCCGTTAAACTTCCGCTCCAAACAAAAAGGAGATTTGATCTGCTCTTGTAACTCTACCGGGCTTTCCTTTGATGACATCACCTGTATTGCACTAGCTCCGTGCCGGGATAAGACTGGGGAGGCACACAACAAGGGGGTCACCAACAAAAGGAAACCCCTGCTCAATTACCTTAGCCTAACTTCAATAGTAAATATAAATAGTTGAGGAGAACTTGGAAAAAATATAACTTTTATTATTCACTGCATAAAAAACAATAGCAATGTGGATGCACCAGCATCGTGCTAGTTGGGTGCCATATGGGCCCAGTGATGTGCATTCATAGGAGGCAGGTGAGGCAGCGCCTCCCCTGGCCAATGTGTGTAATATACGTCTTTATTAATAAATAACATTTTAAAAAAATTGTTCCATTTTTTTTTCCTAATTTTTTTTTTTCCTCAAACTGACCCCCCCACCCCCAAATTCAGTGTGTTGTGTTATGTGTTTACTACTTACAATATATATACTGTGTATTGTTTTAAAAAAAAGGAGATCATAAACGTCACATTCATATTGCGCAAGGAAGTAGAGGCTAGCTACCCTTCCATTGCGCAATATGAATGTATTTTGTATGGGTCGCTAGAGACTGCCACCCAGTGGCGAATAAGCTCAGCTAATGCTGATCTCTTTGCAGCCCATACCGCTCCCACCGGAGGCTTCTCTCTTGAAGCCTTGGAAGTACTGCCCGCCCCTCGGCCAATCAGACACAGCCGGAGCATGTCCTCTCTGGTCTGGGGCGGGCTGACTTGCCGGGCGGGAAATATGCAAGGGAAGGGAGGCGCACGCAGTCTGCAGAGCATCACATGTGACGGACAGACTGGTGGCAGTGCGTGTGCTAGCTCACAGACTACAGTAAAGAAGTATCCGTAGCAGACTCCTTTAAATACCCCATGGGGTGAAAGTCCTAGGCTTAATTTTGATGTGGTCTGGCTGACTGCCCAGAAGTGCAACCAAGGGCTTTTGAAGTTTAGGTGAGTAGTGATTATGGCGGTAGATTAATTCCCCTGCATTTACAAGTGTATCAACTCTACTGGAAGCAGCAGGTGTTTGAGGGGGGAAGTGGCACTTTTTACACACATATCCATAATCCATGTATTTACTAAGCCAGAGCTGCTAATTTATATATTAAAAAAAAAGTTTCCCCTTGCATTTTTTTAGCTGGCATCCATAGATTTTAACCCCTCCTCCTTGAGCTGCAGCGCATCTGTTTTGAATGGATGCGTGCAGCATTTTGGAGGAGGGATATTGTTGGGACAGACCAGGGTAACAATACAAACAGAGCAGCATGTAGACACCTCTCTGCAATTACTGCATACAGGAATATGTGCAGTGCAGCCAGAAGTGTCATGATCGGCGGATTCAGCTACAATCTCCCTGCACTTTACAAAGGAGCTCTTCCGGGACTGATATAAACGTATGTACTCACTCTCACTCCTCCACAGAAATGTTTTTTTTTTTTTCTGACAGCAAAGCTGCAGCCTAAATTTATAAACTGGCCGTATATACAGCCACTGTGTTCTGCTTTGATAAATGTGTATGCTGCTCCTACCTATGACCCCTTTATTACCCTAGCAAGCTGACTTCCCCCTCCTTCTCAGACAACCTTTCACACAAAGTTTATAGCTAAGTTAAGATAGGTGTAGGGAGGCTGCTTCAACTAAGGTCTGATTATTTAGAATTGAATTTTGTCTTTTAGATGCAGTCTACTGTGCTTTGTAAGCCCTTCAAGCACATCTCCCCTCCCACTCAGCTCACAGCAAGGCATGTTTTTTTTTTTAACCCCTTTGCTACTAGATGGGCTGCTGCTATTAAATGTTATTATACTAACCTAAAACTTATTTTTTTTTAAAAAAATAAAAAATAATAGAGTATACTCTTCTTAGGAGGCTGAGTTCAAATGTGTGTAAGGAGAGGGAAAAAAATCAAATCTATTCTTTAAAGAGGTGTGAGTATTGGGTGTATTATACTACCAAGAGAATTATTATTTCTTTTTAAAGGGACGCAGAACTTGTAATCTAGCCGTTTATTCCCCCCTTGTTGCCGATTATGTGACCCTCTGTGCACATCCTGGAAAAATCAGTTATAAACCCAATAGAAAAATATATAACGTACATGTATATTTATTAAACTAAATTTAAAAAAATGTATATTCAGCTTATGAAATTAGTAGGATGTTAAATGTGTATCCCTTTAAGAAAAGGCAGTAAGTACTAATTAACCAAACTTTTAATAGTATGTCTTTGAATAATAGATGAATAAGGATGTAATGCAAATGTGGACAGTATAAAATCATTACATCACACAATCTAGACACAAATCGTGCAGCCACCATGCAGATCTGTAGCTAAAATTCACTTCTATTTTCAAATGTGCTTTGTTCTTTTGGTATCCCTTGTTGGAAAATAATATGCACAAATCCTACACTAGTGGGAGCTAGCTACTAATAGGTGCCTGCACACATTTGTCTCTTGTGATTGGCTAAATAGATGTGTTCAGCTAGCTGCCAGTAGCGTAATGCTGTTACTTCAGCAAAGGATAACAAGATAATTAAGCAAATTTAATAATAGAAGTCAATTTGAAAGTTGTTTAAAATTGTATGTTCTATCCAAATCATGAACGAATATTTTGGGGTTTCCTGTCCCTTTCAGAGCTGGGCCAGTTTTCTCTCTGCACCTGTCTAACCCCTTGATTGCAATCTATTTTTAAAAACCACCCCTACACAGGTGTTATAAAATGGGCTGGCATATAACATGACATTTCTTACTGAAAAAGAAATTCAAGAGAAGGAAGAAATACACTAAAAACAGCATTACAGTAAAGAGGTGATTTTAATTTCTGCTTTATCTGAATCATGACAGTTTAGGTGGGCTATCCCTTTGAGCTATCAGTTTAAGATTATATTGAATTAAACATCAATTAGAATTTTAAAATCATTGTCTAAAATATTACACTGTGTGTCCTAATGTCAGCATCAATGTTTATCTTTAATACTAATTTGACATATACATACTTTCAAAGTATAATGCACAATGTAACAAATGACACTTAAGTTCTGATGATTGATCAATGACACAAGTATCAAGCAATTTGATTAGTTAGTGATAGTTTATAATGTGGATTTGAATCAGATTATCTGATGTCATAAATCATGTGATTATGCATATTCCAATCAAAAGTGGTGGAAAAATTCACTAGTGTGTAGGTAATTTAGGAGTTTGCATCATAATTGGTGTGAAAAGTGTTGAGTCAAATATGGCATGAAGTGGAGAGTGGGACTTGTATTACATGGCTTAAAAATGGTGCACATACAAATAACAAATAAAAATGAAGTTAGCTATATTATGTTGTGTATTTATTTCATTTTTAGTTATATATCTATTAGTGCAACAAGTTTGGGGCAAAACTTTGCACCAAATATGTATAAATAATATTGTCCCCTTGCTTTGTAATGAGACAAAGTAAATTCCTGGAGATAGGAAGAGAAAGAGAGGCACCTCTAAGTGCAGTATCACCAGAGTATGAACAGAAATATGTATGATGTCAAATACATTCACATTTGATGAAGCACAGTGCTAATGTAGTGGACCCAGACTTTTTGAGCCGCTCGGCTGACTCCAACAGAATAAAGAAAGTGATCCGGACTCCTCACTGCCTGGGATCAAAATTCCCCCTCCAGCAGTTGCAACTGATATTTTCCAGTAGCTCCCTTGGTAATACAGGTAAAATGAAGGCGAGGGCCGCTCAACAAACTCAGATCGATAGCGGTAGTGAGTAAAAAACAAGTTTTTTATTTAAAAACGTATTAAAAACAGTGACGCGTTTCTCTGCATGCAACGCTGTTTTCTCAGACTGTATAACACTAAACTACTGCTACCTATTTAAATGGCTCTCAATCAATCCATTTCACCTTAGGCTAATTTGTAATGAGAGACAAATTTGTAGCATAATCCATAAGTAGTAATGAATTTTTCCTTTGTATCCCTATATTGTTTGATTTAGAAAGGGTATACATATTTAATAAAGTTTCTAATTTACTTTTATTATGTAATATACTTCATTCTCTTGCAGCATCGAACATAAGCTTTCTGTGTTTTCAAACTCCCATTGAGTTCTATGGCATCCGCGACCTTAAGGGTGGTGAATTGAAAACTAGGTACGCTGCATCGGAATACACGCGAGCGTACCTGTTATATGTTTGATAAATTGAAAAAAGGGTCAAATAGAGTCGAAAGTGAATTCAAAACAACTGTAATGAAGCAAGCACCAACCTGCATTGGATTGAGATTGCGGGAGCGTATATTTCGTCACACATTTGAACATATGACGATGTTGACGCTTTGATAACTACGGCGGATCAATCTTGAGACAAAAACAACGTGGGATTCAAGCGTATTTTCAGTTGACGCTTTGATAAATATGCCCCATAGCCTCTAGATGGCAGCACTATTTCCTGCCATGTTGTTCTCCAGACACCTACCTAGGTATCTCTACAACAAAGAATATGATGAGAACAAAGCAATTCTGATAATAGAAGTAAATTGAAAACTTTTATAAAGTTATATGTTCTGTCTGTTTTACAAATGAATGCGACTGGGTTTCATATCCCTTTAATTCTGTTCCTTTTTACATTGTTTTATCATTTGTTTAAGGAGTGAATGTTAAGACACTGAGGTTCTGCGGCTTTGCATGTTCAGCTTGAGTAAATACACAGGAAGCACAATCCTGTGTAAAGGTCTCTAGCGTGAGGCTGATTAGGGGTCTCCCCAGTACGGTGCAGAACTGAGCCTCTCCTAACTACTGCCTGCTGGATATACAGCGGGTTTCTCTGGTGTATATTTCATCTTGCGCCAAGGATGCGGCTTGTTACATCAGCTCTGTACATACAAACCATAGACAATGAGGCCGCAGAGGAAGAGTTCCACTAGAGGAACAAATATTATTCCCAACCCAAAACCTGTGCCCTTCTCACGTCCTTGGATTCTACAGCAGTTACAGAATTTCAGGACCCGGTTGCAGCCTGCTACCCCCCCCCCCCCCCCCCAGGGTAACAGACCTCGAGGACCTAATCGCTCCTACTGGGCCCTCACTAACTTTCTAACCTCCATGACCTGGTCGTGCCTGTAACCTTAGCGACCCTGAAAGTTCCGCCACTGCATAGTGCTTTTATTTCTGCTCTCATATAGGGCTAGATTACAAGTGGAGCACTAATTTATTGCGCACCTCTAAAGGACAAATTTGCCCATGTATGAGCACACAATACATAACCATCCATTGCAAGTTACTGGTTAAGTTTAAGGGGCATTTTTATCAATGTGTGAGCGGACATGATACGAAGTAACGTATCATGTTTGCCGCACATCAATAGACATCGATAAATGCAGACAGCATACGCTGTCTGAATTTATCATTGCACCCATTGTTCTTGTGAACTGCTGGTGCAATGCCGCCCCCAGCAGATTTGCGACCAATCGGCCGCTAGCAGGGGGTGTTAACCAACCCGATCGTATTAGATCTGGTTAATTTCTGTCCGCTGCCTCAGAGCAGGCGGACCAGTTATGGAGCAGCGGTTTTTAGACCCCTGCTTCATAACTTCTGTTTCCGGCGAGCCTTCAGAAGCTTGATAAATATGCCCCTATGTCAGTCTTTTATACTTTAGGCTCGCCCAAAACAAGGGGCTACAAGCTCCATACAGAGCTTAATAAATATGCCCCTAAGAATGTTCCCTAATTGCCCCAAAAATTAACTGTAGTGTTCTTAAATAAAAAAATAAAATAATGAGCGATTTTATTTAATTAAATAATAACTGCACAAAGCAGTACTAAAAAGCGCCTTCACATTGCAGTCTATGGGGACTTTGATACAGCTGTTTATATATCGTTGCGCAACTTGCTAGGTTCTCTGCTGTGTTTCACAGCATCAAACCAAGGCTAAAATTCGTAAGAGAAAAGCTACCCTACCACATGTGCATGTGCCGTATTATTGAGTGGAGCGAAGATATTGTTACTGACTGTGCCCTATTCTTACAGCAGGTCAGTGTGCAAGATAACGCACCCTGTGTTACTGACTGTGCTCTATGCTTACAGCAGGTCAGTGTGTAAGATAACGCACCCTGTGTTACTGACAGTGCTCTATTCTTACAGCAGGTCAGTGTGTAAGATAATGCACCTGTGTTACTGACAGTGCTCTATTCTTACAGCAGGTCAGTGTGTAAGATAACGCATCTGTGTTACTGACTGTGCTATATTCTTACAGCAGGTCAGTGTGCAAGATAATGCACCCTGTGTTACTGACTGTGCTCTATACTTACAGCAGGTCAGTGTGTAAGATAACGCACCCTGTGTTACTGACTGTGCTCTATTCTTACAGCAGGTCAGTGTGTAAGATAAAGCACCCTGTGTTACTGACTGTGCTCTATTCTTACAGCAGGTCAGTGTGTAAGATAACGCACCCTGTGTTACTGATTGTGCTCTATTCTAACAGCAGCTCAGTGTACAAGATAATGCACCTATGTTACTGACTATGTTCTATTCTTACAGCAGGTCAGTGTAAAAGATAACGCACCTGTGTTACTGATTGTGCTCTTTTCTTACAGCAGGTAAGTGTGTAAGATAACGCACCCTGTGTTTCTGAGTGTGCTCTATACTTACAGCAGGTCAGCGTGCAAGATAACGCACCTATGTTACTGACTGTGCTCTATTCTTACAGCAAGTCAGTGTAAAAGATAATGCATCATGTGTTACTGACTGTGCTTTATTCTTACAGCAGGTCAGTGTGCAAAATAACGCACCTATGTTACTGACTGTGCTCTATTCTTACAGCAAGTCAGTGTAAAAGATAATGCATCATGTGTTACTGACAGTGCTCTATTCTTACAGCAGGTCAGCGTGCAAGATAACGCACCTATGTTACTGACTGTGCTCTATTCTTACAGCAAGTCAGTGTAAAAGATAATGCATCATGTGTTACTGACTGTGCTTTATTCTTACAGCAGGTCAGTGTGCAAAATAACGCACCTATGTTACTGACTGTGCTCTATTCTTACAGCAAGTCAGTGTAAAAGATAATGCATCATGTGTTACTGACAGTGCTCTATTCTTACAGCTGGTCAGTGTGCAAGATAACGTACCTGTGTTACTGACTGTGTTCTATTCTTACAGGAGGTCAGTGTGCAAGATAATGCACATGTGTTACTGACTGTGCTCTTTTCTTATAGCAGGTCAGTGTAAAAGATAATGCACCATGTGTTAATGACTGTGCTCTATTCTTACAGCTGGTCAGTGTGCAAGATAATGCACCATGAGTTACTGAGTGTGCTCTATTCTTACAGCAGCTCAGTGTACAAGATAATGCACCTATGTTACTGACTATGTTCTATTCTTACAGCAGGTCAGTGTAAAAGATAACGCACCTGTGTTACTGATTGTGCTCTTTTCTTACAGCAGGCAAGTGTGTAAGATAACGCACCCTGTGTTTCTGAGTGTGCTCTATACTTACAGCAGGTCAGCGTGCAAGATAACGCACCTATGTTACTGACTGTGCTCTATTCTTACAGCAAGTCAGTGTAAAAGATAATGCATCATGTGTTACTGACTGTGCTTTATTCTTACAGCAGGTCAGTGTGCAAAATAACGCACCTATGTTACTGACTGTGCTCTATTCTTACAGCAAGTCAGTGTAAAAGATAATGCATCATGTGTTACTGACAGTGCTCTATTCTTACAGCTGGTCAGTGTGCAAGATAACGTACCTGTGTTACTGACTGTGTTCTATTCTTACAGGAGGTCAGTGTGCAAGATAATGCACATGTGTTACTGACTGTGCTCTTTTCTTATAGCAGGTCAGTGTAAAAGATAATGCACCATGTGTTAATGACTGTGCTCTATTCTTACAGCTGGTCAGTGTGCAAGATAATGCACCATGAGTTACTGAGTGTGCTCTATTCTTACAGCAGGTCAGTGTGCAAGATAACGCACCCTGTGTTATTGACTGAGTTCTATTCTTACAGCAGATACGTTTGCAAGATAACTCACCTGTGTTACTGACTGTGTTCTTCTCTTACAGCAGGTCAGTGTGCAAGATAACACACATGTGTTACTGAGTGTGCTCTATTCTTACAGCAGGTCAGTGTAAAAGATAACGCACCATGTGTTACTGACTGTGCTCTATTCTTACACAATTATGAAAGACTTATGTAAACCAGGAATATTTCATTCAATGCTCAAAAAATGATCTGTCCGAACTGTAGGAATCTCAAATAATAAGTGTGGATCAAAATAGTAGTAACATAAGATAAGTCATATGAGGTGGTTCAGCAAAAGATGATAACGTTATAGTGTCCTGTATTACACCTTGAGGGTGAAAAAATAAAAATTAAAAGAGTTTAAAAAATATATAAAAAATGGAAAAAATTATAATAAAAAGTGTAAAAAATATATAAAAAATATTTTATAAAAATCCAGCTAAGGGACCAGTAAAGTCACCGGTCACATGAAATGAATTGGCCAATAGAGGGCAAAAGAGCCACTCACAAATGGGAAATGGCAGAATTAATCAAATAGATTGACACATTCAGCTTTAGATCTGAGAGGAGACTTCAGCAGTTGGGTAGGCTGGAAGAGATCTTAGTCATCTCTAGATAACTGAAGTCTGATGTTTACAGCGATCTTGATGTGCAGAAATTGACGGATCAATCCTATGGTAAATGTTTCATCCCACAACACAAGAGACTGGAATCCAGAATTTATGCATTAAGAGATATCTTGGATAACTCCGGATCTCCACCAAACATCCTTTTTTTTCACTATCTAAAGTTTTTATCACTGAGGATTCAACTAAGACACTTTCATTACATTCAGGATCATCACCTACACTTTGAGTATATATTTGGATTACACTCTCATCAGTTCAACAACCTCTTTTTTCCACGTATTTTCCACGTTTTTTATTTTTTTATTTTTTCACATTTTTATAAAATATTTTTTATATATATTTTACACTTTTTATTATATTTTTTTTCCATTTTTTATATATTTTTTAAACTCTTTTAATTTTTATTTTTTCACCCTCAAGGTGTAATAAATGACACTATCACGTTATCATCTTTTGCTGAACCACCTCATATGACTTAACTTATGTTGCTACTATTTTGATCCACACTTATTATTTGAGATTCATACAGTTCGGACAGATCATTTTTTGAGCATTGAATGAAATATTCCTGCTTTACATAAGTCTTTCATAATTGTGTATTTAACTTCATAATTGTATTTTTTATGATTTTAATTTTTTGTGTACAGCATGGATCCATGACACTTTTGTGTATACATTTACTTGTTATTAAATACTGTAGATATGTTTTAACATATATGTTTTAATAGGTTATCATTTCCTTTGCCTTATTACCTATTAGGCGCTCCTTCAGCTTAATACACTCCGCTACTTTTTAGGGCAAGCTAGGGGCCCTTAGTCTTTAGGAAGTCACTTACGTTAAGCGCTGGGAGATACACCATTTTACAATTGTGCTCTATTCTTACAGCAGGTCAGTGTGCAAGATAACGCACCCTGTGTTACTGAGTGTGCTCAATTCTTACAGCAGGTCAGTGTGCAAGATAATGCACCCTGTGTTACTAAGTTCTATTCTTACAGCAGGTAAGTTTGCAAGATAGCGCACCTGTTTTACTGACTGTGTTCTATTCTTACAGGAGGTCAGTGTGCAAGATAATGCACATGTGTTACTGACTGTGCTCTATTCTTACAGCAGATCAGTGTAAAAGATAACCCACCATGTGTTACTGACTGTGCTCTTTTCTTACAGCAGGTCAGTGTGCAAGATAACGCACCATGTGTTACTGACTGTGCTTTATGCTTACAGCAGGTCAGTGTGCAAGATAACGCACCCTGTGTTACTGATTGTGCTCTATTCTTACAGCAGGTCAGTGTGCAAGATAACGCACCCGTGTTACTGATTGTGCTCTATTCTTACAGCAGGTCAGTGTGCAAGATAATGCACACTTTGTTACTGACTGTATTCTATTTTTACAGCAGGTCATTGGGCAAGATAACGCACCTGTGTTACTGACGGTGCTCTATTCTTACAGAAGGTCAGTGTGCAAGATCTGCTGGTGCTTTACAAATACCTGTTAATAATAATAATAATAATAATAGTCAGTGTGCAATATAACCTTCCTGTGTTACTAACTGTGCTCTATTATTACAGCAGGTCAGTGTGCAAGATAATGCACCTGTGTTACTGATTGTGTTCTATTCTTACAGCATGTCAGTGTGCAAGAAAATGCACCTGTGTTACTGATTGTGCTCTATACTTACAGCATGTCAATGTGCAAGATAATGCACCCTGTGTTACTGACTGTGCTCTATTCTTACAGCAGGTCAGTGTGTAAGATAACTCACCCTGTGTTACTGATTGTGTTCTATTCTTACAGCAGGTCAGTGTGCAAGATAACGCACCCTGTGTTACTGACTGTGCTCTATTCTTACAGCAGGTCAGTGTGTAAGATAATGCACCCTGTATTACTGACTGTGCTATATGCTTACAGCAGGTAAGTGTGCAAGATAACGCACCCTATGTGACTGACTGTGCTCTATACTTACAGCAGGTCAGTATGTAATATAATTCACCATGTGTTACTGACTGTGCTCTATTCTTACAGCAGCTCAGTGTGCAAGATAACACACCATGGCCTAGATTTAGAGTTCGGCGGTAGCCGTGAAAACCAGCGTTAGAGGCTCCTAACGCTGGTTTTAGGCTACCGCCGGTATTTGGAGTCAGTGATTAAAGGGTCTAACGCTCACTTTTCAGCCGCGACTTTTCCATACCGCAGATCCCCTTACGTCAATTGCGTATCCTATCTTTTCAATGGGATCTTTCTAACTCCGGTATTTAGAGTCGTTTCTGAAGTGAGCGTTAGAGCTCTAACGACAAAACTCCAGCCGCAGGAAAATAGCAGGAGTTAAGAGCTTTCTGGGCTAACGCCGGTTCATAAAGCTCTTAACTACTGTACCCTAAAGTACACTAACACCCATAAACTACCTATGTACCCCTAAACCGAGGTCCCCCCACATCGCCGCCACTCGATTAAAATTTTTTAACCCCTAATCTGCCGACCGCCAACTACGTTATACTTATGTACCCCTAATCTGCTGCCCCTAACACCGCCGACCCCTATATTATATTTATTAACCCCTAACCTGCCCCCCACAACGTCGCCGCCAGCTACTTACAATAATTAACCCCTAATCTGCCGACCGCAAAGCGCCGCCACCTACGTTATCCTTATGTACCCCTAATCTGCTGCCCCTAACACCGCCGACCCCTATATTATATTTATTAACCCCTAATCTGCCCCCTCAACGTCGCCGACACCTGCCTACACTTATTAACCCCTAATCTGCCGAGCGGACCTGAGCGCTACTATAATAAAGTAATTAACCCCTAATCCGCCTCACTAACCCTATCATAAATAGTATTAACCCCTAATCTGCCCTCCCTAACATCGCCGACACCTACCTTCAATTATTAACCCCTAATCTGACGACCGGAGCTCATCGCTACTATAATAAATGGATTAACCCCTAAAGCTAAGTCTAACCCTAACACTAACACCCCCCCTAACTTAAATATAATTTAAATCTAACGAAATTAATTAACTCTTATTAAATAAATTATTCCTATTTAAAGATAAATACTTACCTGTAAAATACATCCTAATATAGCTACAATATAAATTATAATTATATTATAGCTATTTTAGGATTAATATTTATTTTACAGGTAACTTTGTATTTATTTTAACCAGGTACAATAGCTATTAATTAGTTAAGAACTATGTAATAGCTAAAATAGTTAAAATAATTACAAAATTACCTGTAAAATAAATCCTAACCTAAGTTATAATTAAACCTAACACTACACTATCAATAAATAAATTAAATACAATTGCTACAAATAACTACAATTACATAAACTAACTAAAGTACAAAAAATAAAAAAGAACTAAGTTACAAAAAATAAAAAAATATTTACCAACATTAGAAAAATATTACAACAATTTTAAACTAATTACACCTACTCTAAGCCCCCTAATAAAATAACAAAGACCCCCAAAATAAAAAATTCCCTACCCTATTCTAAATTAATAAATGTAAAAGCTCTTTTACCTTACCAGCCCTGAACAGGGCCCTTTGCGGGGCATGCCCCAAGAAAATCAGCTCTTTTGCCTGTAAAAAAAACCATACAATACCCCCCCCCAACATTACAACCCACCACCCACATACCCCTAATCTAACCCAAACCCCCCTTAAATAAACCTAACACTAAGCCCCTGAAGATCTTCCTACCTTGTCTTCACCATCCAGGTATCACCGATCCGTCCTGGCATCCGGTGCTGAAGAGGTCCAGAAGAGGCTCCAAAGTCTTCCTCCTATCCGGCAAGAAGAGGACATCCGGACCGGCAAACATCTTCTCCAAGCGGCATCTTCGATCTTCTTCCATCCGGTGCGGAGCGGGTCCATCTTGAAGCAGCCGACGCGGATTCATCCTCTTCTTCCGTTGTCTCCTGACGAATGACGGTTCCTTTAAGGGACGTCATCCAAGATGGCGTCCCTCGAATTCCGATTGGCTGATAGGATTCTATCAGCCAATCGGAATTAAGGTAGGAATATTCTGATTGGCTGATGGAATCAGCCAATCAGAATCAAGTTCAATCCTATTGGCTGATCCAATCAGCCAATCAGATTGAGCTCGCATTCTATTGGCTGTTCCGATCAGCCAAACTGGGGAATGGGTAATAAATGGATTATCTATCTTTTTAAACAACAACAATTCTGGAGTAGACTGGCAGTGTAAAGTGATTATGTTCACTGATACTTACTGTTTCCTGTTTATAAACACAGCACAAGCAAAGCCAGACTGAGAAGGAAGAGACAGACTGCAGCTTTGAGGCTAAACCTGCTAAGGCGGATACTGGTGCTCTTTGTTATTTGTAAGCTGCACAGCACTAGAATTTAATTGTATGAGTGACCAATGTCATGGAACAATAGAGAAAACTGAAGCTGTGTCCTTAGGGGTTAAAGAGACATAAACACCTTGAACAAGATTATATATGTGGAGTCGCCCGCAAAAGCTGGGGCCGCCAGTTTTTAGTTCGGTATTGCTATCACATATACAGCACCACATATAAATGCGGCATATATATTTCACCCAATGCCCGCTAATTTTTCTTCCGTAAACTAACATAGAACCACGTCGCAATTCGGTATCACATATTCATTGCAAGTACTTACGCAGCGAAAATTAAGAAATTTTACATAGGCAGACGCAGCAAGCCTTGCGCTGAATATGTGAGAACTGTAACCCCCTGAAAATATTAACTAATGCCTAAAGCATGCGCAATATCTATCTACCTGTCAGCCGCAACCCTCACATCAATAACTTATAAAGTATATTAACCCTTAATCTGCCAACTACCACATTTAAAACATCTAATTAAATTAATCTAAAATTTAATAAAACTAAAAAGTCTAACATTACAGAAAAAAAATAAACCAAATTAGCAAAAATAAAAAAATTATACCTAATGTTATACCTCCATGAAATTAAAAAAGCCCCCCAAAATAAAAACACCCCCTAATCTAATACTAAACTACCAATAGCCTTTAAAAGGGCCTTTTGTAGGGCATTGCCCTAAGGTAAACAGCTTTTTTGCATTTAAAAATACTGTCCCCCTAACAGTAAACCCCCCACCACCAAACCCCCAAAATAAAAACACCCCCAAACCTAAACTACCAATAACCCCTAAAAAGGCCTTTTGTAGGGCATTGCCCTAAGTTAAACTGTTTTTTTGCTTTAAAAAGATACTAAGTCCCCCCTTACAGTAAACCCCCCCCACCCACCAAACCCCCCAAAATAAAAAAAAGCTAACACTAAAAAAAACTAAACTACCCATTGCACCTAAAGTAGCATTTGTATGGGCATTGTGCTTAAAAGGGCATTCAGCTCTTTTACAAGCCCATTAAATCCCTAATGTAAAAAAAAGCCTAACTCCCAAATAGGTACTACTGGTTCCTGAAGTCCGGCGGAGAAGGTATTCTTCCAGGCGGTGAAATCTTCTTCTAAGCAGCGATATCTTCTTCCAGTGCGGGGACCTCTTCTTTCTTCATCCAGGACCAAGGCAGCACAGTGCGGATGTGACCGTGGAACAGGACCATCCTCTTTGTACGATCACCGTTGTACACTGATTATTGAATCACTGATTATTGAATGCAAGGTACGTGTTTAAATATGGGGTTCCTTTCATTCCTATTGGCTGAATTGATTCTTCAAATTTAAATCAGCCAAAAGGATTAGAGCTACTGAAATCCTATTGGCTGATTTGAACAGCCAATAGAATTTCAGTAGCTCTCATCCTATTGGCTGTTTTGAATTTGAAGAATCAAATCAGCCAACAGGAATGTAAGGTACCCCATATTTAAATGTGTACCTTGCATTCAATATTCAGTGTACGGCGGTGATCGTACGAAGAGGATCCTCCCTGCTCGATGGCTCTGTGGTCGCAGATCCTGTTTATTATTATTATTGTTATTATCAGGTATTTGTAGAGTGCCAACAGATTCCACAGTGCTATAAACATAGGCGATATACAAGGTAACATTTATAGGGGGTCAAATGGGTAGAGGTCTCTGCCGAGAGTTGCACTGTTGTAATCGGCTCTTATGCGGGTGATCTACAAACAGATGGGCTCCTAGACTTACATGCTAAGGGGTTCAAGGGGATAGCAATAGAGTTAGGAAAGGTTAGTGTAGGTTGTAGGCATCCCTGAATAGTACATTCTTTAGGGAGTGCTTGAAGCTTTCAAAACTAGGGGAGAGTCTTGTGGAGCGAGGCAGAGTTCCACAAGATGGGAGCCAGTCTGGAGAAGTCTTGTAAACAAGAATGTGAGGAGGTAATAAGAGAGGAGAGTAGGAGATTGTGGGCAGAACAAAAGGGTCGGGAGGGAGGATATCTGGGGACAAGATCTGAGATGTGGAGGGGAGCAGTGCAGTTGAGGGCTTTGTATGTCAGAGTGCTCTAGGATGTTTCCTATAATTTTTGCTTGACGCCGGGATAAGAAGACTACTGGCCAAGTTTAGTCTGATAGAGGAATATCTCACGAGCATTACATTATACTTGGGCTATGGACCCAAATGAGGTAGCAAGAGCAGTATATCTTCAAGGACAGATGCTGGGAACCCATACCATACAATTGCAAAGTGTGGATTCTAAACTAGAGGCTGTAAACGCTAAGCTCTCCTCACTAGTTGCTGAGAAGGATGCTGCTCCTGTTACACTGCTGGTCTCTGTTCCTAGTGCTGCAACATCTTTCCAGTCAGTTTCCTCAGTCTAGTGATTCCTCTGAAACTCCTTTTAAACACATCATACACCCCTCCTGTGTGATTGCTCAACTTAACACATCTCTTCTTCAAAGACTGCAGTGTGCCCAATCTAGAAAGCCTCCTGAAGCCCCCACGGCTCCTGATATTTTCTTTGTACCTCTGAACCTACGTACCCCTGTGCTATCCTGGGCTCATGATAGTAAACTTTCAGAACATCCTAGTTTGACTAGAACTTTTAAGCTTCTTTCCCAACATGTATGGTGGCCAACCATGAAGTCTGACACTCAGGATTATGTGAAAGCCTGCACGACTTGTGCTGCCAATAAGACTCCCTGATCCTTGCCTCCTGGTTTGCTCCAACCGTTGTCCATTCCCAAACAACCGTGGACACACATAACAATAGATTTAATTGTGGATCTCCCTCCTTCTGACCATCATATGGTTTTCTGGGTTGTGGTGGATCGATTTTCCAGATTAGCTCATTTTATACCCTTAAAGAAACTGCCATCTGCCCAAGAATTATCATCTCTTTTTTCTGTTACATGTTGTACGACTACATAGCATTCCCGTGAATATTGTTTCTGACAGAGGTCAACAATTCATCTCTACTTTTTGAAAAGCCTTTTGCAAGTTGATTGGAACCACTGTTTCCTTGTCCTCTGGCTACCATCCTATGACTAATGGGCTGTCTGAGAGAGTGAATCAAGATCTCAAAGCCTAGCTCAGAACTTTTGTTAATTCTCTCCATACCAACTGGTCTGAATTTTTACAGATAGCTGAGCTGGCAAAGAATACTCATTGGCACTCCTCTCTACGATGTTCTCCATTTTCAATCACAGCAGGTTACCAACCTTGTGTCTTTCCTCTTTCTACTCAGTCCATAGGGGTTCCAGCTGCAGACCGACACATTACTAACCTCACTACTAATTGGCAATGCATTCGCTCTCAGCTACGTTCAGCTGTCTCCAGATACAAGAGGTTTGCTGATCATCATAGAGCTTCTGTTCGTGCTTATTCGGTAGGTGAACATGTTTGGGTCTCTACACGACATATTCGTCTACATCAACCCAGTTACAAATTAGGGCCTAGGTTTATCGGCCCCTACAAGGTCCTTAAAAGACTGTCTCCTGTTGCCTACAAAGTGGTCTTGCCCAGAACCCTGCACACACACCCAGTCTTTCACATCCTGTTCCTGGATTCCTGTCCGTGATGTGCATGATCCTTCTTTGCTCTCCAGGTTTCATGCTGCCCATCCCTCTAAGCCGACTTTGGGTTCCCGGAGGTAACCTTTAGGAAGGGGACTATGTCATGCCACCACCACGCTGCTACTCACTATGGCTGTTGCCATAGACGCAACGGTGGTGACTCGTTGCTATGGCCATTGCCATAGACGCAGGCGGTGGTTCAGAGCATGCGGCTTCTGAATGCCGCTCCTAATTACACCTGTGTGTCCTCCTTGGTGCCAATATGTGCCTATGTAAGTACTCCATTCACCTTACATCACTGCCCAAGTATAGGTGTTACTGTGTTTGCTCCTGAGTGGGTGCTATTATCTGTATATTACTGGATTGCCATAACGTTGCTGAACTCTGCCTGTCTGACTACTCTGCTTGCTTAACCCCTAAAGTACTGGATTGCCATAACCTTGCTGAACTCTGCCTGCCTGACTACTCTGTGTGCTTAACCCCTAAAGTACTGGATTGTTATACTGTTGATGGACTCTGCCTGTCTGACCACTCTACCTGCTTAACCCCTGAACTATTGAATTGCTATACTGCTACCAAACTCTGCCTGCCTGTCCATTCTATTGGTTTACCCCTGAACTGTTAAATTACTGCATTTCCTTTTGTTACTGACTCCTGCCTGTTCCCGGTCCTTCTATTGATTTACCTTTGTACTGCCCTACTGCTGGATTTCCTTCCTGTTGCCGCTAAAGACTACCCTGCCTACTGTGAGTACTGCTTACCTAATTTTACACACTTTCTCTGCTCTGGGATATTTCCTATCATTTTAGCTTGATGCCGGGATAAGAAGATTACTGTCCAAGTTTGGTCTGATAGAGGAATATCCCACGAGCATTCCATAGAGACGTTGGGGGTAGGGATGGGCGAATGTTTCTAAACATTCAAATTTTAAAACAAATTTTCCGACATTCGTTCATTCAAATCGAATTTTGAATGTTTAACTAACATTCTAACATTCGATTTTTGAATGTTCAGTTCGAATTTTTCGCCTACATTTGAAAATATTCGTTCTAATAATAGAATGTTTTCTTTTGCATTATATTATATTCAAATTCGAAATCTATATTTCACATTCGAATTCGAAATATAATATTCGAATTCGATTCTATTCAAATTTGAATATTATATTCGAATTCGAAAACTATATTTCACATTCGAATTCAAAATATAATATTCGATTTCGATAAGATATATCACATTCGAATTTGAAATGTTATATTCAAATTCGATTGAATATATTACATACTATTTGTAATGTGATATTCGAATTCAATTTAAATTTCAAAATAGTATTTTCTTTTTTAATGTACTATTCGAATTCGAATTTGTTTTAATAATGCTGTTATATTATAAATATTCAAAATTTTCTAATTCGATTTTAATTTCGAAATTGTATTTCTTAACTAAAATTATATTTTTAAATGTAATATTCGAATTCGAATTATTTAAAATTCGAATTTAAATATTTAAATCAAGTTATTCCCTCCCATATGTAAATGTTATAAATAGATGTAGTTCTTAACATTTCATTTGAAAGGTTTAGTTTTGGAGAAGGACGTACTGGTTTTGTGGTCGTGTACTCGTGTTGGATTATTTGGATACCAATTTTTTTCTATATACTATTATCTATTTGCTCCTGTGGCATCTTTTTTTGGATTTTTGTGTGGACACATTACACAACTGTGGAGGGTGGACTGCACACCGTGAGAAGACGCATTTGTTATCTTCATCTTCAATCAATTTAATCAATATTTGTGGAGGTAATATGCGGTCTATTTATTTTTATAGGCAAAATACAGGCCATATTTTCATGCTGTCTTAACTAGAGCACTGGTGAAATAATCAGTACCTAAGGTGAGAGCCAATTTAGTTAACATGGTTACTGATTATTTTACCTGTGCTCCAGTTAAAGTGATATGAAACAGAGTTTTTTTTTTTTTCATGATTCAGATATATCTTTCAATTTTACCAAGAGAATTAAGAAACATTCGCCTAGATTTAGAGTTTGGCGGTAGCCGTCAAAACCAGCGTTAGAGGCTCCTAACGCTGGTTTTTACTGCCCGCTGGTATTTGGAGTCAGTCAGGAAAGGGTCTAACGCTCACTTTCCAGCTGCGACTTTTCCATACCGCAGATCCCCCAAAATTCTGATTGGCTGATCGGAACAGCCAATAGAATGCGAGCTCAATCTGATTGGCTGATCGGATCAGCCAATCGGATTGAACTTGAATCTGATTGGCTGATTCCATCAGCCAATCAGAATTTTCCTACCTTAATTCCGATTGGCTGATAGAATCCTATCAACCAATCGGAATTCGAGGGACGCCATCTTGGATGACGTCCCTTAAAGGAACCTTCATTCGTCGTCTAGTCGTCGGAAGAAGAGGATGGATCCACGCTGGAGGTCTTCAAGATGGAGCCGGTCATCATCGGATGGAAGAACATAGAAGATGCGGCTTGGATGAAGATGTTTGCCGGTCCGGATCAACTCTTCTGCCCGGATAGCATGAAGACTTCTGCCCGAAGATGGAATTCTTTAGCCGCGGCTTGGATCCAGACTTCAGCCGGAGGATGGACGTCACTCTTCAGCCCCCGCTTGGGCTTGGATAAAGACTTTGCAGCCTGGAGCGATCGGTGATACCTTGCATGGTGAAGACAAGGTAGGAAGATCTTCAGGGGCTTAGTGTTAGGTTTATTTAAGGGGGGTTTGGGTTAGATTAGGGGTATGTGGGTGGTGGGTTGTAATTTTGGGGTGGGTATTGTATGTTTTTTTTTTACAGGCAAAAGAGCTGAATTCTTTGGGGTATGCCCCGCCAAAGGCTGTTTTAAGGACTGGTAAGGTAAAAGAGCTTTTCTTAATTTTAGAATAGGGTAGGGCATTTTTTTATTTTAGGGGGCTTTGTTATTTTATTAGGGGGCTTAGAGTAGGTGTAATTAGCTTAAAATTAGTGTAATATTTTTATTATGTTTGTAATTAAATTTTTTTTTGTAACTTAGCTTTTTTTATTTTTTGTACTTTAGTTAGTTTATTTAATTGTATTTATTTGTAGGTATTTTATTTAATTTATTTATTGATAGTGTAGTGTAAGGTTTAATTGTAACTTAGGTTAGGATTTATTTTACAGGTAATTTTGTAATTATTTTAACTAGGTAGCTATTAAATAGTTATTAACTATTTAATAGCTATTGTACCTGGTTAATATAATTACAAAGTTGCCTGTAAAATAAATATAAATCCTAAAATAGCTACAATATAATTATAATTTATATTGTAGATATATTAGGGTTTATTTTACAGGTAAGTATTTAGCTTTAAATAGGAATAATTTATTTAATAAGAGTTAATTTATTTCGTTAGATTTAAATTATATTTAACTTAGGGGGTTGTTAGGGTTAGGGTTAGACTTAGCTTTAGGGGTTAAAAAATTTATTAGAGTAGCGGTGAGGTCCGGTCGGCAGATTAGGGGTTAATACTTGAAGTTAGGTGTCGGCGATGTTAGGGAGGGCAGATTAGGGGTTAATACTATTTATTATAGGGTTGTGCGGTGTTAGGGGCAGCAGATTAGGGGTACATAGGGATAACGTAGGTTGCGGCGGTGTACGGAGCGGCAGATTAGGGGTTAATAATAATATGCAGGGGTCAGCGATAGCGGGGGCGGCAGATTAGGGGTTAATAAGTGTAAGGTTAGGGGTGTTTAGACTCGGGGTACATGTTAGGGTGTTAGGTGCAGACATAGGAAGTGTTTCCCCATAGGAAACAATGGGGCTGCGTTAGGAGCTTAACACTGCTTTTTTGCAGGTGTTTGGTTTTTTTTCAGCTCAAACTGCCTCATTGTTTCCTATGGGGGGATCATGCACGAGCACGTTTTTGAAGCTGGCCGCGTCCGTAAGCACCGCTGGTATTGAGAGTTGCAGTGGCGGTAAATTATGCTCTACGCTCCCTTTTTTGGAGCCTAACGCACTGAAAACGCAGCCATTCTGTGAACTCTAAATACCAGCGGTATTTAAAAGGTGCGGCCAAAAAAAAGCACGCGTAGCTAACGCACCCCTTCTAATGCAAAACTCCAAATCTAGGCCATTGATAATTGGAGTAAAATTGAAAGTTGCTTAAAATTGCATGCTCTGCCTCTGTCTGAATCAGTAAAGTTTAATTTTGACTAGACAATCCTTTTAAGACGTTATAAAGATAGTCTACAACTAGCCTAGGTTAACTTGAGGACTGTAGTTGAGAAGTACTGATGTTCATCATAGAGATGTTGTAATTGTTGTAATGTAGTGTTGTTGTTTTTTTACTGTGCTGCTAGTCCTGCGTTGTAGTATGGAATTGGGTATTGGCAATTTGGCAGCCAGTGATGCTGACTAGGTTCTAATTTATATTTAGATTTTTATTTTAGATTTTTGAACTCCGATATGTATAATTAGGTACTGTAATCTAAAATGCTTATTTTAATAATATTTTTTTTTTTTAAATTAGATTTTATCATTTCTACTATTTTTTTTTCTTTTTTAAATGTTATGCATTTTTTTGGCTTTGCATTTTGATGAGTTGATAATGCTGTAGTGCTATATTTACCTATGTAGATTGTATTGTATTGTATTTTTTTCTATTGGAAATTCCAAGTTTTAAACAACATTCCAATTTACTTCTATTAGCTAATTTGCTTCATTCTTTAGATATCCTTTGTTGAAGATATAGTAATGCACATGGGTGAACCAATCACACAAAGCATCTATGTGCAGCAACCAATCAGCAGCTACTGATGCTATCTAGATATACTTTTCAGCAAAGGATATCAAGAGAATGAAGCAAATTAGATAATAGAAGTAAATTAGAAAGTTGTTTAAAATCACATGCTCTTTCTGAATCCTGAAAGAAAAAATGTGTGTTTCATGTCCCTTTAATAAAGTTATGATGGTGTTATTTTCCAATTGTATATCTTTGTTATAGTTATTATGGAGTTCATTTCGAATTTAAGGACAATATAATAGTTATATGAAGTGATAGATGTGTTTAAGTTTTTTTAATTTTGAATTTCAGTTATTATTGTGTTAATTTCGAATTATTAACTAGTAAAGATGTAAAATTCGAATTTTAATTCTAAATGAACCATCTTATCTATTATTAATTACTAAAGGTGTTAAAATTCGAATTTTAAATCGAAATCAACATATATCACTTTATATGACTATATGAAGTGATAGAGGTCTTGATTTCGAATTAAAATTCGAATTTTAACACAACTATTAACTATAATAGATATGTTAATTTCGAATTTTACATATTTGTTATAGTTATTGTTTTATTTTCGAATTGTATGTATTATTGTATTATTTTCTAATTTAAAACTATAGCAAAGATGTAAAATTCGAATTTTAATTCAAAATTAACACATCTTATCTATTATAGCTACTAGTGGTGTTAAAATTCAAATTTTAATTCAAAACCAACACTTCCATCCCTTAATCTAACTATTAAGTGATAGAGGTGTTGATTTCGAATTAAAAATCGAATTTTAACACCACTATTAACTATATTAGATATGTTCATTTCGAATTCGAATTTTACATCTTTGTTATAGTTATTTATTAGTTTCGAATTGTATGTATTATTGTGTTAATTTTGAATTTAAAACAATAACAAAGCTGTAAAATTCGAATTCGAATTTTAATTCGAAATTAACACATCTTATCTATTATAGATACTTGTGCTGTTAAAATTCGAATTTTAATTTGAAACCAACACCTCCATCACTTAATCTAACAATTAAGTGTTATTGGTGTTGATTTCAAATTAAAATTCGAATTTTAACACAATTAGTAACTATAATAGATATGTTCATTTCGAATTCGAATTTTACATCTTTGTTATAGTTATTGTTTTAGTTTCAAATTGTATGTATCATTGTGTTAATTTTGAACTTAAACCTATATTAAAGATGTAAAATTCGAATTCGAATTTTAATTCGAAATTAGCACATCTTATCTATTATAGTTACTAGTAGTGTTAATATTCGAATTTTAATTCGTAACCAACACCTCCATCACTTAGTATAACTATTAAATGATAGAGGTGTTGATTTCAAATTCAAATTCAAATTTTAACAGCACTATTAACTATAATACATATGTTCATTTCAAATTCGAATTTTACATCTTTATTATAGTTATTATTTTATTTTCGAATTGTATGTATCATTATGTTAATTTCGAATTTAAAACTATATTAAAGATGTAAAATTTTAATTCGAATTTTAATTCGAAATTAGCACATCTTATCTATTATAGTTACTAGTAGTGTTAATATTTGAATTTTAATTCGAAACCAACACCTCCATCACTTAGTATAACTATTAAATGATCGAGGTGTTGATTTCGAATTAAAATTCGAATTTTAACAGCACTATTAACTATAATAGATATGTTCATTTTGATTTCGAATTTTACATCTTTGTTATAGTTATTGTTTTAGTTTCGAATTGTATATATTATAGTGTTAATTTCGAATTTAAAACTATAGCAAAGATGTAAAATTCAAATTTGAATTTTAATTAGAAATTAAAACATCTTATCTATAATGGTTACTAGTGGGGTTAAAATTCAAATTTTAATTTGAAATTAACACATCTTAGCTAATATAGTTAATAGAAGTGTTAAAACACCATTCCATTATTAACTATAATAGATAAGATGGTTTTATTTCTAATTAAAATTAGAATTCAAATTTTTTATCTTAGTTATCAAAGTCTAAGACAGTTGGTCTCCCATTTGGCGAAATGTTTGAAATGAGACCCCTCCACGCTTGTAATGTATTTATTAAAATTGCATAAATACACGTACACACACACATACACAGTCATACACACACATTCTCATACACACACACACAATCTCATACACACACTCTCATACACACACACTTTCAGACACACTCATACATACACACACTCATACATACACATACTCTCATACACACACACTCTTACACACACACACACACTCTAATACACAAACACTGATACAACCACACACACACACACACACAGAATCTCATGCACACACATACTCTCGCACACACGCACTCTCATACACACACAATCCCATACACACATACTCTCATACACACACACTCTCTCATACACACACAATCTCATACACAGACTCATACAACCACACACACTCATACACACACACACTCACATACACACACACTCACGTATACTACACTACAAGTTTTAACAACTATGTAGTTCTACTCTGCTTTGTCAATAAAGAACATTCAAAATCACATAGTCAGTAGACTTTGGTTTGCATACTAGACATATACGTAATGTTATATGTATTATATATATATGTATTATTTGGGTGTATATGTATGTGTTTTATCCTAAGTTAAATCATTGTTAATTATAGAGTGAGAAGATTTATACAGCAGCAGCAGTAGCAGCAAGAAATAACGACACAGACGTGCAATAGCATTTTGTCACTCATCAAATTTTATTATTCAATAAAATTAAAGCAGTGTCCTCTTTAATTGGAATCTACCAAGATGCCAAAAAAAGTTGCAAGAAGAATGATTTCAGCTTCCAGCAGCAGCAGTCAACAGCAGCAAAAGCTAATGGAGACCAATAATGATGCAGTTGAAGTAGTTAAAGAAAACAAAGTGTCCGGAACCACACGCAGTGGTCGTCAAAGAATGGCAATTCATGCCTTTTTGAAGAAAAAAAATCCCCCAATTGTATCTGAACATGCAGAGCAGCAGTGCTTGCAGGAAGCAGCATTAGAAAAATCCACTTCTATTAATGAATTACCCAGAGAACTAGCAGGTGATAATGGAGTTGATCTTGAAATAACTATGGAAACTTCCGGAAGGAATAGCAGCAGCAGTAGCAGCATCTCTCTAGAAAATGAAAATAATTCTGAATTGGAATTTGAAGATTTTATATCTGAAAGATCTGTGTATACTCCAAATCTTCATTGTGATTCTGATGATTCAGATTGTAGTAACATTGAGGAACAAAATCCACCTTTCACCATCACTTCTACGTATCCACTGTTCCAAAAGCATCTCAAACGTGCTATTCCATCCAAAGAGTCACCAATGTTGCAGTCACAGTCAGATAGAATTCATTCTAATGCTGCCAACGGGGCCAAACAAAGAAAAATTCCCACATTTGAACCACTAGATGCTACACCACCACAAGTTGCAACTTATGAAATAAGAGCAGCTGGCGCTGCTGTAATGGAAATTCCATCATCATCATCCCTTACGACTCCCAGATCACGTAGTAGTGCAGTAGGTGGTAGTGTAGTTTGGAATTTTTATTCTGTCGATAAACTAGATCAAAGTAAAGCAACATGTAAAATATGTAATAAAAAAATAAGTCGAGGAAAAGCAGGAAGTAATTTGGGAACCACTTCCTTGCGGTCTCATATGAATAGTAGACACAAAGTGATATGGGACAGATATTTACATAAAAATCTTGCTTTATCCACAGAAAGAAATACTAATGTTATGCTACCACCTACTGCCAATGATGATGGCTTTAATAACACCAGTAGAAGTTCATGCAGCAGCAGCAATCAACTTTTATCAAATTTAGTGCCAAGTTCTGGGAGTACAGCAGTGTCTAAGCGGCAGAGTACTTTACAAGTTGCTTTTGAAAGTGGTCAAAAATATCCTCCAAACCATGAACGTGTTCGCCAAATTAATTTAAAAGTTGCAAAAATGCTTGCAATCGATATGCTTCCTTTTAATTTTGTTGAAGGTCAAGGCTTTCGGGAATTAATGCAATCAGTGGTTCCCCATTGGCAAATCCCGAGTCGTCATTATTTTTCACGAAAAGGTGTTCCCGAAATTCATAAAATTGTTTTACAACATGTTGGCAAACAATTAGAAATGTCAGAGTGTAACAAAGTTCATATTACAGCTGACATGTGGACAAGTCCACAGGGTGATGACTATATGACTGTGACTGCACATTGGGTATCATTTGTCGTAAGTAATAACTCTAATAAGTATGTTTCCTCAAGGCCAATGCGACGCATATCTTATCATAAGCATGCAACACTGTGCATGAATAGTTTTGAACGAAAGAATCACAATGCAGCTAATATTCTTGATAAGCTGAATGAAGTAATAAATGATTGGCTTTTGCCACGCAGCCTCACAGTTGGTTTTGTGTCTTCAGACAATGGCTCTAACATTGTTTGTGCACTCAAGAATGGACAAATGATACATGTGCCTTGTTTTGCAAATATATTAAATTTGGTTGTTAACAAATTTCTTTCAGATTCAACACATATTAATGACATGTTGAATGCTTCACGAAAGATATGCTAGCATTTCGACCGTTCCTACCATGCCCAAAATTCGTTACTAACATTACAAGAAAATAATAATTTGCCACGCCATCAACTCATAATTGATGTTTCTACGTGATGGAATAGCATGTTTGACATGCTTCAACGCCTTTATGAACAACGAAAGGCAGATGGAGTCCATTTGACTTCGGCACAGTGGCATCTTATGAGTGATGTGTGCAAGGTTCTTCAGCCATTTAAAGAGGCAACATTAATGGTAAGTGAACAAGATGCAAGCCTTAGTCAGGTCCTTCCATTAATTTCGCTTCTTGAAACTAGACTGAGTTCCTTGCATCAAGTACAAGATAACTGTCTATCTGATTCTGATGAAGATGATGATGATATAGAGTTGTTTGATCTTGCTCAGCTTGGAAGAAAATTAATTTTGTGTTTGTTGAAAGATCCAAGGATCATCTCCATCAAAAAAAAGAAATAAGTACCTTCTTACTACTCTGTTGGACCCACATTTTAAAGGTCAGATGTATAATTTTGTTGAGGGAAAAGAACATACGGTTGAGAGATGTAAGGGAGTACTCATCTCCAAAGTAAAGCAAGAAATTGAAATTAATCGGCGAGCAAACTCAAACAACTCTACAAATCAGTCTAGCAGCAGTTGCACCGGTAGTGGTCGGCCTTCTTTCCCAGATTGTAACAGTTCTGAGTCTGACTCAATATCTGACAATTCAGTGTGCGGAGGTAATTCCACTAACTCATTGTGGGTCTTTTTGGCAAATATGGCATTATGGCTACAGGTCAAGATGCAAGATTACATGAAGACAATCAGTGTTCTTCAGTGCAAATGGTAACTGCATATATGTTGGATAACACTTTTATCGAGCCTCGTTCTGACCCACTGAGTTACTGGAAAGCCAAAAAAATATTATGGCCTGAATTGTCACATATTGCATTTCAATATTTAAGTTGTCCCCCAACGAGTGTTCAGTCAGAGCGTGTGTTTAGTGCTGCTGGTAGTGTTGTGACTGATCGGCGAAATAGACTATCTAGTGTAAATGTTGACCGTTTAACATTTCTCAAAATGAATCAACACTGGATACCAGAACAGCATCAGTTGGAGGCTATCAGACAAAACACTACCGGCAGCAGTGATACAGACGATGAACCCTCAGAACAAAGACCAATTGTGTTTGCGGTGGATACAAATATGTAAACCTCACCCAATTTTTTTTTTTAAAAGGATATAAAATATAAAAATAATTTTTAAAAAATCAAAGTATAAAAGAGAATTTTATTTTTTATCTCCTTTTACTGCTTCCTCAGCTGGCCTACCTACCTACTGCTACTGCTGCTGGATTTCTAATCAGATAAACAGTGTCTTGTACTACTAGAATTTAATGTTATATGATATTCAGCATTCATAATCTACAGTTGATGTTGCTACTGCTGCTGCTATTTCTGCAAATTATAGTATTTCTTTTGTAAAAAAGAACATGAAAAATCGACCATCACCACCTTGCGAATATTTTTAAAAAATGGCGCAAAACATGGGTTTCTTTAAAGAAGAGGACTTCTCCTGCTGAATGCTCCACAAGCTCTCTTAGACCTAGATTTGGAGTTCGGCGGTAGCCGTGAAAACCAGCGTTAGAGGCTCCTAACGCTGGTTTTAGGCTACCGCCGGTATTTAGAGTCATGTAGGTAAGGGTCTAACGCTCACTTTTCAGCCGCGACTTTTCCATACCGCAGATCCCCCTACGCCATTTGCGTATCCTATCTTTTCAATGGGATCTTCCTAACTCCGGTATTTAGAGTCGTTTCTGCAGTGAGCGTTAGAGCTCTAACGACAAAACTCCAGCCGCAGAAAAAAAGCAGGAGTTAAGAGCTTTCTGGCTAACGCCGGTTTATAAAGCTCTTAACTACTGTACCCTAAAGTACACTAACACCCATAAACTACCTATGTACCCCTAAACCGAGGTCCCCCCACATCGCCGCCACTCGATTAAAATTTTTAACCCCTAATCTGCCGACCGCCACCTACGTTATACTTATGTACCCCTAATCTGCTGCCCCTAACACCGCCGACCCCTATATTATATTTATTAACCCCTAACTTGCCCCCCACAACGTCGCCGCAAGCTACTTAAAATAATTAACCCCTAATCTTCCGACCGCAAATCGCCGCCACCTACGTTATCCCTATGTACCCCTAATCTGCTGCCCCTAACATCGCCGACCCCTATGTTATATTTATTAACCCCTAATCTGCCCCCCACAACGTCGCTGACACCTACCTACACTTATTAACCCCTAATCTGCCGAGCGGACCTGAGCGCTACTATAATAAATGTATTAACCCCTAATCCGCCTCACTAACCCTATCATAAATAGTATTAACCCCTAATCTGCCCTCCCTAACATCGCCGACACCTACCTTCAATTATTAACCCCTAATCTGCCGACCGGAGCTCACCGCTATTCTAATAAATGGATTAACCCCTAAAGCTAAGTCTAACCCTAACACTAACACCCCCCTAACTTAAATATAATTTACATCTAACGAAATAAATTAACTCTTATTAAATAACTTATTCCTATTTAAAGCTAAATACTTACCTGTAAAATAAATCATAATATAGCTACAATATAAATTACATTTATATTATAGCTATTTTAGGATTAATATTTATTTTACAGGCAACTTTGTAATTATTTTAACCAGGTACAATAGCTATTAAATAGTTAAGAACTATTTAATAGTTACCTAGTTAAAATAATAACAAATTTACCTGTAAAATAAATCCTAACCTAAGATATAATTAAACCTAACACTACCCTATCAATAAAATAATTAAATAAACTACCTACAATTACCTACAATTAACCTAACACTACACTATCAATACATTAAATAAACACAATTGCTACAAATAAATACAATTAAATAAACTATCTAAAGTACAAAAAATAAAAAAGAACTAAGTTACAGAAAATAAAAAAATATTTACAAACATAAGAAAAATATTACAACAATTTTAAACTAATTACACCTACTCTAAGCCCCCTAATAAAATAACAAAGCCCCCCAAAATAAAAAATTCCCTACCCTATTCTAAAATACAAAAATTACAAGCTCTTTTACCTTACCAGCCCTGAACAGGGCCCTTTGCGGGGCATGCCCCAAGAAGTTCAGCTCTTTTGCCTGTAAAAAAAAACATACAATACCCCCCCCCCCAACATTACAACCCACCACCCACATACCCCTAATCTAACCCAAACCCCCCTTAAATAAACCTAACACTAAGCCCCTGAAGATCTTCCTACCTTGTCTTCACCTCACCAGGTATCACCGATCCGTCCTGGCTCCAAGATCTTCATCCAACCCAAGCGGGGGTTGGCGATCCATAATCCGGTGCTCCAAAGTCTTCCTCCTATCCGGCAAGAAGAGGACATCCGGATCGGCAAACATCTTCTCCAAGCGGCATCTTCTATGTTCTTCCATCCGATGACGACCGGCTCCATCTTGAAGACCTCCAGCGCGGATCCATCCTCTTCTTCCGACGACTAGACGACGAATGACGGTTCCTTTAAGGGACGTCATCCAAGATGGCGTCCCTCGAATTCCGATTGGCTGATAGGATTCTATCAGCCAATCGGAATTAAGGTAGGAATTTTCTGATTGGCTGATGGAATCAGCCAATCAGAATCAAGTTCAATCCGATTGGCTGATCCAATCAGCCAATCAGATTGAGCTCGCATTCTATTGGCTGTTCCGATCAGCCAATAGAATGCGAGCTCAATCTGATTGGCTGATTGGATCAGCCAATCGGATTGAACTTGATTCTGATTGGCTGATTCCATCAGCCAATCAGAAAATTCCTACCTTAATTCCGATTGGCTGATAGAATCCTATCAGCCAATCGGAATTCGAGGGACGCCATCTTGGATGACGTCCCTTAAAGGAACCGTCATTCGTCGTCTAGTCGTCGGAAGAAGAGGATGGATCCGCGCTGGAGGTCTTCAAGATGGAGCCGGTCGTCATCGGATGGAAGAACATAGAAGATGCCGCTTGGAGAAGATGTTTGCCGGTCCGGATGTCCTCTTCTTGCCGGATAGGAGGAAGACTTTGGAGCACCGGATTATGGATCGCCAACCCCCGCTTGGGTTGGATGAAGATCTTGGAGCCAGGACGGATCGGTGATACCTGGTGAGGTGAAGACAAGGTAGGAAGATCTTCAGGGGCTTAGTGTTAGGTTTATTTAAGGGGGGTTTGGGTTAGATTAGGGGTATGTGGGTGGTGGGTTGTAATGTTGGGGGGGGGTATTGTATGTTTTTTTTTACAGGCAAAAGAGCTGAACTTCTTGGGGCATGCCCCGCAAAGGGCCCTGTTCAGGGCTGGTAAGGTAAAAGAGCTTGTAATTTTTGTATTTTAGAATAGGGTAGGGAATTTTTTATTTTGGGGGGCTTTGTTATTTTATTAGGGGGCTTAGAGTAGGTGTAATTAGTTTAAAATTGTTGTAATATTTTTCTTATGTTTGTAAATATTTTTTTATTTTCTGTAACTTAGTTCTTTTTTATTTTTTGTACTTTAGATAGTTTATTTAATTGTATTTATTTGTAGCAATTGTGTTTATTTAATGTATTGATAGTGTAGTGTTAGGTTAATTGTAGGTAATTGTAGGTAGTTTATTTAATTATTTTATTGATAGGGTAGTGTTAGGTTTAATTATATCTTAGGTTAGGATTTATTTTACAGGTAAATTTGTTATTATTTTAACTAGGTAACTATTAAATAGTTCTTAACTATTTAATAGCTATTGTACCTGGTTAAAATAATTACAAAGTTGCCTGTAAAATAAATATTAATCCTAAAATAGCTATAATATAAATGTAATTTATATTGTAGCTATATTATGATTTATTTTACAGGTAAGTATTTAGCTTTAAATAGGAATAAGTTATTTAATAAGAGTTAATTTATTTCGTTAGATGTAAATTATATTTAAGTTAGGGGGGTGTTAGTGTTAGGGTTAGACTTAGCTTTAGGGGTTAATCCATTTATTAGAATAGCGGTGAGCTCCGGTCGGCAGATTAGGGGTTAATAATTGAAGGTAGGTGTCGGCGATGTTAGGGAGGGCAGATTAGGGGTTAATACTATTTATGATAGGGTTAGTGAGGCGGATTAGGGGTTAATACATTTATTATAGTAGCGCTCAGGTCCGCTCGGCAGATTAGGGGTTAATAAGTGTAGGTAGGTGTCGGCGACGTTGTGGGGGGCAGATTAGGGGTTAATAAATATAACATAGGGGTCGGCGATGTTAGGGCAGCAGATTAGGGGTACATAGGGATAACGTAGGTGGCGGCGGTTTACGGAGCGGCAGATTAGGGGTTAAAAGTGTAATGCAGGGGTCAGCGATAGCGGGGGCGGCAGAATAGGGGTTAATAAGTGTAAGGTTAGGGGTGTTTAGACTCGGGATACATGTTAGGGTGTTAGGTGCAGACGTAGGAAGTGTTTCCCCATAGGAAACAATGGGGCTGCGTTAGGAGCTGAACGCGGCTTTTTTGCAGGTGTTAGGTTTTTTTTCAGCTCAAACAGCCCCATTGTTTCCTATGGGAGAATCGTGCACGAGCACGTTTTTGAGGCTGGCCGCGTCCGTAAGCAACTCTGGTATCGAGAGTTGCATTTGCGGTAAAAATGCTCTACGCTCCTTTTTTGGAGCCTAACGCAGCATTTTTTTGGACTCTCGATACCAGAGTTAATTTTATGGTGCGGCCAGAAAAAAACCCGCGGAGCGTTAACAGCCCTTTTACCGCCGAACTCCAAATCTAGGCCTAAGGTAGGAAAGTGGTTATAAAGATAATTTAACTTTTAAATTATTTGTTGTCTACTGTTTTATTTACCTAAAGAACCTGTTTTATTTTTTGCTATTATATAGGATCCTTTCAGAATTCTAGTGCCGGGCCCGGCCCTTATTTGACTGTGTATTTAATAACTGCTGTTGCTGTTGAGAGTTGGTACAATTTTCTAAAAGGAATTTTCCATCTCTGAAAGGTATATAGATATTAGTATTGCATATCCCTTTAATTCATTGACTTTCTTTTACATAGGTTTGCATGTTATTTTTGTGTATTGTTTACTTAATTATTCTCTGTTTTTCTTTTTTATACAGGATCCTTTTAGAATTCTAAAGCCGGCCCTTATTTGACTGTGTATTTAATAACTGCTGTTGCTGCTGCTGCGAGTTGGTACAATTTTCTAAAAGGAATTCTCCATCTCTGAAAGGTATATAGTTATTAGTATTGCATACCCCTTTAATGCATTGGCTTTCTTTTACATAGGTTTGCATGTGTTATTTTTGTGTACTGTTTACTTAATAAATCTCTGTGTTTTTCTTTATTATACAGGATCCTTTCAGAATACTAAAGCCGGCCCTTATTTGACTGTGTATTTAATTATTGCTGCTTTTGCTGCTGCTGCTGAGAGTTGTTTCATTTTACTAAAAGGCATTTTCCATCTCTGAAAGGTAATAATATAGTTATTACTATTGCATAGCATTGGCTTTCTTTTACACAGGTTTGCATGTTATTTTTGTTTACTCTTTACTTAATGAATCTCTTTTTTTTTCTTTTTTATACAGGATCCTTTCAGAATTCTAAAGCCGGCCCTTATTTGACTGTGTATTTAATAACTGCTGTTGCTGCTGCTGCAGCGAGTTGGTACTATTTTCTAAAAGGAATTCTCCATCTCTGAAAGGTAATATAGTTGTTAGTATTGCACACCACTTTAATGCATTGGCTTTCTTTTACATAGGTTTGCATGTGTTATTTTTGTGTACTGTTTACTTAATGAATCACTGTGTTTTTCTTTTTTATACAGGATCCTTTCAGATTTCTAAAGTCGGCCCACATTTGACTGTGTATTTAATAATAACTGCTGCTGCTGCTGAGAGTTGGTACAATTTTCTAAAAGGCATTTTCCATCTCTGAAAGGTAATAATCTAGTTATTAGTATTGCATACCCCTTTAATGTATTGGCTTTCTTTTACATAGGTTTGCATGTGTTATTTTTGTGTACTGTTTACTTAATGAATCACTGTGTCTTTCTTTTTTATACAGGATCCTTTCAGAATTCTAAAGTTGGCCCACATTTGACTGTGTATTTAATAATAACTGCTGCTGTTGCTGAGAGTTGATACAATTTCCTAAAAGGCATTTTCCATCTCTGAAAGGTAATAATATAGTTATTAGTATTCCACACCACTTTAATGCATTGGCTTTCTTTTACATAGCTTTGCATGTTTTATTTTTGTGTACTGTTTACTTAATGAAACTCTGTGTTTTTAATTTTTATACAGGATCCTTTCAGAATTCTAAAGCCGGCCCTTATTTGACTGTTTATTTAATAATTACTGCTTTTGCAGCTGCTGAGAGTTGGTTCATTTTTCTAAAAGTCATTTTCCATCTCTGAAAGGTAATAATATAGTTATTAGTATTGCATACCCCTTTAATGCATTGGTTTTCTTTTACATAGTTTTGCATGTTATTTTTATGTACTGTTTACTTAATGAATCTCTTTTTTTTCTTTTTTATACAGGATCCTTTCAGAATTCTAAAGCCGGCTCTTATTTGACTGTGTATTTAATAACTGCTGCTGCTGGGAGTTGGTACAATTTTCTTAAAGGCATTTTCCATCTCTGAAAGGTAATAATATAGTTATTAGTATTGTACACCCCTTTAATGCATTGGCTTTCTTTTACATAGGTTTGCATGTGTTATTTTGTGTACTGTCTACTTAATGAATCTTTTTGTTTTTATTTATTATACAGGATCCTTTCAGAATTCTAAAGCCGGCCCTTATTTGACTGTGCATTTAATAATATCTGCTGCTGCTGCTGAGAGTTGGTACAATTTTCTAAAAGGCATTTTCCATCTCTGAAAGGTAATAATATAGTTATTACTATTGCATACCCCTTTAATGCATTGCCTTTCTTTTACATAGGTTTGCATGTTATTTTTGTGTACTGTTTACTTAATTAATCTCTTTTTTTTCTTTTTTATACAGGATCCTTTCAGAATTCTAAAGCCGGCCCTTATTTGACAGTGTATTTAATTATAACTGCTGCTGCTGCTGAGAGTTGATACAATTTTCTAAAAGGCATTTTCCATCTCTGAAACGTAATAATATAGTTATTAGTATTGCAAACCCCTTAAATGCATTGGCTTTCTTTTACATAGGTTTGCATGTTTTTATTTTTGTGTACTGTTTACTTAATGAATCTCTGTTTTTCTTTATTATACAGGATCCTTTCTGATTTCTAAGTCTGGGCTTTGTTTGTCTGTGTATTTAAAAAATTGAGGAGCACCGACCACAAGTGCTTCATTTCTGTACTGCTGGAGTTGTGCTGAGAACAGGATCCTTTCGGATTTCTAAGTCTGGCCTTTGTTTGTCTGTGTATTTACAAAATTAAGGAGCACCAACTAGTCTACAAATGCTTCATTTCTGTACTGCTGGAGTTGTGCTAGAAACAGGAAGATCCTTTCAGATTTGCTAAATCTGGCCTTTGTTTGACTGTTTATTTACAAATTTCAGAGAAACAATTACAAATGCTTTGTTTATGGACTACAGTCTACAGACTGCTGATGGAACTGAGCTGAAAACAAATAAGTTTCTGTATTTGTCGAAAAATGCTGCTTACTGCTGCTGCTGACAATATTCTTCCATCTCTATAAAAAATAATTATTCATGTCAATTATTGGTGTTGTGGGGAGGATTGTGGAGATTTTTTTCAAGTGTTTATTGATTATTACAAATAAAATAATATATAAATACTAAGACCAGTTGTATATCTTTTTTTTCTCTATTTCAGTTATGATAACTATGAGGGTAATATAAATAAATCAAATATCTAACACAAATAAAAACACTTATTTTTTTTTATAACAAAAAAATTTGAAAAAAAAGAGTCAATAAAGAATAAACTTTTTTGATGAAACAACTTTATTATTGAAAAAAAAACTTAAGAGGTATATTATTATTATTAATGTATTGTGCAAAATTTCTAAGTCACTCACAAGTCACAACTCACAATTTGATAGTGTTAAAGGGACACTGAACACAATTTTTTTCTTTTGTGATTCAATTTCTGATAGAGCATGCAATTTTAAGCAAATTTATAATTTAGGCCTATTATGAATTTGTCTTCTTTCTCTTGCTATCTTTTTTGGGAAAAAAAAGGCATCTAACCTTTTTTTTGGTTCATACCTGTGGACAGCACTTTTCAATTGGTGGATGAATTTATCCACCACTCGGCAAGAACAACCCAGGTTTTTCACCAAAAATTGGCCGGCATCTAAACTTACATTCTTGTAATTTAAAATAAAGATACAAAGAAAATGAAGAACATTTGATAATAGGAGTAAATTAAAAAGTAGCTTAAAATTTCATGCTCTATCTGAATCACAAAAGAAAAAAAATTGGGTTCAGTGTCACTTTAAGATCATTGTATTTATTCATGGGCAACAGTGTTCTTCTAACACCACCATGCATTGGCGTATTTAGATTTTGTGCAGCCCTAGGCACTCAAAATTCTGCTGACCTCCCCCCAAGGTTTTAGGCATTTTTTGGCCTTTTTTTTATAGTATTTCCAAAGTAAACGTCCACCAGGGCTTGCAAAACACTTGTACAGAGAGTGACCTACATAATCACAGACACATACAAAGTTATGCACATAGACACTGTCACATGCGCACGTGCACACACACACATATATATAAATATATACACTCACACATACATATACACAACTATTACTACAATATATGTAGAAAAACACAGATTCAATACTTGGCAAACACAATACTGAGTGTTGTAAATGCAAGCAAACTCAATGTAATAGCTATCAGAATAAAATAAAGGTTCAGAGTTACCTCTCTTATTGTACTCCCTTGATTTTAAGTTTCTTAAACTAAGTCTCTCATTAGACCTTTTCAGGGCTGGTAAGGTAAAAGAGCTTTTCTATTTTAATTTTTGAATAGGGTAGGGCATTTTTTTATTTTGGGGGTCTTTGTTATTTTATTAGGGGGCTTAGAGTAGGTGTAATTAGTTTAAAATTGTTGTAATATTTTTCTAATGTTTGTAAATATATTTTTATTTTTTGTAACTTAGTTCTTTTTTATTTTTTGTACTTTAGTTAGTTTATTTAATTGTATTTATTTGTAGGTATTGTATTTAATTAATTTATTGATAGTGTAGTGTTAGGTTTAATTGTAGATAATTGTAGGTAGTTTATTTAATTTATTTATTGATAGTGTAGTGTTAGGTATAATTGTAACTTAGGTTAGGATTTATTTTACAGGTAATTTTGTAATTATTTTAACTAGGTAGCTATTAAATAGTTATTAACTATTTAATAGCTATTGTACCTGGTTAAAATAAATACAAAGTTGCCTGTAAAATAAATATTAATCCTAAAATAGTTACAATATAATTATAATGTATATTGTAGCTATATTAGGATTTATTTTACAGGTAAGTATTTAGCTTTAAATAGGAATAATTTATTTAATAAGAGTTAATTTATTTCGTTAGATTTAAATTATATTTAACTTAGGGGGGTGTTAGTGTTAGGGTTAGACTTAGCTTTAGGGGTTAATACATTTATTAGAGTAGCGGTGCGGTCCGGTCGGCAGATTAGGGGTTAATTATTGTAGGTAGGTGGAGGCGACGTTGGGGGCGGCAGATTAGGGGTTAATAAATATAATATAGGGGTCGGCGGTGTTAGGGGCAGCAGATTAGGGGTACATAGGCTTAACGTAGGTTGCGGCGGTGTACGGAGCGGCAGATTAGGGGTTAATAATAATATGCAGGGGTCAGCGATAGCGGGGGCGGCAGATTAGGGGTTAATAAATATAATATAGGGGTCTGCGGTGTTAGGGGCAGCAGATTAGGGGTACATAGGGATAATGTAGGTTGCGGCGGTGTACGGGGCGGCAGATTAGGGGTTAATAATAATATACAGGGGTCAGCGATTGTGGGGGCGGCAGATTAGGGGTTAATAAGTGTAAGGTTAGGGGTGTTTAGACTCGGGGTACATGTTAGGGTGTTAGGTGCAGACTTAGGAAGTGTTTCCCCATAGGAAACAATGGGGCTGCGTTAGGAGCTTAACGCTGCTTTTTTGCAGGTGTTAGGTTTTTTTTCAGCTCAAACGGCCCCATTGTTTCCTATGGGGGAATCGTGCACGAGCACGTTTTTGAAGCTGGCCGTGTCCATAAGCACCGCTGGTATCGAGAGTTGCAGTGGAGGTAAATATGCTCTACGCTCCCTTTTTTGGAGCCTAACGCAGCCCTTCTGTGAACTCTAAATACCAGCGGTATTTAAAAGGTGCGGGGGGAAAAAAGCACGCGTAGCTAACGCACCCCTTTGGCCGCAGAACTCTAAATCTAGCCGTGATTTTTTTAATTATTAAGAATACTGTGACAACAAATATGATTGGTGTAAATATTTTGAAAGTAGGCCTGGCACAAAGGCTTGGAAGGCAGTAGAAAAGTGCAATTCTATGGCACGAGCAAACTGAGGATTAAGATCAACAATCAAGAATTTTTTAATTTTAATTAGTAACTATACTGTGACAACAATTATGATTGGTGTAAATAGTTGGCAAGACGGCCTGGCACAAAAGGCTGGCAGGCAGGAAGTAGATGCAATTCAAGGACACTAGGAGACTGATTACTGACAGTCAAAACAGTGATGATTGCCAATTTTTGCAATACTGTTAAAAGAAATATGATTGCTGGCAATAATTGGCTAGGTGGGCCTGGCACACAGCAGGCTGCAAGGCAGGAGGAAAGTGCAATTCAATGGCACCAGCAAACTGAGGATTCACAACAACTATTACCAAAAATTTTAATTTTTAATTATTAAGAATATTGTGACAACAAATATGATTGGTGTAAATATTATGAAAGTAGGCCTGGCACACAGGCTTGGAAGGCAGTAGAAAAGTGCAATTCTATGGCACGAGCAAACTGAGGATTAAGATCAACCATCAAGAATTTTTTAATTTAAATTAGCAACTATACTGTGACAACAATTATGATTGGTGTAAATAGTTGGCAAGACGGCCTGGCACAAAAGGCTGGCAGGCAGGAGGTAAATGCAATTCAAGGACACTAGGAGACTGAATACTGACAGTCAAAACAGTGATGATTGACAATTTTTGCAATACTGTTAAAAGAAATATGATTGCTGGCAATAATTGGCTAAGTGGGCCTGTCACACAGCAGGCTGCAAGGCAGGAGGAAAGTGCAATTAAATGGCACGAGCAAACTGAGGATTCACAACAACTATTACCAAAAATTTTAATTTTTAATTATTAAGAATACTGTGACAACAAATATGATTGGTGTAAATATTTTGAAAGTAGGCCTGGCACACAGGCTTGGAAGGCAGTAGAAAAGTGCAATTCTATGGCACGAGCAAACTGAGGATTAAGATCAACAATCAAATTTTTTTTAATTTTAATTAGTAACTATACTGTGACAACAATTATGATTGGTGTAAATAGTTGGCTAGACGGCCTGGCACAAAAGGCTGGCAGGCAGGAGGTAAATGCAATTCAATGGCACTAGGAGACTGAATATTTGCAGTCCAAAAAATTATGATTTTTATTTTTTTAAATACTGTTACAAGAATTATGATTGGTTCCACTGATTGGCTAGTAGGGCCTGGAAAACACGCTGGCAGGCAGTAGGAAAGTGCAATTCAATGGCACGAGCAAACTGAGGAATCACAAGCGATCAATTTGGAATTTTAAAGATTAACAATACTTTTACAAAAACTAGGATTGGTGGCACTAATTGGCTAGTTTGTGCCTGGCACACAGGCTGCCAGGCAGAAGGAAACTGCAATTCAATGGCACTAGTAGACTGAATATTTGAAGTACAAAAAATTATGATTTTTTATTTTTGGGATACTGTTACAAGAATTATGATTGGTGCCACTAATTGGCTAGTTGGGCCTGGCACACAGGCTGGCAGATATGAGTCGTGGATGGTAGGTAGGGAAGCAATTTAACACAGTATGCTGTGTAAGTGACAAAAACACAGGCCTGATAGAAAATTAAATTAGATTACACTAGCAAAATATTTTAAAATTTTAGATTTTAATATTAAAATTATGTTAAGAAGTGCAATGCACATATGAGTGGTCGCACTAGCTGGCTGCTACGTAGGGCAGCAATTAACAACAGTATGCTGTGTAAGTCAGATAGACAGACACAGGCCTGATAGAAAATAAAATTAGATTACACTAGAATAATGATTTAAAGACTTTTTTGGGGGAATTTAAAAAAAAAGGTTAAGCACATACATATGAGTCGTAGCTGATAGCCTTGGAAGGGCAGCTATTAAAAACAGTAGGCTCTGTAAGTCAGATACACACACGCCTGATAGAAAATACTATTAGATTACACTAGAAAAATGATTTAAATTATTTTTTTGGGGGGATTAAAAAAAGGTTAAACACATATGAGTCGTGGCTCATAGACTAGGGAGGGCAGCAAGTAAACACAGTAGGCTCTGTATGTCAGCAAAACACACAGGCCTGATAGAAAATTATATTAGATTACACTATCAAACAAATTTAAACTTTTTTTTTTATATTTAAATTAAGGTGAAGAAGATATGAGTGCTGGGTGGCTGCCTGGCACAGACCAATTAACCAAAAGACTGAAAAAAAATGAGGTATATTAATGCTGAGTGAGCCTGACAGACACAGGCCTGATAGTAAATGTAATTAGATTACACTAGCAAAATATATATATATATTTTTTTAATTTAAAATAATGTTATAAACGGATATTAACACTGGTGGCTGGCACAGAGCAATGAACCAGAGTATATGCTGTGTGACACAGGCCTGATAGAAAATGAAAAAAAATTACACTAGCAAAATAATTAAAATTTTTGGTTTGTTAAATTTAAACTAATATTGTTAGGGAGATATCAGTGGTGGCAGTAATCACAGCATATGCTGTGAGCCTTAAACAAACAGCCTGAAAGCCAGGCAAATGCTAATAAAAAAAAAACGGAAAAAAAAAAAAACGGCACGAAATATAGCCCCAAAAAGGGCTTTTTGAGGTGCTGTGCTTGCAGCAGAGATGAGTGGAGTCCTTCTGGACTGTAGTGGACACTAAATACACTAGCCTAGCTATGTTTTTCCTATTAATGTCAGGAGCAAAAACACAACACATCCTCTCATTAAGAAAGCAAGGTCGTTATGAGTCTAAAATGGTGGATTCCGTGTAGCTGGGAGGGTCTGTGAGGGAGTGTATGATGTTGATTGGCTCTAATGTGTCAGACAGCTGTGACATACAGGGTCAAAGTTTCCTCAATGATGACACATAGGGGCGGATCGAACATCGCCATGTGTTTGCCCACAAACGCGAACGCGAACAAGCTATGTTCGCTGTGAACCGTTCGCGGGCGAACAGTTCGGGACATCACTACATGAAACCAGATTCCTTCTAAATGAAATGTCTTTCTTAAATCATTCAAACACTATAATGTAGCTTTAATAAAATAGACTTTATTTAACACGTCTAGAGAAATATGGCATTTAGGCTTAGTATCTTATTCAAATATTTTAAAGTTTTAACAAGTACGTGTAGATATACCAACAAGCCCTAAAGATTAGTATATGTTAGCATATGTTATTGTTTAAAGGGTCAGACAAGTCAAGCAAAACATTAATGATTTAAATATTAATAAATGCAATTTTGATCATATTTCTCTTAAACTTGTATCCCCAATTTATCTTTGTTCTCTTGGTGTTCTTATTTGACAGCTATACCTAGGAGCTTCATCTGCTCATTTCTTAGACCTTAAAGAGTGCATCGAATCTGAATGCATTTTTACCACTAAAGGGCATTAGTTAATGTGTTTCATATAGAAAACATTGAGCTCATGCAGTATAGTTACCCTGGATTGATCACTGATTGGCTGAAATGCAAGTCTGTCAAAAGAACTGAAATAAGGGGTCATTTTGCAGAGGCATAGATACAAGGTTAATCACAGAAGTAAAACGTGTATTTCTATAAGTCTTTTATTCCAAACTTGATAATGCGTAATAAAGTGTTTTCTTTGTAACCAACAATAATTCATGTTATGACTGTCCCTTTAAGCTGTGTTGTTGGCATAAAACAGTGATATGCCATCATGTATAATTGTAATGGTGATTTTGTTTGAGATTAGGAGAACCGTTTGGACATCACATCGCAAAAAACAACCAATGTAATCAACAAGGACAGCATGTGATGATGTGGTCTCCACACACTTGTAAAACACACTCTGCAAACAATTTGCCGCCATGGACCCGATCCCATGGAAGCCTATTAAATACAGACGGATAGATTACGAGTTTTGCAGTAAAAAGAGTGCGTTGCTAACTTGCACGTTATTCTAACTGCTCACTTTCCTACAGCGCTGGTATTACAGGTTTTTATAAACCCAGCGTTAAAAGACAAGAAGTGAGCATAGAGCAAAATTGAGCTCCAAACCACACTCCAATACCAGTGCTGCTTAAGCCAGCGGTGATCTGGTTGTACGTGCTCGTGCACGATTTCCCCATAGACATTAATGGGGAGAGCCGGCTAAGAAAAATTCTAACACCTGCAAAAAAGCTGCGTTTAGCTCAGTAACGCAGCCCCATTGATTCCTATTGGGAAACACATTTTATGTTTACATCTAACACCCTAACCCCGAGTCTAAACACCACTAATCTTACACTTATTGACCCCTAATCTACCGCCCCGACATCGCCGACACCTACATTATATTTATTAACCCCTAATCTGCCGCTCTGGACATCGCCGCCACTATAATAAACATATTAACCCCTAAACCGCCATACTCCCGCCTCAAAAACACTAGTTAAATATTATTAACCCCTAATCTGCCGCCCCTAACATCGCCGCCACCTACCTACATTTATTAACCCCTAATCTGCCACCCCCAACGTCGCCGCCACTATACTAAATTTATTAACCCCTAAATCTAAGTCTAACCCTAACACCCTCTAACTTAAATATAATTAAAATAAATCTAAATCAAACCAAATATTAATAACTAAATAATTCCTATTTAAAAATAAATACTTACCTGTAAAATAAACCCTAAGCTAGCTACAATATAACTATTAGTTACATTGTAGCTAGCTTAGGGTTTATTTTTATTTTAAAAGGCACGTTTGTATTTATTTTAACTAGGTAGAATAGTTACTAAATAGTTATTAACTATTTACTAACTACCTATTTAAAATAAATACAAATTTACCTGTAAACTAGCCTAAGTTACACTAACACCTAACACTACACTACAATTAAATATATAAATAAATTAAATACATTTACCTAAATTACAAAAAACCTCCGCTAAATAACACAAAATAAAAAACAAATTGCAAGATATTTAAACTAATTACACCTAATCTAATAGCCCTATCAAAATAAAAATTGCCCCCTCAAAATAAAAAAAACCCATAGCCTAAACTAAACTACAAATAGCCCTTAAAAGGGCCTTTTGCAGGGCATTGCCCCAAAGAAATTAGCTCTGTTACCTGAATTAAAATACAAACAACCCCCCAACAGTAAAACCTACCACCCACATAACCAACCCCCCAAATAAAACCCTAACTTAAAAAACCTAAGCTCCCCTTTGCCCTGAAAAGGGCATTTGGATGGGCATTGCCCTTAAAAGGGCATTTAGCTCTATTGTGGCCCAAAGCCCTAACCTAAAAATAAAACCCACCCAATAAACCCTTAAAAAAAAACTAACACTAACCTCTGAAGATCCACTTACAGTTTTGAAGATCCGACATCCTTCCTCAACAAAGCCGGGAGAAGTCCTCATTGAAGCTGCAAGAAGTCCTCAACGAAGCCGGGAGAAGTCTTCATCCAAGTCGGGAGAAGTGGTCCTCCAGACGGGCAGAAGTCTTCATCCAGACGGCATCTTCTATCTTCATCCATCCGGCACGGAGCAGGTCCATCTTCAAGACATCCGGCGTGGAACATCCTCTTCCAACGAAGTCTTCTTCCAGAATGAATGTCTCTTTAAGTGACGTCATTCAAGATGGCATCCCTTAGACTCTGATTGGCTGAAAGAATCGGAATTAAGGTTGAAAAAAATGCAATCAGCCAATAGGATTGAGCTCGCATTCTACTGACTGCATTCTATTAGCTGTTTGGAACAAACTCAATCCTATTGGCTGATTGGATCAGTCAATAGGATTGAAGTTCAATCCTATTGGCTGATTGCATCAGCCAATAGGATTTTTTTAACCTTTATTCCGATTGGCTGATAGTATTCTATCAGCCAATCGGAATCTAAGGGATGCCATCTGGGATGAAGTCACTTAAAGAGACATTCATTCTAGAAGAAGACTTCGTTGAAAGAGGATGCGCCGGATGTCTTGAAGATGGACCTGCTCCACGCTGGATAGATGAAGATAGAAGATACAGTCTGGATGAAGACTTCTGCCAACTTCGTTGAGGACTTCTTGCCGCTTCGATGAGGACTTCTCCCAGCTTCGTTCAGGATGGATGTCAGATCTTAAAAACTGTAAGTGGATCTTCAGGGGTTAGTGTTAGGTTTTTTTAAGGGTTTATTGGGTGGGTTTTATTTTTATGTTAGGGCTTTGGGCCACAATAGAGCTAAATGCCCTTTCAAGGGCAATGCCCATCCAAATCCTCTTTTCAGGGCAATGGGGAGTTTTTTTTTTAGTTAGGGTTTTATTTGGGGGGTTGGTTATGTGAGTGGTGTATTTTACTGTTGGGGGGTTGTTTGTATTTTTTTTTTAGGTAAAAGAGCTGATTTCTTTGGGGCAATGCCCTGCAAAAGGCCCTTTTAAGAGCTATTGGTAGTTTAGTTTAAGCTAGGGTTTTTTTTATGTTGGGGGGCTTTTTTATTTTGAAAGGGCTATTAGATTATGTGTAATTAGTTTAAATATCTTGTAATTTGTTTTTTATTTTGTGTAATGTAGTGCTTGTTTTTTTGTAATGTAGCTAATTGTATTTAATTTATTTAATTGTATTTAATTTAGGTAATTTATTTAATTGTAGTGTAGTGTTAGGTATTAGTGTAACTTAGGTTAGGTTTTATTTTACAGGTACATTTGTATTTATTTTAGCTAGGTATTTAGTAAATAGCTTATAAATATTTAGTAACTATTCTACCTAGTTAAAATAAATAGAAACTTGCCTGTAAAATAAAAATAAACCCTAAGATAGCTACAATATAACTATTAGTTATATTGTAGCTAGCTTAGGGTTTATTTTACAGGTAAGTATTTAGTTTTAAATATGAATTATTTAGTTATTAATAGTAGGTTTTATTTAGATTTATTTTAATTATATTTAAGCCAGTGGCGTCACTAGGGGGGTGCGGGCCGCACCTGTGTGACACCCTCCAGGTGTCCCTCCAGGAAATTCAAAGAAATACAATGTTGAGATGCATAGATTATTTTATTAGAGGGTCTGGCATTTGTGAACATTAGTGGGACTGGGGAAGTTGTAGACACACAATTTTTTTGCCCTTTGAGCCAGTGCTGCAATTTCAACAAATAGTTTTCCCAGCTGCTTTTGCTTGTTTGTACTTTGCTCCTCCCCTGCCCAATTTCACTATGAATGTTGTGGGCGTGCCGTGTTGCTTGCGAAGTTGCGCTGCTAGCCTAAACCTGCCTGCCTATCTGTGCTCACTGCTCAGTGACATGCGGCCCAGGGCTGTGCACTGACAGGCTTGGAACAGGGTCAGAGAGCAGAATTTTCATAGTTTGCGCACCTAAACCTTTTCTTCAGTGATTTATTTTAGAGTGATCTGTTTATCTTTCATTTGATGCTCTGCTGAGCCAGGGAGCAGCTCTAGGCATGAGCTTTATAATTAATGCAGTGCAATTTACATATTTTGTATGTGTGTGTCTGAGTTTTTGTGTGTGTGTGTGTGTGTGTCTCAGTGTTTTTGTGTGTGTCTCAGTGTTTTTGTGTGTGTGTTTTTGTGTGTGTGTTTTTGTGTGTGTGTTTGAGTGTGTTTCAGAGTGTTTGTGTGTGCATCTGAGTATGTATTTAAGTGTGTCTGAGTGTTTGTATGTGTGTGTGCCTGTGTTTTTGTGTGTGTCTACTTTGTGGGGGGGGTGACACCATAACTTACCGCACCGGGTGACACCAACCCTAGTGACGCCACTGATTTAAGCTAGGGGGTGTTAGGGTTAGACTTAGGTTTAGGGGTTAATAAATATAGTATAGTGGTGGCGACGTTGGGGGTGGCAGATTAGGCGTTAATAAATGTAAATAGGTGGTGGTGATTTTAGGGACAGCAGATTAGGGGTTAATAATATTTAACTAATGTTTGCGAGGCGGGAGTGCGGCGGTTTAGGGGTTAATATGTGTATTCTAGTTGTGGCGATGTCAGGAGCGGCAGATTAGGGGTTAATAATTTTATTTTAGTGTTTGCAATGTGGGAGGGCCTCAGTTTAGGGGTTAATATGTAGTTTATGGTTGTTAGTGTACTTTGTAACACTTTAGTTATGAGTTTTATGCTACAGCTTTGTAGTGTAAAACTCATAACTACTGACTCTAGAATGTGTTACGAATCTTGACGGGATAGGGTGTACCGCTCACTTTTTGGCCTCCCAGGACAAGCTTGTAATACCGGCGCTATGGAAGTCCCATTGAAAAAAAGACTTTACGCAATTTGCGTAAGTTGATTTGTGGTAAGGCCAAAAAAGTGTGCGGTGCCTCTAAATCTGCAAGACTCGTAATACCAGCGGTAGTGAAAAAGCAGCGTTATAACCTGATAACGCTGCTTTTTTACCTAACCCCAAAACTTGTAATCTAGCCGAGAGTGTGCTCCACAAGTGTAAGAAGACCACATCATCAGATACCTATCACATTTACACATTAAATAAATAAAAATATATAAAATAATTACTTCCTCTTCCTTCACCTCTTCCCATGAGACTGAGGCACTGAGGGGGCAACTGATGAGTTCTCATAGGAGATGTTTGGGGAAGAGGGGGAGGAGGAGTACTGTGAGTGGTTAAGGGATCACCAGGCTGAGGAGGAGATTGAGGCAGAGGAGAAGATGGAGGAGGCCCAGGATCAGATGGTGCAGGAGCAGATGGCCCAGGAGCAGATAGCCCATGAGCAGATGATGCGTTTTGCACCTCCTGGAGGACCTACAACATATCCTTAAGAGTATTCAAAATCTCTCCTTGGTCTTCGCGAATATCATTCAGTACTCCCATCAGGTACACTCTAATTTCTGTGTAGAGATTACCGCAACCTTGGCAAGCGGCTCCTGACCCGGAAACCCCTGAATCTGTATGGGCGTTAAACTCCTGACCTCCTGGAGTGCCGTAGCCGTAACGGCGGATCAAGCCGAAAATAGTAGCAAAAACAAAAATAGGCAGGCACTCTCCAAACCGCAAAGTGTTTAAAAACAGTAACACTTTATTTGAACAATTTAAAAGAATACATGCAGACAAGGCAGTGAAGGTATCAGACAGTCTAACTTGTTTCACGCCACAACAGGCGCTTACTCATAGACTAAAGTCTGTGTCTAAACTCAACACCTTTATTTGAAAGCGAGGCGATCAAATGAACCCCTCCACATCCAAACAAAAGTGAAAGACAAATAGAGTAAAAACAATACCTATATGTAAGACACTGTTGATTCTATAGCTCAGATTTATAATATTAAAATTATAAATACCAACTTGAGCTTTGTTTACTTAGTTTCTAATTTTTCTCAATGCTTATCACATCTTAAAAAAAAGATAAATTTATAGTATGCATTTTGAGAATAATAAGAAAGTAGAAACATTGTTTGTAAACGGTTATCACAAACCATTGTTGCAACAAACTGCAACAATTAATGTTATTTAAACAATACAGTCTGAACAATACAATTCAATAATTTGTAAACATTGTAAGTGATACTATACAAAACATGCAGAAAACATTCAAAAAATCTCATTAATGAAAATATTTTTGAAATCTTTGTTTAAGTATTTGCTAGGAATAGATAATGAAATTAATTGTCTATAAAGTAGCTAATGTCACATTCCCTGTTCATGCCTGCTGGTGAACGTGTATATAGTTTTAAAATCCAGAAGAGTTCCCTCTTTTCTAATATCTTATCCCTATTACCTCCCCTTATTGGCATTGTAGCTAGATCAATAATTTGCAATGATAAGTTTGCTTTGTTCGTAAGATGTACGTTATTAAAATGGTCCGCCACCGCAGAATCTTTGCAGTCATTTTTGACATCTCTTATGTGTTCATTAAAACGTGTTCTTACTGTACGGGTAGTTTTCCCTATATATTGAAAAAAGCAAATATTGCATGTAAGTAAATAGATAAGATATTTAAAGCTACAATTAACGTAAAAATCTATCTGATTTTCTTTCTTCTTAACTGAACATATAAAGTTGTCCCTCTGCAAAATATTGGGGCAGGCTAAGCATGATCTGGTACCACATTTAACCCCTTAATGACCACAGCACTTTTCCATTTTCTGTCCGTTTGGGACCAAGGCTATTTTTACATTTTTGCGGTGTTTGTGTTTAGCTGTAATTTTCTTCTTACTCATTTACTGTACCCACACATATTATATACCGTTTTTCTCGCCATTAAATGGACTTTCTAAAGATACCATTATTTTCATCATATCTTATAATTTACTATAAAAAAAAATGATAAAATATGAGGAAAAATGAAAAAAAACACACTTTTTCTAACTTTGAGCCCCAAAATCTGGTACATATCTACAACCACCAAAAAACACCCATGCTAAATAGTTTCTAAATTTTGTCCTGAGTTTAGAAATACCCAATGTTTACATGTTCTTTGCTTTTTTTGCAAGTTATAGGGCCATAAATACAAGTAGCACTTTGCTATTTCCAAACCATTTTTTTCCAAAATTAGCGCTAGTTACATTAGAACACTAATATCTTTCAGGAATCCCTGAATATCCCTTGACATGTATATATTTTTTTTTAGTAGACATCCCAAAGTATTGATCTAGGCCCATTTTGGTATATTTCATACCACCATTTCACCGCCAAATGCGATCAAATACAAAAAATCGTTCACTTTTTCACAAACTTTCAGTTTCTCACTGAAATTATTTACAAACAACTTGTGCAATTATGGCATAAATGGTTGTAAATTCTTCTCTGGGATCCCCTTTGTTCAGAAATAGCAGACATATATGGCTTTGGCGTTGCTTTTTGGTAATTAGAAGGCCGCTAAATGCCACTGCGCACCACAAGTGTATTATGCCCAGCAGTTAAGGGGTTAATTAGGGAGCTTTTAGGGAGCTTGTAGGGTTAATTTTAGCTTTAGTGTAGTGTAGTAGACAACCCCAAGTATTGATCTAGGCACATTTTGGTATATTTCATGCCACCATTTCACCGCCAAATGCGATCAAATTAAAAAAAACGTAAATTTTTTCACAATTTTAGGTTTCTCACTGAAATCATTTACAAACAGCTTGTGCAATTATGGCACAAATGGTTGTAAATGCTTGTCTGGGATCCCCTTTGTTCAGAAATAGCAGACATATATGACTTTGGCGTTGCTTTCTGGTAATTAGAAGGCCGCTAAATCCTGCTGCGCCTCACACGTGTATTATGGCTAGCAGTGAAGGGGTTAATTAGGGAGTTTGTAGGGAGCGTGCAGGGTTAATTTTAGCTTTAGTGTAGAGATCAGCCTCCCATCTGACACATCCCACCCCCTGATCCCTCCCAAACAGCTCCCCCACCCCACAATTGTCCCTGCCATCTTAAGTACTGGCAGAAAGTCTGCCAGTACTAAAATAAAAGGGTTTTAAAAAAATAAATACATTTTTTTTAGCATATTTACATATGCTACTGTGTAGGATCCCCCCCTTAGCCCCCAACCTCCCTGATCCCCCCCCAAAACCGCTCTCTAACCCTCCCCTCTGCCTTATTGGGGGCCATCTTGGGTACTGGCAGCTGTCTGCCAGTACCCAGTTTGCAATAAAAAGTGCTTTTTTTTTGTTTTTTGTTTTTTTCTGTAGTGTAGCTTTGTAGCTTCCCCCCCACCACACAGACAAACCCCCACCACCTTGCTGATCGTTTTTTTTTTTACATTATTTACATTTTTTTTACATTTTTTATTTCAGCATTTTCTGTAGTGTAGCGGTTCCCACCCGCTCCCTCCCCGTGCACGCGCCCGCCCCCACCCTCCCGTGCACGCGCGCGTGCCCGTGCGCGCCCCCAGCCACCCCCGCCCACGATCCCGCCCCCCTTCACACAACCAGGGCCATCGATGGCCGCCACCCGCCTCCCGGTCCGGCTCCCACCCACCAACGCAGTAAGCCACCGATCTCCAGTGCAGAGAGGGCCACAGAGTGGCTCTCTCTGCACCGGATGGCTTAAAAAGGTTATTGCAGGATGCCTCCATATCTAGGCATCACTGCAATAACCGGAAAGCATCTGGAAGCGAGCAGGATCGCTTCCAGCTGCTTTCCACACTGAGGACGTGCAGGGTACGTTCTCAGACGTTAACTGCCTTTTTTCTGAGGACGTACCCTGCACGTCCTCAGTTGTTAAGGGGTTAAAGGTACCTTTCTTATTAAGCCATTTAATATGCTCCAAAGTGGACAAGAGATGCGCGTTGTCCTGCAGGTAGCTCAACTGTGACATGGCAATAGGTTGTAAGATGGTATCTAGCCCTTCAGCTAGTAGCTCAAATAATGAGCCAATGCCTGCCACAATTGGTCTACCCGGAGGACACCGCACATCCTTGTGTATCTTTGGTACGTGATGAAAAATAAGACAAATAGGATTAGCAGGAATTAGTGCATTAATATCATTTTCATCAAAAATACCCAGCAATATTCCATCTTTGATAAGTTTTTCCAAATCTCTCTTAAAAACAAAAGTCGGATTATTTGGTAATTTGCGGTATGTACTGTTATCCAAAAGTTGTTTATATGCCTCATCAAAGTATGCGCTTTTATTCATGATAATGCACTAATTCCTGCTAATCCTATTTGTCCTATTTTTCATCAAGTACCAAAGATACACAAGGATGCGCGGTGTCCTCCGGGTAGACCAATTGTGGCAGGCATTGGCTCATTATTTGAGCCACTAGCTGAATGGCTAGATACCATCTTACAACCTATTGCCATGTCACAGTTGAGCTACCTGCAGGACAACGCGCATCTCTTGTCCACTTTGGAGCATATTAAATGGCAGTCTGAGTATTCTTGGGGAGTTATAGATATAACTTCTTTGTACACTTTCATATCTCAAACACAGGGTATTTTGGCTGTTAGATATTTTTTGCAAAGAGATTCTATTTACACCCTGGCAGAGATAAATTTTATTTGTGAGGCTTTACAATTCTTGCTATCACATAACTATTTTCTTTTCAACAATTAATATTTTTTACAGATATGTGGCACGGCGATGGGGGCAAAAATTGCCCCCTCGTTTGCCAATATCTATGTAGCATGGTGGGAGCAAATATATCTTTATTCTCTCGACAATCCTTGGTGTGATAAAATAGCATTTTATGTGCGCTATATCGATGACTTGTTGCTTATATTCAAAACGCCTATGGATGATGGCTCATTTCAAGACTTCATCTCATACTGTGACAACAATGAGATGAACTTAAGATTCACAGGTGAATATAGTAAAAAACAAGTTAACTATCTAGACTTAACTTTAAAAATTGAAAACAATTGCATTACCACTAGGACTTACAGGAAGCCGACAGCAGGCAATACAATTCTGCATGCTAAATCTCAGCATCCACAGCATCTAGTACAATCTATTCCCAAATCACAGTTTATAAGAATTAGAAGAAACACAAAAGAGGATGAGGTATATGAAAAGCAATCTTTAGACCTTAAAGGTAAATTAATTAAGAGGGGATATAAATCCAAAAAGTTAGAAGAAACAAGAACAACAATTATATACTATGATGGCAAGCTAAAAAATGGTGAGAATGAAAAAAATCGAACATTTGACGATGCCATTGTCTTTTCGACCCCATTTAGTCCCCAGTATAATCAAGTAGTGAAGATAATTAAAAAACATCTTAATCTGTTAAAAGCTGATGAAGTCCTAAAACCATTCATACAAAAATGTAAATTTGTATCCAAAAAATCAAAAACTTTAGCACAGACACTGTCTCCAAGTTTGGTAAAAGACACCCCAGATAAAAGTCAACAAGTCAATAGGTGGCTTAATAAGAAAGGTACCTTTAAATGTGGTACCAGATCATGCTTAGCCTGCCCCAATATTTTGCAGAGGGACAACTTTATATGTTCAGTTAATAAGAAAGTTTATCAGATAGATTTTTACGCTAATTGTAGCTTTAAATATCTTATCTATTTACTTACATGCAATATTTGCTTTTTTCAATATATAGGGAAAACTACCCGTACAGTAAGAACACGTTTTAATGAACACATAAGAGATGTCAAAAATGACTGCAAAGATTCTGCGGTGGCGGACCATTTTAATAACGTACATCTTACGAACAAAGCAAACTTATCATTGCAAATTATTGATCTAGCTACAATGCCAATAAGGGGAGGTAATAGGGATAAGATATTAGAAAAGAGGGAACTCTTCTGGATTTTAAAACTATGTACACGTTCACCAGCAGGCATGAACAGGGAATGTGACATTAGCTACTTTATAGACAATTAATCTCTGTTCCCTTCCCTACATTATCCATATTTTCACCCGTATACTTGTTTACTTGCCCTTTACAAAAATAGAACCATACTAATTATCTCTATTAAATAATACATAGTTTTGGTTTTTGGAATCAGGGAGGATGTTTTTTTACAAATAATATCAAACATCATTTGGTTTGAGACAAAATTTAAACATTATCTATTCCTAGCAAATACTTAAACAAAGATTTCAAAAATATTTTCATTAATGAGATTTTTTGAATGTTTTCTGCATGTTTTGTATAGTATCACTTACAATGTTTACAAATTATTGAATTGTATTGTTCAGACTGTATTGTTTAAATAACATTAATTGTTGCAGTTTGTTGCAACAATGGTTTGTGATAACCGTTTACAAACAATGTTTCTACTTTCTTATTATTCTCAAAATGCATACTATAAATTTATCTTTTTTTTAAGATGTGATAAGCATTGAGAAAAATTAGAAACTAAGTAAACAAAGCTCAAGTTGGTATTTATAATTTTAATATTATAAATCTGAGCTATAGAATCAACAGTGTCTTTCTTACATATAGGTATTGTTTTTACTCTATTTGTCTTTCACTTTTGTTTGGATGTGAGGGGGTTAATTCTATCGCCTCGCTTTCAAATAAAGGTGTTGAGTTTAGACACAGACTTTAGTCTATGAGTAAGTGCCTGTTGTGGCGTGAAACATGTTAGACTGTCTGTCACCTATACTGCCTTGTCTGCATGTATTCTTTTAAATTGTTCAAATAAAGTGTTACTGTTTCTAAACACTTTGCGGTTTGGAGAGTACCTGCCTATTTTTGTTTTTGACACTCTGATTTCCGCCTGTTCCCTCCTGGGAGGCACGCATCTCCTCGAGGAAATCAGTCAATGGGGGGTAGTTATCAATGCGTCTACTTTTCCTGCCTTCGCCGGCCCAATACGCCCGCCTAAGCTTGCCTACCATCGCCGCCGCGGACCTGCAAAAATTTGCCTAAGTTATCAAAAAAGCTGTCAAAAAGCCACGCACCAAGTACGGGGCGATGAGCAGTGGACTGTGAGAGTTATCACTCATCCGATCTCGCTGCTCTGCGGCTTTTTTTTTTTTCAGAAATTGCTTTTATTATCAAGTGTAACATATAACATATTGTGCTTGCATATTTTGCACATCATAACAGAAAGATAAATTATACAATGCAAAAAAAAAACTAAAACTAAAAATAATAAATTTAAACAGTAAAGTCTGTGGTCCATTCCATTCTTGTTTTCCTGAAAACTTTGTATGAATTATTATCAGATATAAAAGGACAACAAATAGATATAAACTAAGAATAGTTGACTTGTACATTCAAAACTTCAACATCTCTCCTAAATCAGTAACTCTCCTGATATGGTCTGTGTTGGTATACTATTAGCTTGTCTTTGGCTATTTAGCTTGTACACCAGGATTGATATGGGGCCTGACAGTTGTTATGGTGTTGGCTTGCTCTCTGTGTTTTGCTTCTGTGTACATTATCCAAGGTTCCCATATTTCTATGAATGTGTCTTTAGTTGCCATTAAATCCGCTACTGAACTAGACATTTTGTATAAATACTCTATTTTTTGTTGAATTATGTAGAACCCTGGTGGTTCATTTTTCCAGTATCTAGCAAGGCATAATCTCGTGGCTGTACATAATTGAGCAATTAATTTATTTTGTTTTGGTAGGAATCCTCTCATTGGGAGGTGTAGCAAAGCATGTTCCGGTAATAATGTTACTTCTCTGTCATATATGTCTTGCAATAATTTGTTTGTTTCTTGCCATAAGTGTTGTATTTTTTCACAGTGCCACCACATATGCATATAGGTGCCAATCTCTCCGCATCCTCTGAAACATAAATTACTATTTTGGTTTCCTATCTTATGTAGTCTAGTGGGGTATAAATACCATCTATAGGCTGATTTTAGGTAATTTTCCTGTAATGCTGAGTTAATCGTGAACTTTGTACCCTGTCTGAGTGTCTGAATCCAGTCTGTAATTGCCCATTCCTTTCCTAAATCAGCTTCCCATTTGTCCATTGTTGATGTTTTGTTCGTGTTATTATTTATATTGAATATTAGGTATAATTTAGTTATGGAGCCTTTTGGCCTAGTTTTAGAAAGACATATGGATTCAAAGGGGGTGGTAACGCGTGTGGTTGATGTACCCATAATTTCATGTATTCTAGAGCGTAACTGGAAGTAGTGGTACCACGTATGTGTGTCTAAAGGGTCTAGTTCATTGTATTGGTTATGTGTCATGAATGTCCCATTAATGAGGGTGTCTGCTATCCTGTACAGTCCTCTGTTAGCCCATTTATCCTGTACTATCTTATCTATGGAGGAGTTGAGATCAATTAGAGGGGTTATCGGGGATTTGGTGTTTGTGATTTGATAATAATGTGTTAATTTGTCCCAGATATATAATGTGTGTGTAATGGATATGAATCGCTTCCCCTGCTGGGGCCTGCTTTGTTTTGTGGACCATAGAAGTTTGGCTATATTATTAACTCCTATTATGTTAGCTTCTAATTGCACCCATTGTATGTTTTTATCTCTTGCACACCATAAAGCTGTTTGTGCCATTCTGGCGGCGTTGTAATATGATATCAGATGGGGTATACCCATTCCTCCCCCGTCTCTATGTCTGGTCATAATATTCTTGTTAATCCTCGCTTTTTTATTTTGCCAAATAAAAGAGAGAATATCGTTTTGTAAACTATGTAATTCCCTTATTGGGATGGATAAAGGTAACGATCTGAACAGGTAAAGAAGTTTTGGTAGGATTGTCATTTTATATACTATAATCCTTCCCAGGAATGATATTTTGTATTTCGTCCATTTGGACATAAGTTGCCGTATTTGTGCGAATAGGGGTTTGTAATTATATTTAAAAAGTGCATAGACATCAGTCGTGATGTGAATTCCCAAGTATTTTATAGTTTTGCTTGCCCATTTAAAGGAGAAATTAGCCTCTAACAATTTTTTAGTATGCGATGGTAGATGGATTCCTATGGCTTCGCATTTATCTTCATTTATTTTATATCCTGACACCGCTCCAAACTGTTGTAGGATATTATATAAGGGTGGTAACGAAAGTGTGGGTTTTGTAAGGGTTAAAATGACATCATCTGCAAATAATGCAAGTTTATATATTGTATTAGTTACTTTAATTCTTGAGATATCTGTACATTCCCTAATTTTAAGTTCTAGGGGTTCTATGCACAAGGCGAACAACAGTGGGGAGAGGGGGCATCCTTGTCTTGTTCCATTTCGGATTGGTATTGATTTAGAGTTATATCCTGCTAGTCTAATATATGCTTCAGGAGTTGAGTACAGTAATAAGATAGCGTTTAAGAATTCTCCTTGTATTCCTACTTTAGTCAATAAGGCGGTCATGTAGCTCCAGTTTACTCTATCGAATGCCTTCTCTGCATCCAACGAAAGGAGCAGAGAAGGCACTCCATGTACCGCAGCATAATTTATTAAATTGATGACTTTACGGGTATTGTCTGGCGCTTCCCTGGATTTAATGAAACCGACTTGATCTGAATGTATCAATTTAGTTAGGGGATCGTTTGTCTATTTGCCAGGATTTTTGTGAACAGTTTTATGTCTTGGTTTATAAGGGAGATGGGCCTATAATTTTGGCATAACTGCTTATTTTTCCCCGGTTTAGGGATAACTGATATTCTGGCCAGGAGCATTTTTTTGGGGATTTCACTTCCTTTCATTATAAAATTAAAGATAGTGACTAATTGTGGGGCTAATATATTTTTGAAGGTTTTATAAAATATTCCGGAATAACCATCTAGTCCTGGAGCTTTGTTTGGCTTAAGATCTTTTATGGCAAGCAAAACCTCTGTTACTGAAATGGAGTTGTTTAGCATTGTAACGTCAGATTGAGACAATTGAGGCATTGTACTGTCTGCTAGGAACTTATTTAGTGTTTCAGCCGCTTCTTGATTCACTTTGGGAGTCGGGAGATTATAGAGTGCATTATAATAGTCAGCAAAGGAGTTTGCAATTTCTAGGGGGTCATTTGTTACCTTTCCTGTCGGTGTATGTATCTGTGGTACCGCTGTAGCTCTAGTCATTTCCTTTAATTTGTTTGCTAACATTCTATCCAGTTTGTTGGAGTGGATAAAATAGTGTGTATCTAGTAGTTTTATGCATTTGTTAGCTTCATCTGAGAGGAGATTGTCTAGTTCTTTGTTTTTCTGTTTCAGTTGTTTGTTATTAGCATTGCTTGGGTGTGCTATCACTTCCCTTTTCAGGTTTGAAATGTCTGTTCTCAGTTTTCCTATATGTGATTGGTGGAGTCTATGCTGCCTTGCTGATTCAGTCATCAGGTAACCTCTAACGAAAGCCTTGAGTGCTCCCCATTGGTGTAATGGGTTAAGTGTAGATCCATTATTTGCTGCTATAAAGTGGGTAAGTTCATCTAATAATTTTTGTTTAACAAGTGGGTCCCCAATTATTTTAGGGTTAAATGCCCATGCTTTGGTTCTATTATGATTTGTTATCCCCTGTAGTGTGATCTCAACTATAGAGTGATCTGACCATGTGCAATTATGTATTTTCGCCTGCATGAGTAATGGAACCAGAATCTGGCTCAATAAAATGTAGTCGATTCTCGAATGAGAGTCGTGAACTGGTGAGTAATATGTGTACTCTCTCACACCTTTGTTTAAGGTCCTCCACCCATCAATAAAATTGTGATCAAGCAGGAAATCACCCAGGATTTTATGTTTAGGTTCTCTTTTCTGTTGCATACGGGTTATATGTTGGGATCTGTCTATTAGATTATCTAATGTGAGATTAAAATCTCCTCCCACGATTATTTTATATTTATTCCACATGGTTAGTAGTTTGCTAACTTTAGTTAGGAATTGAGCTTGGTGGTCGTTTGGGGCATAGATATTGCCTATCATGATAGGGGTATTGTGTATGTATCCCCTAATTATCAGGTATCTTCCCTCTTTGTCGGTTATGATTTCTTCCTCTTTAAAGTTTAAGGAACTGTGTAATAGAATTGACACTCCTCTATGCTTCTTATGAGTAGTTGTATGGTATTGTTGTGAATATGCTTTATCCCAGTATTTGGGTGTGCTTGCTTTTGTGAAATGTGTTTCTTGTAGTAACACTATATGTGCTTGCAGATTTTTATATTCCTGAAGTGCCTTTTTTCGTTTGACGTTAGAGTGCAAACCTCTAACGTTGTGTGTGATTACCGTGATTGGAGCCATATTTGGGTAGGAGATGTGTATGTGCTGATATGTATATTTCTGTTGGCTCGTCTAATTTTTATATTTATGCGGAGCACTGCAGATATCAATAGTGGAGATGAAAACTTTTGTTTGATATATCTTATGTGATAGGTTAGAAGTAGAGAATTGCCTATGGTGGTAGGAGCTTGTATTATAGGTTTTCTAGCTTTCCTTGTGAACTTTAGGAGTGATGCTATCTGTGATAAAGTGTGCATTGTAATGTACAATGAGTCGTCAACTATTAAGAACATTATAATTATAACAAACATAACAAACATAAACATTTCAAGTCAAATGAGTAGAGCAATTAAACAGTGACATTATTCATTTTCACAATAGTGCAAAAAAAAAAAATCAACATGAATCTTAATGTTTAGAATATGAGAACCATGCTATAACTGGGGGGGCATGGGGAGGGAAGGAAGGGAGGGAAAGATAAGTGGGTAATCTGGTAGGGGGTGGGAGGGTGCTGGGTAAACAAGGATATGGGTGTGGGTTTGAAAGAAATAGGGTATGAATTATGAGGAACGTCTCAACGGTTTAGACAAGAGTGTAATGTCCAGAAATATTATGTAGGGTCAGTAAAATGCTGATCTATCCAACTCACAACCTTACCTTTTTTTTGTTATTGGAATAGGTACTAAAAATTAATATGCATTTTTTAAATAACCATAATACCTTTGCAGAACAGTGGATTGCCTATTCAGGTAGTTAAACAGCGATAGATAACAGGCCTGAAGAGTTTGTTTGTAAGTTCAGGTTTCTTCGTCCTCGGATTCTGAACTCTGATCAGTCCTGCTTGGGGTCTTTGAGTTTTTGAGCCCTTTTCGGGGTTTTTTCTGTTTCCTTGCAGGTGTCCATTCCCTTTGAAAGGATTGTCTCTGAGGTTTAGGTGGCTGATCCTTGCTTTGTATGACTGTTAGAAGATGTAGCTTCCTAAGAATTTCCTGTCCCTCTTCAACTGTCGTACAGGAGTAGGGGTTGTTTTGATAGGTAAATGATAGTTTGAACGGAAAGTTCCATCTATATCTTATTTGCATGTTATTTAATATGGATAAAATAGGCTTGAGCTCTCGCCTTCTGTGTAGGGTGATCGGAGCTAAATCTGCAAAGATTTGCAAAGAGTGTCCTTCATGCGAGAGTGTTTGTGCATTCCTGGCTGCCGTAAGTATTTGATCTTTGATATGGAAATAATGCATTTTTAAGATAATGTCTCTGGCCATGGAGGGCTGTGGCGGTCTGGAGAGAGCTCTATGCACTCTATCCATGAGTAGCATGGCGGTGTCCATTTCTGGTAAAAGTTGGTGGAATATCTTCGTGACTGTGTCTGGAAGATTAGTGTAGGTTTCTGGGAGGTTTCGGATCTTGAGATTCGACCTTCTCGACCTGTTTTCAAGGTCTTCTATTTGATCTTCCAGCCTTTTGATATGTGATGACTGCTCCTGAATGGCATTGTGTATTTGTGGTATTTCAACAACTACTTCATCAAGTTTCTCCTCCAGCTCCACTGTACGCCCTCCAATTTCTCGTATGTCTTGTCTAAGTTCAGATATGGCTGTATTCAATTCTTCCTGAAATAGCACCTTTATTTGACTTAGTAACTCTTTATTTGCGGGCACTGACGGGGCTGGTTCCGTCATGTCCGATTGTGATGAGGGCGAATTGCTTATTGTTGGTGTTAGAGAATTTTCCAGATTTCTTTGCTTTAATTGTGCTCGTGATAGACAATCTTTGACCGTTTGTGATTTGTTTTTCATGTTGCAATGGCATGTTTGCGGCTCTGGCTGTTATGTACAGGCAATGCAAAGTTGTCAGCTACTGTATGACGTCCTCTAAAGATGCTTTGTTAGCTTATATTTAGCATGGATGTATTAAGAAATCATTAAGATGTGAGATGATGTTGCATGTAGCTCTGTCACTGTGCAGCTGCTTCTTTAGTTAGCCCATACTACTCATATGCAGTGCAAGGTGCTATTTTATGCTGCAGTATAATGTTCAGGAGTGAAATCCCAACTCTGTATTGATGTGAATTCTTTACTGTAAAAATAAAACCCTTTCTGTTTAAATAAAGGGAGATATTTATAATCAAGTGTCCTTTATAAGCTTTCCCAACCTTTGTCCCTTCAGTGTCTCTCTGACTTTCCTGACTAGGTTTGGGGGTCTTGGTACTTCTTAAAAGGACACAGTTGTGGGGTGCAGAGGGGCCAATAAACTTTGCAGAATGTTGCTAAAAATGGAGATTTTCCCACCTCCCTTTCTCCTCAGTGTTAAGCTATTTCCACTTGTAGCATGTAAAAAAAACCTTTTATTTTAGGTAGTTTAGTATCTGGGGTATGTTTCTCTATTTTCCCCAAGCTAATGAGGTTATTTTGTGTTGTTTAACTCCTACCTCCGTATCCGGTGTAGGCCGCAGCCGGGGACTTTCCTGAATGGGCCCTGGAAGTCTGAACTGGATGGTTTCGTTTTTGCTGTAAAAGCCCAATTTTGGTCCCAGATCGATTGATTCCTTGTCCTGCTAAAGTGATCTGTTGTTTACCTCAGTTGATATAGGCTGATTTGAGGTTTTAAAAAGGTTTTTAGCAGAGTTTGCAGAGGAGCTCTGACAAAGTGCAGCTTTCCTGTATGGCAGTTAGCTCCGCCCCCCCGCTCTGCGGCTTTTTTACAGCTTTCTTGCTAGCCTGTCACTAAGCACCCACACTAAACTACACTGTTCTACCCCCTATACCGGCGCCCCCAGAGCCCCCCGCAACTAAATAAAGTTATTAACCCCTAAACCGCCGCTCCTAGACCCCGCCGCAACTCTTATAAATGCATTAACCTCTAAACCGCAGCTCCCGGACACCGCCGCAACCTACATTATACCTAGTAACCCCTATCCTGCCCCCCCTATACCGTCGCCCTCTATAATAAAGTTATTAACCCCTATCCTGCTGATCCCGCACCTCGCCGCAACTAAATAAATAGTTTAACCCCTTAACCGCCGCTCCCTGACCACGCCGCAAATATAATATATGTATTAACCCCTAAACCACCGCTCCCGGACCCCGCTGCAACCTATATTAAATTTATTAACCCCTTTCCTGCCCCCTCTATGCCGTCGCCACCTATAATACATTTATTAACCCCTATCCTGCCCCCCACTACACCGCCGCCACTGTAATAAAATTATTAACCCCTAAAACTAAGTCTAACACTAACCCTAACACCCCCTAACTTAAATATTAATTAAATAAATCTAAATAATATTTCTATTATGAACTAAATTAATCCTATTTAAAACTAAATTCTTACCTTTAAAATAAACCCTAATATAGCTACAATATAAATAATAATTATATTGTAGCTATGTTAGGATTTATTTTTATTTTACAGGCAAATTTCAATTTATTTTAACTAGGTACAATAGCTATTAAATAGTTATTAACTATTTAATAGCTACCTAGCTAAAATAAAGAGTAATTAACCTGTAAAATAAAAACTAACCTAAGTTACAATTACACCTAACACTACACTATACTTTAATAAATTATTCCTATTTAAAACTAAATACTTACCTGTAAAATAAACCCTAAGATAGCTACAATATAATTAATAATTACATTGTAGCTATTTTAGGATTTATATTTATTTTACAGGTAACTTTGTATTTATTTTAGCTAGTTAGAATAGTTATTAAATAGTTATTAACTATTTAATAACTACCAAGCTAAAAGAAATACAAAATTACCTGTAAAATAAATCCTAACCTAAGTTACAATTAAACCTAACACTACACTATCATTAAATTAATTAAATAAATTAACTACAAATAACTACAACTAAAAACAATTACATAAACTAACTAAAGTACAAAAAAATAAAAAAGCTAAGTTACAAAAAATAAAAAAAAATAAGTTACAAACATTTTAAAAATATTACAACAATTTTAAGCTACTTACACCTAATCTAAGCCCCCTAATAAAATAACAAAGCCCCCCAAAATAAAAAAATGTCCTACCCTATTCTAAATTAAAAAAGTTCAAAGCTCTTTTACCTTACCAGCCCTTAAAAGGGCCTTTCGTGGGGCATGCCCCAAAGATTTCAGCTCTTTTGCCTGTAAAAGAAAAATACAACCCCCCCAACATTAAAACTCACCACCCACATACCCCTAATCTAACCCAAACCTACCTTAAAATAACCTAACACTAATCCCCTGAAGATCATCCTACCTTGAGTCGTCTTCACTCAGCCGAGCAGCGATGGAACCGAAGAGGAGATCCGGAGTGGCAAAAGTTATCCTCCAAGGGGCGCTGAAGAAATCTTCCATCCGATGAAGTGATCCTCCAGTCGGCACTGAAGAAGTCTTCCATCCAGGCGATGTCATCTTCCAAGCGGCGCTGAAGAAGTCTTCTATCCGGGCGATGTCATCTTCCAAGCGGGGTCTTCAACCTTCATTCTTCATCCCGCCGACGCGGAACATCCTTCTTTCCCGACGCACTACCGACGAATGAAGGCTCCTTTAAGGGACGTCATCCAAGATGGTGTCCCTTCAATTCCGATTGGCTGATAGGATTATATCAGCCAATCGGAATTAAGGTAGGAAAAATCTGATTGGCTGATTGAATCAGCCAATCAGATTGAAGTTCAATCCGATTGGCTGATCCAATCAGCCAATCAGATTGAGCTCGCATTCTATTGGCTGATCCGATCCGCCAATAGAATGCGAGCTCAATCTGATTGGCTGATTCAATCAGCCAATCAGATTTTTCCTACCTTAATTCCGATTGGCTGATAGAATCCTATCAGCCAATCGGAATTGAAGGGACGCCATCTTGGATGACGTCCTTTAAAGGAGCTTTCCTTTGTCAGTAGTCCGTCGGGAAAGAAGGATGTTCCGCATCGGCGGGATGAAGATTGAAGACCCCGCTTGGAAGATGACATCGCCCGGATAGAAGACTTCTTCAGCGCCGCTTGGAAGATGACATCGCCCGGATGGAAGACTTCTTCAGTGCCGACTGGAGGATCACTTCATCGGATGGAAGATTTCTTCAGCGCCCCTTGGAGGATCACTTCTGCCACTCCGGATCTCCTCTTCGGTTCCATCGCTGCTCGGCTGAGTGAAGACGACTCAAGGTAGGATGATCTTCAGGGGATTAGTGTTAGGTTATTTTAAGGGGGGTTTGGGTTAGATTAGGGGTATGTGGGTGGTGGGTTTTAATGTTGGGGGGGGGTTGTATTTTTCTTTTACAGGCAAAAGAGCAGTTTTCTTTGGGGCATGCCCCACAAAAGGCCCTTTTAAGGGCTGGTAAGGTAAAAGAGCTTTGAACTTTTTTAATGTAGAATAGGATAGGGAATTTTTTTATTTTGGGGGGCTTTGTTATTTTATTAGGGGGCTTAGATTAGGTGTAATTAGCTTAAAATTGTTGTAATATTTTTTAAATGTTTGTAACCTATTTTTTTTTTGTAACTTAGCTTTTTTTATTTTTTGTACTTTAGTTAGTTTATGTAATTGTATTTAATTGTAGTTATTTTTAGTTAATTTATTTAATTAATTTAATGATAGTGTAGTGTTAGGTTTAATTGTAACTTAGGTTAGGATTTATTTTACAGGTAATTTTGTATTTCTTTAAGCTAGGTAGTTATTAAATAGTTAATAACTATTTAATAACTATTCTAACTAGCTAAAATAAATACAACGTTACCTGTAAAATAAATATAAACCCTCAAATGGCTACAATGTAATTATTAATTACATTGTAGCTATCTTATGGTTTTTTTAGTTTTAAATAGGAATAATTTATTTAAGTATAGTGTAGTGTTAGGTGTAATTGTAACTTAGGTTAGTTTTTAGTTTACAGGTACATTTCTCTTTATTTTAGCTAGGTAAGCTATTAAATAGTTAATAACTATTTAATAGCTATTGTACCTATTTAAAATAAATTGAAAGCTACCTGTAAAATAAAAATAAATCCTAAGATAGCTACAATATAATTATTATTTATATTGTAGCTATATTATGGTTTATTTTAAAGGTATTTAGTTTTAAATAGGATTAATTTAGTTAATAATAGAATTATTATTTAGATTTATTTAATTAATATTTAAGTTAGGGGGGTGTTAGGGTTAGTGTTAGACTTAGGTTTAGGGGTTAATAAATTTATTACAGTGGCGGCGGTGTAGTGGGGGGCAGGATAGGGGTTAATAAATGTATTATAGGTGGCGACGGTGTAGGGGGGGCAGATTAGGGGTTAATAAATTTAATATAGGTTGCGGAAGGGTCCGGGAGCGGCGGTTTAGGGGTTAAACTATTTATTTAGTTGTGGCGAGGTGCAGGATCAGCAGGATAGGGGTTAATAACTTTATAATAGAGGGCGGCGGTATTGGGGGGGCAGTATGGGGTTACTAGGTATAATGCAGGTTGCGGCGGTGTCCGGGAGCGGCGGTTTAGGGGTTAATACATTTATTATAGTTGCGGCGGGGTCAGGGAGCGGCGGTTTAGGGGTTAATATGTATAGAGTAGCTTGCGGTGGGCTCCGGGAGCGGCGGTTTAGGGGTTAATAACTTTATTTAGTTGCGGCGGTGTGGGGGGGACAGCTTAGGGGTGTTTAGACTCGGGGTACATGTTAGGGTGTTAGGTGTAGACAGCTCCCATAGAAATCAATGGGATGTCTGGCAGCAGCGAACTTGTACTTTCGCTATGGTCAGACTCCCATAGATTCCTATGGGATCCGCCGCCTCCAGGGCGGCGGATTGAAAACCAGGTACGCTGGGCCGGAAAAGTGCCGAGCGTACCTGCTAGTTTTTTGATAAGTAGCAAAAGTAGTCAGATTGTGCTGCACTTGTGTGCGGAACATCTGTAGTGACGTAAGAATCGATCTGTGTCGGACTTAGTCCGGCGGATCGAAGCTTACGTCACAAAATTCTACTTTTGCCGGTGTCTAGCCTTTGATAACTAAGGCGAATCAGCCTCGCCACAAATACGCTGCGGAATTCCAGCGTATTTGAGGTTGACGGCTTAATAACTAGGCCCCAATATCTGCACCTCTGCTATCTCTGGGAGCATGTTCTCCTGAGGAGCTGCTGCAAGGTGGGCTGCTGGTGCACGAGAGGCTGCTGGTGGATGAGGGGCTGCTGCAGGGATCCCTTCTGCAGTGGAGGCTTCTTCAGGGGATGATGGTACAGGGATGTCTTCCATGTTTTCCTGAGGTGGCGACTCATCTGCACCACTCTCATGCCTTGGTGAAGGAGAAGCCTGTGGGTGCTGTGTTGCCTCTTCCCCATGCTCAGACTCTGTATATTGTAAAAAGAAAGAAATTGAGATATTAGCACAGTTCCAAATCAAGATGTAAATGTTCTATTTGAAAGTATATTAATGAGGCTGCCTTCGTAATTCTATTGTAAGCAAAAGCAATCAATAAGATTTCAGCATTTGCAAACCTGTCTTTCTGATATCTACCGTATTTTTCGCTCCATAAGACGCACTTTTTTCCCCCTCAAAAGTAAGGGGAAATGTCTGTGCATCTTATGGAGCGAATTTGTGGACTGCCGTTTACCTTTGGCCCCGCCCACTGACTCTGAGACTTTGGAGGTTCCCTTAGCCCCAGCCACCATTAATTTCCTGCACACACAGCAAATGTTTTAGAAGTGCAGCTGCACATTTTATTCTGAAGAGCGCACAGCTTGGTAAGTTAAAGCACTGCTGGAGCTAAAACACCATTTACAGGAAAAAGTGGCACACGAAGCAGCAGCTTGCTTATCAGTGGGTATTTAAATTTGTATGAGAAGTCCTAAGTTGTAGAGGAAGTGTCTCCCGACCCCTTTACTTTCCTCTGACGTTATTTTGGTCATGTGATCCATCATGTGCTGCAGACAGTGCTGCTTGTGAAAATGGCTCCTTTTCTCTTTGCTTTTCAAATATGTGAGCGCGAACGACGTTGTGCAGGGTGAGTATAATGTTATTCTCTGGCTGTGGATATTACAGACTTTAAATGACAACGCAGGGTGAGTATAATGTTATTCTCTGGCTGTGAATTTTACAGACTTTAAATGACAATGCAGGGTGAGTATAATGTTATTCTCTGGCTGTGAATATTACAGACTTTAAATGACAACGCAGGGTGAGTATAATGTTATTCTCTGGCTGTGAATATTACAGACTTTAAATGACAACGCAGGGTGAGTATAATGTTATTCTCTGGCTGTGAATATTACAGACTTTAAATGACAACGCAGGGTGAGTATAATGTTATTCTCTGGCTGTGAATATTACAGACTTTAAATGACAATGCAGGGTGAGTATAATGTTATTCTCTGGCTGTGGATATTACAGACTTTAAATGACAACAAAGGCTGCTTACTTAAGGAATACACAGGTCAGGTCATCATTAATCAAGCTGTCTGATTGTGTGTAATATACCCGTATGCACTATTGAAAAAACGAAGGAGCATATATTTAATTTCTGCATTCTTGTTACTTTCCACCTCTGCCATTTATGCTATCTGTCTTTGCTGAGCTGTAAACCATAACCTCTGTGACCTGAGTGCTTAGTTTTTTATTTTATGGCTGTGTTAGTAGCTCAGTTTGTTCAAATATTTTGAAAGTGCTTATCAAAATATTCAGTACACATTAGTAGGATATACTGGCTATGTCTGAATATATTGTGGTACTGATTTAGTGTTTCCTATGTGTATCAATTTAACAAGAAATACCATATATATAAATGTTTAAAAAAAGAAAAAACAGACTTTGGTATTTTTATTCTGTGTTTTTTTAATATATAATGTAATCAACTGGACCCCAAGTTGGAAAGGATGAGGGTGCCATAAATGTGAGTTTTTACATGGGGCATATCACACACTCTCAATCACACACAAGCTCTCTTCAGAATATTTTTTTTCTTGTTTTCCTCCTCTAAAAACTAGGTGCGTCTTACGGTCAGGTGCGTCTTATGGAGCGAAAAATACGGGTATATGGTCAAGCTGAATGTCTTTTTGCATTTGTTTTAAATCAGTTTTAATGCACATCTAATCTGTAGACTAGATATTAATGTGATAGCTTTCTTGAAATTTAACTTTTGCAAGGTATTGTGAATGTGTTTACGTAATAATGTATAAAAAAGCGTAATTGCGTTAGTCATATCCTTAAATAATTTTTGTGTGTGAATGGGTTATGAGGTGGATGTAAAGAGATTAGAAAATGAGCTTACCGGCAGATGAGAGGGGCAGGTTCCTGGTATCAACTACTCCAATACCGACTATGGCCACCTCAGAAATGTTGGGACGCAGCATTCCCTCCCAGCGGGAATATTCAAAGATTATTTCCGGACTGCCACTGGTCCTGGCTAGCTATTTCCTCTCCCTTGTGAGCTTTCTTTTCAGTTCAGCTCTGCAGTCCCGGAACGATGCTGGATAGACTTCACATCCCTGTTATAGACCCCCACTGCATTTATGGCATCCCTTATCTCGTTCCACCACTTCCTCTTATCCTTAGGGGTGGCCTTCTGTGCCTGCAGCCTCCTAGCCCTCTCCATATAAGCCTCTATAAGGGCCTCCTTCTCATCCATGGTATATCTCTCATCCCTCTGCCTGTGCTTCCCATGCGATGTGAGCCTCTGTTCCCCGGACTGTGAAGCTCCCTGTCTACGCTGCACACCACTGGGCCCAGCCGCTTGCTCATCTTCAACAATGTGGCTGGGTCCACCCACCCCTTCCTCTCCCCCTTCCTGTCCCCCTTCCTGTCCCGTTCCTCTCTCCCCCTTCCTCTTCCCCTTCCTCTCCCCCTCCCTCTCTCCTGCCTAACCTCCTGCCTAGCCTCCTCTACAAGCTCATCCCTGAACTCAGCCCTAGCCTCCTGCCTAATGAGCTCTAATAGCTCTGAGCTAATCTGCCCCCTATCCCCCCTCCCAACATACTCAAACAAAATGTGAAGATGCCCAAAGGTGGTCAAAATAATGAACACAAAGTAAAAAAAGTGCTTAAAGTGTGAATGGGATATAAATAAAAGAGGGTAAGGGGTATTAAAGAGACAAACGTATATGTGGAAAAATACGAAATTGAGGATATGTACACAATAAGTTTAATAAAAAGCTATGGGCTTAAAGGGAATGGGGTATGGGCTTAAAGGGAATGGGGTATGGACTGTAGTATGAGATGGACTGGGGTATGGAGTGTATGTAGTGTTAGTGATAAGTGTATGTATGTATTGAATGTGTTTGCATGTAAATGTGTTTATATAATAAATGTGTGAACAAAACACTCCCACACTCAACCAAACAAACTCTTGATCACTAACTCTCACTAACTATCACTAACTCACACTAACTAACTCACACTAAATCTCTCTACTCTCCAATCTCTCTCTCTGAAATCTCACCAAACCCTCCAACGCCTAGACCTGCACCTAACTCGAAGAAGCAATACAGTCAAAGAAGCCATGCTTAGAACGTGCTTATATACCCTATGTAAATGTTTAATGATCTACCGGTTTGCAAAGTAAAAGAGGTTCAGGTGTGCTTTCTTAGTATTTAGTATGTGTGCAATGTGTATTAGTTGTTTGAATTTGCGCATGCTCATATTGAGTTTGTATTTGTGTAATGTGTATAATGCGATGATGTATTAGTGATCGTTTTGCATAACATTGTCCAAAAGTAGTATCTGTAAATGTAAATGCTGATTTTTGATGGTCTCGTATTTGTCAAGTGGTGTAAATGTTTATTTCTACTAATGTTACGTAATCGTCAATGCAAATGTTTTGTTTGTATATCAGTGTGCAATTCTTTTTTCATGTTGTTTTGTTCCGTGTTGCAAGATCGGAACATATTTATCGATTCCTTGTTTAGTGTAAATGTTGTGCATTATTTTTTGTTTCTGATTGTGAATGTTGAATGCGTATATGTGCTATGTTGCGTGAGTGATTGTTGTTTGTACATTTGATCTGTGTTTTTGTTGTGCATTATTCCTTATACGTAATATGACAGTGCAGTGTGTATTTTTCGTGAGATCAAGGCCCCAGGTTATTAAAGTCTGGCGGACCTGATCCGTCAGTGCGGATCAGGTCCGCCAGACTTCGCTGAATACGGCGAGCAATATGCTCGCCTTATTCAGCATTGCACCAGCAGCTCACAAGAGCTGCTGGTGCAACGCCGCCCCCTGCAGACTCGCGGCCAATCGGCCGCCAGCAGGGGGGTGTCGAGTACGATCGGGTTGATTTCCGGCGATGTCTGTCCGCCTGCTCAGAGCTGGCGGACAGGTTATGGAGCAGCGGTCTTTGTGACTGCTGCTCGCCAGAAACACGGGGCATCAAGCTCCTTTCGGAGCTTGATACATATGCCCCCAAGTGTTAGATGAAAAATCTGTGCTTAGTTCATTTAGCATTGATCTCTATGGGAGAATCTTTAATGCACCCGTAATTAAGCTTATTAAATAAACGCGGTAGTCGTGTTACTGCGAAACGTTACAAGGTTGTTTTCAGACTCGTAATACCTACGTTATAAAAAGATACACCTTGGAAATAACGTACAAGTCATTAGCGAGCAGACATAACGCAAAACTCATAATCTGGCCGTTAATCTTCAAAAACACCCCAAAAAACAAACAAAAAACTAAGTCTAAGCCCAAAGTAAGTACTCACCAATGATGATGGGTGGTGCTCCATCTTTATCTTGGCAGTGCTCCTATCTTCATCTTCTTCCATCTTCATCCCGGTAAGGTCAGCGACTATGGCTGTGGCGACATCAATACTCCTCTTCAGACCTTCAACACAGTGGACTTCTTCATGCGGTCTCCAGCTGCACACTGAAAATTGAATGCAAGGTACCCCTTTTATATAGGGTTACCTTGCATCCCTATTGGCTGTTCAAATCAGCCAATAGGATGAAAGATTTAGAACAAACAAAATGGTCTCCAACAAAAATGTCTCTGTTTTTCAGGCATAAATATATTGTGATCTAAGTATAATTTGCTTATATCATCTCCCAAATTATGTTTGATATTGGAATATAAGCATGTCACATCACATGTGATCCATAGAAGTTCTCTGTTGTTTCTCCTTATTCCAGTCAATTTCAATATTAGATCTGTGGAGTCTCTAAGATATGAGGGTAACATGATAACCATCTTTTTCAAGAATTGATCTGTATACTGTGATAGATTACTGGTAAGATTGCCAATCCCCAAATAATTGGCCTTCCTGGAGGGATTTCTAAGGATTTGTGAATTTTAAGAACATAATGGTAATAATAATATGCAATATTCGGATGTTGTGGTGTCAAAAATTCATGCTCTCTTTTATTCACAATTCTCTCTAGGTAGACCTTATTTATCAATTTTACTAACTTACTTAAAAATTGTTTAGTAAGATCAAATGTAAATGTTTTATAATAGTCTTTATCTAATTGAATTCTATGGGCTTCACTGAAATAAACATTTCTGTCTTACAGGACAATCCTTTCACCTTTATCAGCCTGCTTATCACAACATCTTTATTGGAAGAAAGTTTTCATAATGCCAATCTTTAAAATGTATTCAAATTAGATTCTTCTACATTCAGATTAGGAATTTCATTGAAGTCCGTCTGAGATCTGTAAGGATTACATTTTTAAACATATGTTTCCTCTGATATCCTCTGATTTCATCCTCTCATTCATATTATCTGTGAAAATAGGTATATAATTTATATATTTAATATTTTTGTTGCAGAAATACTTCTGTAACAATAATTTTCGTATAAACCTATTCAGATCTACAAAAAGATAAAAAATATTATGTTGATTTGCTGGGCTAAAAGAAAGCCCCTCATCCAAAAAATGCAATTTCCTTATTGATAGTTTATATAGTGGTAGATTATAAATACTTTTAGCTAGTCTCTCAAATTTATTTTTAGAGAGTATCCCTCTCCCTTTGCGGCCACGCTTGTGTATGAGTGCCTTCCTGTTAGTACAATAGGGGACTCTATAATTGGATTTCTTACCGAATTGTCTTAACATTTGAAGATCTTGCATTCCCTTGTAAAATTATTTGATTTTGGTTTCTCCGAAAATTCTCTTGAGTGTGTATGTGGGCTACAATAGGTAGGTAGAATCTGTAGACCCTTCAGAAAAAGATGGGGGGGAGCACCGTAGAAAATTGATAACATCCTGCTGAAACATAGTATACCTATACACGTTACACAGCAACATGAAGGTAATAAAGAGGTTATCAAAATAATCACCAAAGAGTGGATACCAAAATCTTGGGGGTCAAATAGATAAACACATTTATGTCAAAGAGAAACTTATTGGACATGGAAATTACGTACCCTAATTCCTTTTGGCAATAATGAGAATGTAGACATGGCGGCTGTGGCAAACCTAGCCACTTCTGGACTATAATGTAAGAAAGGTTGTCTATAGGCTGTATTGTGTGCTATGTAGATGTGACAGACCCTTCTGGCAGTACTGAAGGAGTTAAATGTGTTTAGCTTTAAGAAGACTATTCTTGAACGACAAGGTTACTAGTCTCAGCTATTGTGTACTTTCATTAAAGCTAGTGATTACCATTCCATTGTTCAATCACATCTAGAGAGACGACGCCTTAGTGATAAGAAGAGCCAAGTGTGTGTCCTGTGGTTAAGTTGTTATCAGCTTGAGCAAGGTATTCTATTGTATCATGTCAAAAGGCGTGTTCCATCCATCTAATCTACAACATTCTTTTCAACCCCCCATCTGGGAGGTCAGACCTGCATAAATACTAGGCATAGCCTTTTTAATAAAGTTCATTCTGTTTTAAACCTGAAAACTGGCTGGGTCGTGAGTTATTGACTCCCAAACTGTGTTTCGTCCGGTTATTGGGAGTATTTTAATATTGCTCTCCGCTACAATTGGTGGCAAGCGTTGGGATCAGACCTTACAGCCGAAAAGCGCAATTCGTGCAATTGTAACTGCCGAATAAGAAAAGGGAATGGCAAGCAGAATACAGTGAAAGAACCGACTACCGAAGTGAATGGAGACGGATTATTCTAAGCTAAAGAGACAAACGTTAAAGGAACTGCTAGAAGCCAGGGGAAAGATAGCCAGCAGCAAACCCAAGGCTATATTAATTGCAGAGCTGATGGAGGGAGACAGAGCTCGCAGCGCTACGCCTCCAGCAGCCATGGAGGAGACCCTATACCAGAGGGAAATGAGGACCAGGCTGGAATTTTTACCCCAACCTGTACCACGGGACATGCTATCCGTGGTAATGGCAGATGTGCAGGAGTACGTGATGGCACACAGTCCGCGGAATGCATCCTCCCGAGCAGAATCCATTTCGGAAGCACTCAGTAACCCAGTAAGACCCAAAATCCCATACCATGCCTTTAAAATGTTTTGTGAGGAGAAGGATGAGATCGATGGGTATTTACAGGATTTTGAGAGACTGTGCGAGTTACATGAGTTGGAGCAGTCCGTATGGGTGCCGGTGCTAGCAGGCAAGCTAGCCGGTAGGGCAGCGGAAGCGTATCGCGCTGTACCCAGGGAGGACAGCAAGGATTACGCTAAAGTGAAGAGCGCAATCTTGGAAAGATATGCCATTACCCCAGAGGCATACCGGCGCAAGTTTAGAGGCCTGCGCAAGCCAGAAAGAGATTCCCATGCAGAGTGGGCCCACAAGCTGGATCAAGCATCTCAGGGGTGGATACAGGCCAGCCAAGCTACCACCATGGAAGAATTGCGACAACTGATGCTGTTGGAGCAATTCTTTAACGGCTTGTCCCCAGAAGCCCAAGAATGGGTGAGAGATCGAAAACCCCTCACGTTAACCGAAGCAGCCAGATTAGCAGACCAGCATTTTGACGCCAGGAGGCACCATGGACTACTACCTAAGACGTACACTCGACCCACAGGACAGCCCAGTCCTCTACAGTCTAACAACCCCACAGCGGCACCGTTTCGTCCAGCCCCAGGGAATCCACCACCCCCCTCACGATACAATGGACGGGCGAATATACAATGCCACACCTGCAAGCAGTGGGGACATATGGCACGTGAGTGCACCCAAAATCGGAGCAGACAAGCTTGGAACCAGGTCAGACAGAACCTGGCCCCAAGGGCGGCTGCTCACCATTACCAAACGGAGCCAGCCGCTCATGAGGGGTTGAGCACCCCAGCCGGGGAACCCCTGGGAATTCTGCATGAGGTGATGTCGGTCCGAGCCACCGATAACCGGCAACATCACCGTCAGCTGGTGACCGTGGAGGGGAAGGAGGTCCAGGGACTTCGGGATTCGGGAGCTACTTTAACCCTGATAGCTCCCCATTTGGTGCCAGATACAGCACACACGGGCGGATCCGTGGCAGTACGAGTGGCAGGGGGAGCAGTATACCGATTGCCCACTGCTAAGATTCATTTGGATTGGGGTGCAGGGGAGGGCATGGTAGAAGTGGGCTTAATGCAAAACCTACCAGCGGATGTTGTACTGGGGAATGACCTGGGTCAGATGACCTCTGCTTTTGTACCTCAGGCTCCACATCAGGAGGTCCACCCAGTAACCACCCGGCAGCAGGCACGCACTACGGCCCCACCAGCTCACCACGAGGCTCAGGTAAGAGACCATGACACCCCCTTGACACATATGACTTGGGATACCCCCACCCAATTTGAGGCGGAGGTGAAAGCTGACCCCACGCTGCAGGCATACCGGGATAAAGGGAACACCGATCAGGCTGGGTTAGAAGGGGAACGGTACGTCTGGGAGAAAGGGTTATTGTACCGCATAGCCGAACGGGGGGTAGGCAGCGCAGTCACCGTGACCACTAAGCAACTGGTAGTACCCCAGAAGTATAGGCAGGAACTGCTCAGGATAGCTCATGACATTCCCCTGTCAGGCCACCTGGGAATGACTCGCACCCGCTACAGATTGACCCACGCCTTTTTCTGGCCTGGGATCTCTAAAGATGTACGGCAATATTGCACCTCCTGTGACGTGTGCCAACGAGTAGGCAAACGAGGTGACCGCCCTAAGGCTAAATTATGCCCGTTACCCATTATTGAGGAACCCTTTAGCAGGGTAGCAGTAGATATCGTAGGGCCTCTACCCAAGCCCAGTCCCTCCGGGAAGAGGTACATTTTAACCGTAGTGGACTATGCCACTAGGTACCCCGAGGCCATTGCGCTCTCCAACATCCATGCAGAGACGGTAGCTGAAGCCTTAATAAAAATATTTTCCCGGGTAGGGTTCCCCCAGGAGATAATATCAGATAGGGGAACCCAGTTTACCGCAGAGGTGACCCAACAACTTTGGAGGGTATGTGGTGTTAGACCCATAATTAACTCAGCCTACCATCCCCAGTCCAATGGGTTATGTGAGAGATTTAATGGGACTTTAAAACAGATGCTCCGTACATTTGGCGAGACTCATAAGGACTGGGAGCGCTACCTACCCCATCTGCTTTTCGCATATAGGGAGGTACCCCAAGAGTCGACAGGTTTTTCCCCCTTCGAATTGCTATTTGGGAGAAGGGTGCGGGGGCCATTAAACCTCATTAGGGAGCATTGGGAGCGAGAGAGTAGCCCCGATGGTAAACCCATTGTATCTTACGTGCTGGAGTTCAGGGACCGACTGGAGGCATTAACCCAGGCTGTACGTACCAACCTCCAGGCGGCTCAACAACGCCAGCGCCGCTGGTACGATAGGGGAGCCAGGGATCGCAGCTTTCAAGTGGGGCAGAAAGTTTTAATTTTAAAACCTGTACGCACCGACAAGCTGCAGGCCGTCTGGCAAGGCCCATACCAGGTCGTAGAGCAGCGATGCGACACTACCTATGTGATTGGCCCCTGCTCAGGGGTAGGGAAGCGACGCATGCTTCATGTGAACATGCTCAAACCCTACCATGAGAGGATGGAGGACGTGGCGGCAATGTGCGCCTCGGCCTCTGAGGATCAGGAGAATCTGCCTCTCCCTGACCTATTAGAATCAGAGGACCAGATAGAGCCCTCCAGGGGCGTTCAGCTGGGGGAGCGGCTAAGCCCTTCGGAGCGTGCCCAGGTACAGGAGTTGATAGTAGCTAAAGGGGCTATCTTCTCCCACTTACCTGGGTACACCCCGCTGGCCACTCACCGAGTTGAAACCCCGGGGCAGCTACCTATGCGGCAGACCCCGTATCGTGTCCCTGAAGCAGTCAAGGCACACATGAAGGCAGAAATTGACGAGATGTTGCAACTAGGGGTTATCAAACCTTCCGACAGCCCCTGGGCATCCCCGGTAGTGTTGGTACCCAAGAAAGACGGCACCACACGCTTCTGTGTTGACTACCGGAGGCTAAATGACAAAACGGTGTCTGATGCCTATCCGATGCCCCGGATAGACGAGTTGCTGGATAAAATGGCTAGGGGACAGTATCTTACGACCATAGACTTATGCAAGGGATACTGGCAAATCCCGCTAGCCGATGACGCCGTCCCCAAGTCAGCGTTTGTCACCCCGTTTGGCCTATACCAATTTCGGGTCATGCCTTTCGGGATGAAGAACGCTCCGGCGACCTTTCAAAGGATGGTAGATCGGCTACTGGACGGGTTCCAGGAGTATGCCTGCGCATACCTGGACGATATTGCCATATATAGCCAGAACTGGGCAGAACACCTACAGCATATAGGAGCAGTTATTGACCGTATAGGGGAGGCAGGGCTGACCCTGAAACCTATTAAATGCCATATCGGGATGGCAGAAGTGCAGTATTTAGGCCACCGGGTGGGGAGCGGGCACCAGAAACCCGAACCGGCCAAAATTGAAGCTGTTGCTAAGTGGCCCACCCCTAGGACCAAGACCCAAGTACTGGCATTTTTAGGCACGGCGGGGTACTACAGAAAGTTCGTGCCCAATTATAGTGCCCTAGCCAAACCCCTGACTGACTTGACACGTAAGAACCTTCCCCGACAAGTTACTTGGGCCCCAGAGTGTGAGCAGGCATTCCAACAACTAAAGACGGCTCTAACTAATGCGCTTGTACTTGCTGCACCCGATCCAACTAAAAGATTTCTTGTTCACACAGACGCTTCGATGTTTGGAGTGGGGGCAGTGCTGAGCCAAGTTGGAGCAGATGGCGGAGAACACCCCGTAGCTTACTTGAGCCGAAAGTTGTTGCCCCGTGAAGTAAGCTACGCCGCCATCGAAAAAGAATGCCTGGCCGTGGTGTGGGCCCTCAAAAAGTTGCAGCCGTACCTGTATGGACAACCTTTTTCCTTACTCACAGATCACAACCCGTTGGTGTGGCTGAACCGTGTGGCCGGGGACAATGCCAGGCTGCTGCGCTGGAGTTTGGCGCTGCAGCCCTTCGACTTTACCATCCATTACCGCCCAGGGAAACAAAACGGTAACGCCGACGGGTTGTCCAGACAAACTGAACTTGAAAAGTGATCTGTGAGTGCTTCCCCGGACATCCCCAAGCCGATCCGTTGGGATCAGACTGTGTATGCCGGCTTGGTTCTGGGGGAGCATTGTGGCAAACCTAGCCACTTCTGGACTATAATGTAAGAAAGGTTGTCTATAGGCTGTATTGTGTGCTATGTAGATGTGACAGACCCTTCTGGCAGTACTGAAGGAGTTAAATGTGTTTAGCTTTAAGAAGACTATTCTTGAACGACAAGGTTACTAGTCTCAGCTATTGTGTACTTTCATTAAAGCTAGTGATTACCATTCCATTGTTCAATCACATCTAGAGAGACGACGCCTTAGTGATAAGAAGAGCCAAGTGTGTGTCCTGTGGTTAAGTTGTTATCAGCTTGAGCAAGGTATTCTATTGTATCATGTCAAAAGGCGTGTTCCATCCATCTAATCTACAACATTCTTTTCAACCCCCCATCTGGGAGGTCAGACCTGCATAAATACTAGGCATAGCCTTTTTAATAAAGTTCATTCTGTTTTAAACCTGAAAACTGGCTGGGTCGTGAGTTATTGACTCCCAAACTGTGTTTCGTCCGGTTATTGGGAGTATTTTAATATTGCTCTCCGCTACAGCGGCTTTCAATTCCTAAATTCAGTTTTCCTTTTTCTGTCTTTTTTTTTTTTTAAACACACAGCTTTTGGGCTACAATATTGTGCTTTTGGTGGTTGTTTTTGAAATCCCCTTAGAGATATAGTTAGACCAATGGTAACCTTTTTAGTCTGTTTTAAGTATATGATTTATTTTATATTATACATTATTTTATGTATACATTTTGATTGATATTATGTGATTTTTACACCATGGGGCCGATTTATCAATGTCTGGCGGACATTATCCACTGTAGCGGATCATGTCCGCCAGACATCACTGAATGCCGACAGCATACGCTGTTGGCATTTGACATTGCACAAGCAGTTCTGGTGAACTGCTTGTGCAATGCCGCCCCCTACAGATTTGCGGCCAATTGGCTGCCAGCAGTGGGTGTCAATCAATCCAATTATACACGATCGGGCGGATTGCTGCACGCTGCCTTAGAGGTTGCGTACGAGTTAAGGAGCAGCAGTCTTAAGACCGCTGCTTCTTAATTCTTCATTCCAGGGAGCCTGAAGGTTTGTGAATTAGAGGCATTGGGGCCGATTGAATGCTTGGTAAATCGGCCCCCATATATCTTTTTCATAATATATATATATATGGTGTTATTAGATAGATTTTTGTGTCAAAAGTTTTTGTACACTAGGTTCATTTACATACATCCAGAATATTCTAACAGGTGGTATTTATGACCATGTAGAGGTTTTGTAATAGGCTATCACAATATGTGTGCCTTTTGTAATGGAGATCTATGTATGTAACTATGTAGTAACTACATTCGATCATAATATGTAAGTCTTTGTTGTTTTGTTCTACTTTTTTGATCCACAATGTATTCTTATTGAAGATGGATACTTTTTGACATTATACAATTAATATGTTTGAATTGACTAACTTGAAAGTCTATGCTGTCAACTTTGATTAGAGGTAGTGATGTCGTGAACCTAAAATTTTCGGTTCGCGAACCGCGAATGTCCGCAAAAGTCCGCGAACCGGCGAACCGGGCGAACAGCCATTGACTTCAATGGGCTGGTGAATTTTAAAACACACATGGACTCTTTCTGGCCACAAAAGTGATGGAAAAGTTGTTTCAAGGGGACTAACACCTGGACTGTGGCATGCCGGAAGGGGATCCATGGCAAAACTCCCATGGGAAACTACATAGTTGATGCAGAGTCTGTTTTTAATCCATAAAGGGCCTAAATTACCTAACATTCCTAAATTATTTGGAATTTACGGCTGTTCCGATCAGCCAATAGAATGCGAGCTCAATCTGATTGGCTGATTGGATCAGCCAATCGGATTGAACTTGATTCTGATCAGAATATTCCTACCTTAATTCCGATTGGCTGATAGAATCCTATCAGCCAATCGGAATTCGAGGGACGCCATCTTGGATGACGTCCCTTAAAGGAACCGTCATTCGGCTAGTAGGCGTCGGGAGAAGAGGATGTTCCGCGTCGGAGGTCTGCAAGATGGATCCGGAAGAAAGAAGATTGAAGATGCCGTTGATAGAAGACTTCATCCGGATCATGGACCTCTTCAGCTCCCGCTTGGATGAAGACTTCATCCGGATCATGGACCTCTTCAGCTCCCGCTTGGATGAAGACTTCAGCCGGATCATGGACCTCTTCAGCCCCCCGTTTGGGCTTGGATCAGGACATCGGAGGAGCTCTTCAGGACGGATCGGTGAACCTGGCAGGGTGAAGATAAGGTAGGAAGATCTTCAGGGGCTTAGTGTTAGGTTTATTTAAGGGGGTTTGGGTTAGATTAGGGGTATGTGGATGGTGGGTTGTAATGTTGGGGGGGGTATTGTATGTTTTTTTTTTACAGGCAAAAGAGCTGAATTCTTTGGGGCATGCCCCGCAAAGGGCCCTGTTCAGGGCTGGTAAGGTAAAAGAGCTTTGAACTTTAGTAATTTAGAATAGGGTAGGGCATTTTTTTATTTTGGGGGGCTTTGTTATTTTATTAGGGGGCTTAGAGTAGGTGTAATTAGTTTAAAATTGTTGTAATATTTTTCTTATGTTTGTTAACATTTTTTTATTTTTTGTAACTTAGTTCTTTTTTATTTTTTGTACTTTAGCTAGTTTATTTAATTGTATTTATTTGTAGGAATTGTATTTAATTAATTTATTGATAGTGTAGTGTTAGGTTAATTGTAGGTAATTGTAGGTAGTTTATTTAATTAATTTATTGATAGTGTAGTGTTAGGTTTAATTGTAACTTAGGTTAGGATTTATTTTACAGGTATTTTGTAATTATTTTAACTATTTTAGCTATTAAATAGTTCTTAACTATTTAATAGCTATTGTACATGGTTAAAATAAATACAAAGTTACCTGTAAAATAAATATTAATCCTAAAATAGCTATAATTATAATTTATATTGTAGCTATATTAGGATTTATTTTACAGGTAAGTATTTAGCTTTAAATAGGAATAATTTATTTAATAAGAGATAATTAATTTCGTTAGATGTAAATTATATTTAACTTAGGGGGGTGTTAGGGTTAGACTTAGCTTTAGGGGTTAATACATTTATTAGAATAGCGGTGAGCTCCGGTCGGCAGATTATGGGTTAATAAGTGTAGGCAGGTGGAGGCGACGTTGTGGGGGGCAGATTAGGGGTTAATAAATATAATATAGGGGTCGGCGGTGTTAGGGGCAGCAGATTAGGGGTACATAAGGATAACGTAGGTGGCGGCGCTTTGCGGTCGGCAGATTAGGGGTTAATTATTGTAGGTAGCTGGCTGCGACATTGTGGGGGGCAGATTAGGGGTTAATAAATATAATATAGGGGTCGGCGGTGTTAGGGGCAGCAGATTAGGGGTACATAAGGATAACGTAGTTGGCTGTCGGCAGATTAGGGGTTAAAAAAATTTAATCGAGTGGCGGCGATGTGGGGGGACCTCGGTTTAGGGGTACATAGGTAGTTTATGGGTGTTAGTGTAGTTTAGAGTACAGTAGTTAAGAGCTTTATAAACCGGCGTTAGCCCAGAAAGCTCTTAACTATTGACTTTTTTCCTGCGGCTGGAGTTTTGTCGTTAGATGTCTAACGCTCACTTCAGAAACGACTCTAAATACCGGAGTTAGAAAGATCCCATTGAAAAGATAGGATACGCAATTGACGTAAGGGGATCTGCGGTATGGAAAAGTCGCGGCTGAAAAGTGAGAGTTAGACCCTATTTTGAGTGACTCCAAATACCGGCGGAAGCCTAAAACCAGCGTTAGGAGCCTCTAACGCTGGTTTTCACGGCTAACGCCAAACTCCAAATCTAGGTCTTAGTTTTTTATGATATATGGGGGCATATGTATCAAGCTCCAAATGGAGCTTGATGCCCTGTGTTTCTGGCGAGCCTGCAGGCTCGCCAGAAACAGCAGTTATGAAGCAACGGTCAAAAAGACCGCTGCTCCATAACCTGTCTGCCTGCTCTGAGCAGGCGGACAGACATCGCCGGAAATCGAACCGATCGAGTACGATCAGGTTGATTGACACCCCCCCTGCTGGAGGCCTATTGGTCGCGAGTCAGCAGGGGGCGGCGTTGCACCAGCAGCTCTTGTGAGCTGCTGGTGCAATGCTAAATATGGCGAGCGTATTGCTCGCCGTATTCAGCGAAATCTGGCAGACCTGATCTGCACTGTCGGATCAGGTCCGCCAGACTTTCATAACTAGGGGACATAGTTTTCACGCCAATGCTTCTAAGCATCAGTATAAGGATCTGTTTACCATTTGCCTTTATTCAGTAGCTGTCTTTGCTGTCTGGATGTGTTGTAGCACATATATATACTGTATATACACATACATAAATACATGTTCATTAATGTATATACTTATGTATGTACGTGTGCATTAGTGTGTGTATATACAGTATATATAAATATTGATAGATATATGAAAATCAGTTAAACCTCACTCTCAGCTGCATCAGACACTTTTTCTAAGCCACGTGATTTCCAGAAATAACCAGATCTGATATTTTCACTTTCAATTTCCTAGAAATTCCCAAAGCCCCACTGACCTGTAAACACTAATGTGTAATGATTTATATATTTATATACAGGTACACTAATGTGTAATGATTTATATATTTATATACAGGTACACTAATGTGTAATGATTTATATATTTATATACAGGTACACTAATGTGTAATGATTTATATATTTATATACAGGTACACTAATGTGTAATGATTTATATATTTATATACAGGTACACTAATGTGTAATGATTTATATATTTATATACAGATACACTAATGTGTAATGATTTATATATTTATATACAGATACACTAATGTGTAATGATTTATATATTTATATACAGGTACACTAATGTGTAATGATTTATATATTTATATACATGTACACTAATGTGTAATGATTTATATATTTATATACAGGTACACTAATGTGTAATGATTTATATATTTATATACATGTACACTAATGTGTAATGATTTATATATTTATATACAGGTACACTAATGTGTAATGATTTATATATTTATATACAGGTACACTAATGTGTAATGATTTATATATTTATATACAGGTACACTAATGTGTAATGATTTATATATTTATATACAGATACACTAATGTGTAATGATTTATATATTTATATACAGGTACACTATTGTGTAATGATTTATATATTTATATACAGGTACACTAATGTGTAATGATTTATATATTTATATACAGGTACACTAATGTGTAATGATTTATATATTTATATACATGTACACTAATGTGTAATGATTTATATATTTATATACAGGTACACTAATGTGTAATGATTTATATATTTATATACAGGTACACTAATGTGTAATGATTTATATATTTATATACAGGTACACTAGTGTGTAATGATTTATATATTTATATACAGGTACACTATTGTGTAATGATTTATATATTTATATACAGGTACACTATTGTGTAATGATTTATATATTTATATACAGGTACACTAGTGTGTAATGATTTATATATTTATATACAGGTACACTATTGTGTAATGATTTATATATTTATATACAGGTACACTAGTGTGTAATGATTTATATATTTATATACAGGTACACTAATGTGTAATGATTTATATATTTATATACAGGTACACTAATGTGTAATGATTTATATATTTATATACAGGTACACTAATGTGTAATGATTTATATATTTATATACAGGTACACTAATGTGTAATGATTTATATATTTATATACAGGTACACTAATGTGTAATGATTTATATATTTATATACAGGTACACTATTGTGTAATGATTTATATATTTATATACAGGTACACTAATGTTCAATGATTTATATATTTATATACAGGTACACTAATGTGTAATGATTTATATATTTATATACAGGTACACTAATGTGTAATGATTTATATATTTATATACAGGTACACTAATGTGTAATGATTTATATATTTATATACAGGTACACTAATGTGTAATGATTTATATATTTATATACTGGTACACTAATGTGTAATGATTTATATATTTATATACAGGTACACTAGTGTGTAATGATTTATATATTTATAGAGATTGTAAAGATGGGAAATAAGATCTGAAACCATTAACAGTTTCCTTACAATGTTACAAACTCTTGTATGAAATAAAATAACTTATGGCATTTCACTGAAATACTCTGTAGGACAAGTTTTACTTGTTAGAATCACCCCCTGTTATGTGCATTTATTACTGAATATGACTTCTTTATAAAGAGAATACTTGTGTATAAAACAAAAATAAAATCAACTACAGCTTAAAGGGAAAAAAACACTAAATGTTATTTAATAATTCAGATAGATCATGTAATACGAAACAACTTTCCAATGTACTACAATTATCTAATTTTCTTTGTTCTTTTGTTATCCTTTGTTGAAAATCACACCTAGAAACAGCTATATACTACTGGGAGCTAGCTGTAGATTAGTGGCTGCACTTATACGCTCATTGTCATTGACTTATCCATTATGTTCAGCTAGCTCCCAGTAGTGCATAATGTTCTATGTGAGGGCCAGATTTTAAGTAGCGCACTATTGTTAGCGTGAGTCGCGATAAGTGATATTGCAACCGTGTTAACTTGCGCGCATATTACAAGTGGAAAGTAAACGCGCACGCTCAAGTGCAAACAAATTTAGCAAGAGTAATAGTTAAAAAAATGCTCATGCGTGCAACCTTATATTTATCATCACTACACATTAGGTGACAGCGGATACTCGTGCCGCCTCTGGGTGATGACTCCTGTACTACAGTACAAGAAGCACCATTCAGAGAACTTTTGGTTTGCTGAAATCTACATTTCATTGCCATGACCGCTCAGGTTGTGTGTGAGATCATTGTAATACGTTGTACGCTACACATCATTGCTCTCAGGCAGGGGGGTGTGCCAGAAACACAACTGTCACACGTGTCTGATGTGGAACCTGAGGTTGGAGACAACAGGCTGTTCCGATCCGCAAATAGAATGCGAGCTCAATCTGATTGGCTGATTGGATCAGCCAATCGGATTGAACTTGATTCTGATTGGCTGATTCCATCAGCCAATCAGAATATTCCTACCTTAATTCCGATTGGCTGATAGAATCCTATCAGCCAATCGGAATTCGAGGGACGCCATCTTGGATGACGTCCCTTAAAGGAACCTTCATTCGGCTAGTAGGCGTCGGGAGAAGAGGATGTTCCGCGTCGGAGGTCTGCAAGATGGATCCGGAAGAAAGAAGATTGAAGATGCCGTTGATAGAAGACTTCATCCGGATCATGGACCTCTTCAGCTCCCACTTGGATGAAGACTTCATCCGGATCATGGACCTCTTCAGCTCCCGCTTGGATGAAGACTTCAGCCGGATCATGGACCTCTTCAGCCCCCCGTTTGGGCTTGGATCAGGACATCGGAGGAGCTCTTCAGGACGGATCGGTGAACCTGGCAGGGTTAAGATAAGGTAGGAAGATCTTCAGGGGCTTAGTGTTAGGTTTATTTAAGGGGGTTTGGGTTAGATTAGGGGTATGTGGATGGTGGGTTGTAATGTTGGGGGGGGTATTGTATGTTTTTTTTTTACAGGCAAAAGAGCTGAATTCTTTGGGGCATGCCCCGCAAAGGGCCCTGTTCAGGGCTGGTAAGGTAAAAGAGCTTTGAACTTTAGTAATTTAGAATAGGGTAGGGCATTTTTTTATTTTGGGGGGCTTTGTTATTTTATTAGGGGGCTTAGAGTAGGTGTAATTAGTTTAAAATTGTTGTAATATTTTTCTTATGTTTGTAAACATTTTTTTATTTTTTGTAACTTAGTTCTTTTTTATTTTTTGTACTTTAGCTAGTTTATTTAATTGTATTTATTTGTAGGAATTGTATTTAATTAATTTATTGATAGTGTAGTGTTAGGTTAATTGTAGGTAATTGTAGGTAGTTTATTTAATTAATTTATTGATAGTGTAGTGTTAGGTTTAATTGTAACTTAGGTTAGGATTTATTTTACAGGTATTTTGTAATTATTTTAACTATTTTAGCTATTAAATAGTTCTTAACTATTTAATAGCTATTGTACATGGTTAAAATAAATACAAAGTTACCTGTAAAATAAATATTAATCCTAAAATAGCTATAATTATAATTTATATTGTAGCTATATTAGGATTTATTTTACAGGTAAGTATTTAGCTTTAAATAGGAATAATTTATTTAATAAGAGATAATTAATTTCGTTAGATGTAAATTATATTTAACTTAGGGGGGTGTTAGTGTTAGGGTTAGACTTAGCTTTAGGGGTTAATACATTTATTAGAATAGCGGTGAGCTCCGGTCGGCAGATTATGGGTTAATAAGTGTAGGCAGGTGGAGGCGACGTTGTGGGGGGCAGATTAGGGGTTAATAAATATAATATAGGGGTCGGCGGTGTTAGGGGCAGCAGATTAGGGGTACATAAGGATAACGTAGGTGGCGGCGCTTTGCGGTCGGCATATTAGGGGTTAATTATTGTAGGTAGCTGGCTGCGACGTTGTGGGGGGCAGATTAGGGGTTAATAAATATAATATAGGGGTCGGCGGTGTTAGGGGCAGCAGATTAGGGGTACATAAGGATAACGTAGTTGGCGGTCGGCAGATTAGGGGTTAAAAAAATTTAATTGAGTGGCGGCGATGTGGGGGGGACCTCGGTTTAGGGGTACATAGGTAGTTTATGGGTGTTAGTGTAGTTTAGAGTACAGTAGTTAAGAGCTTTATAAACCGGCGTTAGCCCAGAAAGCTCTTAACTATTGACTTTTTTCCTGCGGCTGGAGTTTTGTCGTTAGATGTCTAACGCTCACTTCAGAAACGACTCTAAATACCGGAGTTAGAAAGATCCCATTGAAAAGATAGGATACGCAATTGACGTAAGGGGATCTGCGGTATGGAAAAGTCGCGGCTGAAAAGTGAGCGTTAGACCCTATTTTGAGTGACTCCAAATACCGGCGGTAGCCTAAAACCAGCGTTAGGAGCCTCTAACGCTGGTTTTCACGGCTAATGCCAAACTCCAAATCTAGGTCTTAGTTTTTTATGATATATGGGGGCATATGTATCAAGCTCCAAATGGAGCTTGATGCCCTGTGTTTCTGGCGAGCCTGCAGGCTCGCCAGAAACAGCAGTTATGAAGCAACGGTCAAAAAGACCGCTGCTCCATAACCTGTCTGCCTGCTCTGAGCAGGCGGACAGACATCGCCGGAAATCGAACCGATCGAGTACGATCAGGTTGATTGACACCCCCCTGCTGGAGGCCTATTGGTCGCGAGTCAGCAGGGGGCGGCGTTGCACCAGCAGCTCTTGTGAGCTGCTGGTGCAATGCTAAATATGGCGAGCGTATTGCTCGCCATATTCAGCGAAGTCTGGCAGACCTGATCTGCACTGTCGGATCAGGTCCGCCAGACTTGCATAACTAGGGGACATAGTTTTCACGCCAATGCTTCTAAGCATCAGTATAAGGATCTGTTTACCATTTGCCTTTATTCAGTAGCTGTCTTTGCTGTCTGGATGTGTTGTAGCACATATATATACTGTATATACACATACATAAATACATGTTCATTAATGTATATACTTATGTATGTACGTGTGCATTAGTGTGTTTATATACAGTATATATAAATATTGATAGATATATGAAAATCAGTTAAACTTCACTCTCAGCTGCATCAGACACTTTTTCTAAGCCACGTGATTTCCAGAAATAACCAGATCTGATATTTTCACTTTCAATTTCCTAGAAATTCCCAAAGCCCCACTGACCTGTAAACACTAATGTGTAATGATTTATATATTTATATACAGGTACACTAATGTGTAATGATTTATATATTTATATACAGGTACACTAATGTGTAATGATTTATATATTTATATACAGGTACACTAATGTGTAATGATTTATATATTTATATACAGGTACACTAATGTGTAATGATTTATATATTTATATACAGGTACACTAATGTGTAATGATTTATATATTTATATACAGGTACACTATTGTGTAATGATTTATATATTTATATACAGGTACACTAATGTTCAATGATTTATATATTTATATACAGGTACACTAATGTGTAATGATTTATATATTTATATACAGGTACACTAATGTGTAATGATTTATATATTTATATACAGGTACACTAATGTGTAATGATTTATATATTTATATACAGGTACACTAATGTGTAATGATTTATATATTTATATACAGGTACACTAATGTGTAATGATTTATATATTTATATACAGGTACACTATTGTGTAATGATTTATATATTTATATACAGGTACACTAGTGTGTAATGATTTATATATTTATATACAGGTACACTAGTGTGTAATGATTTATATATTTATAGAGATTGTAAAGATGGGAAATAAGATCTGAAGCCATTAACAGTTTCCTTACAATGTTACAAACTCTTGTATGAAATAAAATAACTTATGGCATTTCACTGAAATACTCTGTAGGACAAGTTTTACTTGTTAGAATCACCCCCTGTTATGTGCATTTATTACTGAATATGACTTCTTTATAAAGAGAATACTTGTGTATAAAACAAAAATAAAATCAACTACAGCTTAAAGGGAAAAAAACACTAAATGTTATTTAATAATTCAGATAGATCATGTAATACGAAACAACTTTCCAATGTACTACAATTATCTAATTTTCTTTGTTCTTTTGTTATCCTTTGTTGAAAATCACACCTAGAAACAGCTATATACTACTGGGAGCTAGCTGTAGATTAGTGGCTGCACTTATACGCTCATTGTCATTGACTTATCCATTATGTTCAGCTAGCTCCCAGTAGTGCATAATGTTCTATGTGAGGGCCAGATTTTAAGTAGCGCACTATTGTTAGCGTGAGTCGCGATAAGTGATATTGCAACCGTGTTAACTTGCGCGCATATTACAAGTGGAAAGTAAACGCGCACGCTCAAGTGCAAACAAATTTAGCAAGAGTAATAGTTAAAAAAATGCTCATGCGTGCAACCTTATATTTATCATCACTACACATTAGGTGACAGCGGATACTCGTGCCGCCTCTGGGTGATGACTCCTGTACTACAGTACAAGAAGCACCATTCAGAGAACTTTTGGTTTGCTGAAATCTACATTTCATTGCCATGACCGCTCAGGTTGTGTGTGAGATCATTGTAATACGTTGTACGCTACACATCATTGCTCTCAGGCAGGGGGGTGTGCCAGAAACACAACTGTCACACGTGTCTGATATGGAACCTGAGGTTGGAGACAACAGGCTGTTCCGATCAGCAAATAGAATGCGAGCTCAATCTGATTGGCTGATTGGATCAGCCAATCGGATTGAACTTGATTCTGATTGGCTGATTCCATCAGCCAATCAGAATATTCCTACCTTAATTCCGATTGGCTGATACAATCCTATCAGCCAATCGGAATTCGAGGGACGCCATCTTGGATGATGTCCCTTAAAGGAACCTTCATTCGGCTAGTAGGCGTCGGGAGAAGAGGATGTTCCGCGTCGGAGGTCTGCAAGATGGATCCGGAAGAAAGAAGATTGAAGATGCCGTTGATAGAAGACTTCATCCGGATCATGGACCTCTTCAGCTCCCACTTGGATGAAGACTTCATCCGGATCATGGACCTCTTCAGCTCCCGCTTGGATGAAGACTTCAGCCGGATCATGGACCTCTTCAGCCCCCCGTTTGGGCTTGGATCAGGACATCGGAGGAGCTCTTCAGGACGGATCGGTGAACCTGGCAGGGTGAAGATAAGGTAGGAAGATCTTCAGGGGCTTAGTGTTAGGTTTATTTAAGGGGGTTTGGGTTAGATTAGGGGTATGTGCATGGTGGGTTGTAATGTTGGGGGGGGGTATTGTATGTTTTTTTTTTACAGGCAAAAGAGCTGAATTCTTTGGGGCATGCCCCGCAAAGGGCCCTGTTCAGGGCTGGTAAGGTTAAAGAGCTTTGAACTTTAGTAATTTAGAATAGGGTAGGGCATTTTTTTATTTTGGGGGGCTTTGTTATTTTATTAGGGGGCTTAGAGTAGGTGTAATTAGTTTAAAATTGTTGTAATATTTTTCTTATGTTTGTAAACATTTTTTTATTTTTTGTAACTTAGTTCTTTTTTATTTTTTGTACTTTAGCTAGTTTATTTAATTGTATTTATTTGTAGGAATTGTATTTAATTAATTTATTGATAGTGTAGTGTTAGGTTAATTGTAGGTAATTGTAGGTAGTTTATTTAATTAATTTATTGATAGTGTAGTGTTAGGTTTAATTGTAACTTAGGTTAGGATTTATTTTACAGGTATTTTGTAATTATTTTAACTATTTTAGCTATTAAATAGTTCTTAACTATTTAATAGCTATTGTACATGGTTAAAATAAATACAAAGTTACCTGTAAAATAAATATTAATCCTAAAATAGCTATAATTATAATTTATATTGTAGCTATATTAGGATTTATTTTACAGGTAAGTATTTAGCTTTAAATAGGAATAATTTATTTAATAAGAGATAATTAATTTCGTTAGATGTAAATTATATTTAACTTAGGGGGGTGTTAGTGTTAGGGTTAGACTTAGCTTTAGGGGTTAATACATTTATTAGAATAGCGGTGAGCTCCGGTCGGCAGATTATGGGTTAATAAGTGTAGGCAGGTGGAGGCGACGTTGTGGGGGGCAGATTAGGGGTTAATAAATATAATATAGGGGTCGGCGGTGTTAGGGGCAGCAGATTAGGGGTACATAAGGATAACGTAGGTGGCGGCGCTTTGCGGTCGGCAGATTAGGGGTTAATTATTGTAGGTAGCTGGCTGCGACGTTGTGGGGGGCAGATTAGGGGTTAATAAATATAATATAGGGGTCGGCGGTGTTAGGGGCAGCAGATTAGGGGTACATAAGGATAACGTAGTTGGCGGTCGGCAGATTAGGGGTTAAAAAAATTTAATTGAGTGGCGGCGATGTGGGGGGACCTCGGTTTAGGGGTACATAGGTAGTTTATGGGTGTTAGTGTAGTTTAGAGTACAGTAGTTAAGAGCTTTATAAACCGGCGTTAGCCCAGAAAGCTCTTAACTATTGACTTTTTTCCTGCGGCTGGAGTTTTGTCGTTAGATGTCTAACGCTCACTTCAGAAACGACTCTAAATACCGGAGTTAGAAAGATCCCATTGAAAAGATAGGATACGCAATTGACGTAAGGGGATCTGCGGTATGGAAAAGTTGCGGCTGAAAAGTGAGCGTTAGACCCTATTTTGAGTGACTCCAAATACCGGCGGTAGCCTAAAACCAGCGTTAGGAGCCTCTAACGCTGGTTTTCACGGCTAACGCCAAACTCCAAATCTAGGTCTTAGTTTTTTATGATATATGGGGGCATATGTATCAAGCTCCAAATGGAGCTTGATGCCCTGTGTTTCTGGCGAGCCTGCAGGCTCGCCAGAAACAGCAGTTATGAAGCAACGGTCAAAAAGACCGCTGCTCCATAACCTGTCTGCCTGCTCTGAGCAGGCGGACAGACATCGCCGGAAATCGAACCGATCGAGTACGATCAGGTTGATTGACACCCCCCTGCTGGAGGCCTATTGGTCGCGAGTCAGCAGGGGGCGGCGTTGCACCAGCAGCTCTTGTGAGCTGCTGGTGCAATGCTAAATATGGCGAGCGTATTGCTCGCCGTATTCAGCGAAGTCTGGCAGACCTGATCCGCACTGTCGGATCAGGTCCGCCAGACTTTCATAACTAGGGGACATAGTTTTCACGCCAATGCTTCTAAGCATCAGTATAAGGATCTGTTTACCATTTGCCTTTATTCAGTAGCTGTCTTTGCTGTCTGGATGTGTTGTAGCACATATATATACTGTATATACACATACATAAATACATGTTCATTAATGTATATACTTATGTATGTACGTGTGCATTAGTGTGTGTATATACAGTATATATAAATATTGATAGATATATGAAAATCAGTTAAACTTCACTCTCAGCTGCATCAGACACTTTTTCTAAGCCACGTGATTTCCAGAAATAACCAGATCTGATAGTTTCACTTTCACATAAATTCCTAAAGCCCCACTGACCTGTAAACAAATGTGTAATGATTTATATATTTATATACAGGTACACTAATGTGTAATGATTTATATATTTATATACAGGTACACTAATGTGTAATGATTTATATATTTATATACAGGTACACTAATGTGTAATGATTTATATATTTATATACAGGTACACTAATGTGTAATGATTTATATATTTATATACAGGTACACTAATGTGTAATGATTTATATATTTATATACAGGTACACTAGTGTGTAATGATTTATATATTTATATACAGGTACACTAATGTGTAATGATTTATATATTTATATACAGGTACACTAATGTGTAATGATTTATATATTTATATACAGGTACACTAATGTGTAATGATTTATATATTTATATACAGGTACACTAATGTGTAATGATTTATATATTTATATACAGGTACACTAATGTGTAATGATTTATATATTTATATAGATTGTAAAGATGGGAAATAAGATCTGAAACCATTAACAGTTTCCTTACAATGTTACAAACTCTTGTATGAAATAAAATAACATGGGATTTCACTGAAATACTCTGTAGGACAAGTTTTACTTGTGAGAATCACCCCCTGTTATGTGCATTTATTACTGAACATGACTTCTTTATAAAGAGAATATTTGGGTATAAAACAAAAATAAAATCAACTACAGCTTAAAGGGAAAAAACACTAAATGTTATTTAATAATTCAGATAGATCATGTAATACGAAACAACTTTCCAATGTACTACAATTATCTAATTTTCTTTGTTCTTTTGTTATCCTTTGTTGAAAATCACACCTAGAAACAGCTATATACTACTGGGAGCTAGCTGCAGATTAGTGGCTGCAGTTATACGCTCATTGTCATTGACTTATCCATTATGTTCAGCTAGCTCCCAGTAGTGCATAATGTTCTATGTGAGGGCCAGATTTTAAGTAGCGCACTATTGTTAGCGTGAGTCGCGATACGTGATATTGCAACCGTGTTAACTTGCGCGCATATTACAAGTGGAAAGTAAACGCGCACGCTCAAGTGCAAACAAATTTAGCAAGAGTAATAGTTAAAAAAATGCTCATGCGTGCAACCTTATATTTATCATCACTACACATTAGGTGACAGCGGATACTCGTGCCGCCTCTGGGTGATAACTCCTGTACTACAGTACGAGAAGCACCATTCAGAGAACTTTTGGTTTGCTGAAATCTACATTTCATTGCCATGACCGCTCAGGTTGTGTGTGAGATCATTGTGATACGTTGTACGCTACACATCATTGCTCTCAGGCAGGGTGGTGTGCCAGAAACACAACTGTCACACGTGTCTGATGTGGAACCTGAGGTTGGAGACAACACAGAGTGGGACAGCAATATGTACTGCATTGATTAAGAGACATTTCCAATGTTAACCCTGTGTGACTTTTTTTTTTAATAAAGTTTTATTTCTTTGTTCTTTTTTATCAGGTTCCCTTTTAATATTTTTTTTCTTTGAAATGTCAGCATTTTGAGTCATTGTTATCATTCAATAAATATGTTTTTGTGTTTTACACATTGCAGCATAAGCTTATTTCTTAATGCATATAGATGTGTAGATATGGTTAGTGTAGAGCCCTTCATGGGCTTGAAGCAGTCTTAAGAGTTAAGGTTCATTGAATTGGGAGGTGTTCTGCAGTGTTTGCAACAATGCTGCAGGGTATTAGGAGGTCCTGGGCTAACCTTTATTAGGAGTGAGCAGGAAGTGGCAGGTCTCTCTTTTTCCTGCTGCTCTGGTTGAAGATTCCTGTTTTTCCCTCCCTCCCTCCCCTGGATGCGGATGGCGGCTTGGGTCTTACAACTCCCGTACAGGCTCCTTTAGGGGGTAACACGGCCAGGGTAGGGTTAATCGAGCTAGACTTTTGTAAGCCTGTGTGCTTAATTTATTCCCTCCCAGCTGAGAATCAGCTTGAGCAGCTGTCCTCAGTAGGGTCCCCCTTAACCCCTTAAGGACCTTGCATTTCAGACTAAAACTTCCCCAAAAGACCAGAGCATTTTAGCATTTTTTCCTATCACTCCATTTAAACAGAAAGAGCTATGTTTTTTTTTTTATTTACCTATCATAACTATATATTTTTTTACTAGACAACGCAAAGTAATGATCTAGGCACATTTTGGTATATTTCATGACACCATTTTACTGTGATCAAATAAAAAAATTGTTAACTTTTTCACAAACTTTAGGGGCGCGATCCGATATACGGCGTAGTTTGCGGCGCAAGCGAGGGAACCCGCGTCGCCCGCAGTTTCAGCTCGCAACTCAAGCTATCCAATATACGGCGCCGTCAGTTGCTAACGTGCCGTAAGTCGGATAAACCAGCGATGTCCAGAAATCTGCGCAAGTACAAATTTCTGGCGTCGCCAGTGACTTACGCCACGTTAGAAACTGCCGGCGCCTACAAAACCTGACTAAAGTCTAAATCACCCGCACTGTCTAACACGCCTCCCTAACATAGCCCGACACGTCTAACCCTCTATCCGCTATCCCCCCTCACTATCCTAACAATAAAATATGTATTAACCCCTAAACCGCCGCTCCCGGACCCCGCCGCAACCTAATAAATGTATTAACCCCTAAACCGCCGCTCCCAGACCCCGCCACCATAAATCTATAACCCCCTAAAGTGAGCCCCTACCCCGCCGCCATCTATATTAAATTATTTAACCCCTAAAATACTAAACTATCCCTACCACTAAACCTAAGTCTAATCCTACAAATAGCCCTGAAAAGGGCTTTTTGCGTGGCATTACCCCAAAGTAAACTGCTCTTTTGCCAGCCCTTAAAAGGGCTTTTGGCGGGGCTTTGTCACAAAGTAATCAGCTCTTTTGCCTACAAACTAAATCCCCCTACACCGCTGCCACCTATAATAAATGTATTAACCCCTAATCTAATCCCCCTACACCTCAGCCAGCTATATTAACTATATTAACCCAAATTATATTAGGGTTAATGTAGTTAATATAATTATTAACTATATTAACTATATTAATATAGTTAATATCGTTATTATAATATATATATACTAGTACTAAAGCCCGTGTACACGGGCCATTTTTTTCAGAACAGCGGTCCCACCCCTTGCTCTCTCCCCCCTTTCTTTTGCTCTCTCTTCCCCCCTCTCTTTTGCTTTCTTTCCCCCCTCTCTTTTGCTTTCTCTCCCCCCTCTCCTTTGTTCTCTCTCTCCCCTCTTTTGCTCTCTCTCTTCCCTCTTTTGCTCTCTCTCTCCCCTCTTTGGCTCTCTCCATCCTTTCTTTTGCTCTCTCTCCCCCCTCTTTGGCTCTCCCCCCCCTATGGCTCTCCCCCCCCCTCTTTGGCTCCCCCCCCTCTTTGGCTCTCTCCCCTCTTTTGCTCTCTCTCTCCCCTCTTTGGCTCCCCCCCCTTTTGCTCTCTCTCCCCCCTCTTTGGCTCTCTCTCCCCCCTCTTTGGCTCTCTCTCCTCTTTGGCTCTCTCTCTCCCCCCTCTTTGGCTCTCCCCTCCCCTTTGGCTTCCCCCTCCCCTTTGGCTCCCCCCCTCTTTGGCTCTCCCCCCCCCTCTTTTGCTCTCCCCTCCCCTCCCCTCTTTGGCTCTCTCCCCCCCTCTTTGGCTCCCCCCCCCCTCTTTGGCTCTGCCCCCCCCCTCTTTGGCTCTCTCTCCCCCCTCTTTGGCTCTCCCCCCCTTTAGCTCTCTCCCCCCCCCTTTGGCTCTCTCCCCCCCCTCTTTGGCTCTCTCTCCCCCCCCCCTCTTTGGCTCTCTCTCCCCCCTCTTTGGCTCTCTCTCCCCCCTCTTTGGCTCTCTCTTCTTTTTGGCTCTTTTTCCTCTTTGGCTCTCTCTCTCCCCCCTCTTTGGCTCTCCCCCCCTTCTCTTTGGCTCTCCCCCCCTTCTCTTTGGCTCTCTTCCCCCCCTTCTCTTTGGCTCTCTCCCCCCCCCTTCTCTTTGGCTCTCTCTCCCCCCCTTCTCTTTGGCTCTCTGCCCCCCCCTTCTCTTTGGCTCTCTGCCCCCCCCCCTTCTCTTTGGCTCTCTGCCCCCCCCTTCTCTTTGGCTCTCTGCCCCCCCCTTCTCTTTGGCTCTCTGCCCCCCCTTCTCTTTGGCTCTCTGCCCCCCCCCTTCTCTTTGGCTCTCTGCCCCCCCCCCCTTCTCTTTGGCTCTCTGCCCCCCCCCTTCTCTTTGGCTCTCTGCCCCCCCTTCTCTTTGGCTCTCTGCCCCCCCCCTTCTCTTTGGCTCTCTGCCCCCCCCGCCTTCTCTTTGGCTCTCTGCCCCCCCCCTTCTCTTTGGCTCTCTGCCCCCCCCCCTTCTCTTTGGCTCTCTGCCCCCCCCTTCTCTTTGGCTCTCTGCCCCCCCCCCCCTTCTCTTTGGCTCTCTGCCCCCCCTTCTCTTTGACTCTCTGCCCCCCCTTCTCTTTGGCTCTCTGCCCCCCCCCCTTCTCTTTGGCTCTCTGCCCCCCCCCTTCTCTTTGGCTCTCTGCCCCCCCCCCTTCTCTTTGGCTCTCTGCCCCCCCCCCTTCTCTTTGGCTCTCTGCCCCCCCCTCCTGCTCCCTCTCTGGCTCTGTCTTCGCGGGACCCCGCCCGGCCACGCCCCATCGCGGCAACACCCGCCCGGCCACGCCCCTCGCGACGCCCGGCCACGCCCCTCGCGACGTCCGGTCACGCCCCTCGCGACGCCCGGCCACGCCCCTCGCGACGCTCCCGTCGGCCACAAACAGCTGTGAGGTCTGGGGAGCGCGTTGCCGCTTCTCACACAGCAGACCTCACAGCTGTTGAGTAGCTCGCGCTCCCTATCTCACAGCTGCTTGTATGCTGTGTAGCGCTCCCAATCTGTCAGCTGTCAGCTATGCCGAGGTGCGCGAGAATAGAATCTAAGGCCAAGTGTTTGTCTGTACTGCGCATGACGGCTTCAGACAAACACTTGTCTTTTATAATATAGGATATTAAGTATAATAACCCTATCTAACTCTAACATCCCTAACTAAACTCTTATTAAAATAAATCTAATATTAATATTATTAATTAAAATATTCCTATTTAAATCTAAATACTTACCTATAAAATAAACCCTAACGCCTAGATTTAGAGTTTTGCGGCCAAAGGGGTGCGTTAGCTACGCGTGCTTTTTTTCCCCCGCACCTTTTAAATACCGCTGGTATTTAGAGTTTACAGAATGGCTTGGTTTTCAGTGCGTTAGGCTCCAAAAAGGGAGCGTAGAGCATAATTTAACGCCACTGCAACTCTAGATACCAGCGGTGCTTACGGACGCGGCCAGCCTCAAAAACGTGCTCGTGCATGATTCCCCCATAGGAAACAATGGGGCTGTTTGAGCTGAAAAAAAACCTAACACCTGCAAAAAAGCAGCGTTCAGCTCCTAACGCAGCCCCATTGTTTCCTATGGGGAAACACTTCCTACGTCAGCACCTAACACCCTAACATGTACCCCGAGTCTAAACACCCCTAACCTTACACTTATTAACCCCTATTCTGCCGCCCCCGCTATCGCTGACCCCTGCATATTATTTTTAACCCCTAATCTGCCGCTCCGTAAACCGCCGCTACTTACATTATCCCTATGTACCCCTAATCTGCTGCCCCTAACACCGACGACCCCTATATTATATTAATTAACCCCTAATCTGCCCCCCACAACGTCGCCTCCACCTGCCTACACTTATTAACCCCTAATCTGCCGATCGGACCGCGCCACTATTATAATAAAGTTATTAACCCCTGTTCCGATCAGCCAATAGAATGCGAGCTCAATCTGATTGGCTGATTGGATCAGCCAATCGGATTGAACTTGATTCTGATTGGCTGATTCCATCAGCCAATCAGAATATTCCTACCTTAATTCCGATTGGCTGATAGAATCCTATCAGCCAATCGGAATTCGAGGGACGCCATTTTGGATGACGTCCCTTAAATGAACCTTCATTCGCGAGTAGGCGTCGGTTGAAGAGGTTGGATCCGCGTCGGTTGGAAAGAAGATGGCTCCGCTCCTCTCCGCTCCAGAAGAAAGAAGATTGAAGATGCGGCTTGATAGAAGACTTCATTCCGATGATGGACTTCCGACTTCAGCCCGATGATGGATTTCTTCAGCCGCCGCTTGGATCCAGACTTCAGCCCGAGGATGGACGTCACTCTTCAGCCCCCCGCTTGGGCTTGGATCAACACTTCCGAGGCTTGGATCAAGACTTCCGAGGACGGATCGGTGAACCTGGTATGGTGAAGATAAGGTAGGAAGATCTTCAGGGGCTTAGTGTTAGGTTTATTTAAGGGGGGTTTGGGTTAGATTAGGGGTATGCGGGTGGTGGGTTGTAATGTTGGGGGGGGTATTGTATGTGTTTTTTATACAGTCAAAAGAGCTGAATTCTTTGGGGCATGCCCCGCAAATGGCCCTTTCAGGGCTGGTAAGGTAAAAGAGCTTTGAACTTTTTTAATTTAGAATAGGGTAGGGCATTTTTTTATTTTGGGGGGCTTTGTTATTTTATTAGGGGGCTTAGAGTAGGTGTAATTAGTTTAAAATTGTTGTAAGATTTTTCTAATGTTTTTAAATATTTTTTTATTTTTTGTAACTTAGTTCTTTTTTATTTTTTGTACTTTAGTTAGTTTATTTCATTGTATTTATTTTTAGATATTGTATTTAATTAATTTATTGATAGTGTAGTGTTAGGTTTAATTGTAGATAATTGTAGGTATTTTATTTAATTAATTTATTGATAGAGTAGTTTTAGGTTTAATTGTAACTTAGGTTAGGATTTATCTTACAGGTAATTTTGTTATTATTTTAACTAGGTAACTATTAAATAGTTATTAACTATTTAATAGCTATTGTACCTGGTTAAAATAATTACAAAGTTGCCTGTAAAATAAATATAAATCCTAAAATAGCTACGATATAATTATTCGTTATATTGTAGCTATATTAGGGTTTATTTTACAGGTAAGTATTCAGCTTTAAATAGGAATAAGTTATTTAATAAGAGTTAATTTATTTCGTTAGAATAAAATTATATTTAACTTAGGGGGGTGTTAGGGTTAGGGTTAGAATTAGCTTTAGGGGTTAAAAAATGTATTAGAATAGCGGTGAGCTCCGGTCAGCAGATTAGGGGTTAATGTTTGAAGTTAGGTGTCGGCGATGTTAGGGAGGGCAGATTAGGGGTTAATACTATTTATTATAGGGTTATTGAGGCGGGAGTGAGGCAGATTAGGGGTTAATAACTTTATTATAGTAGCGGTGAGGTGCGGTCGGCAGATTAGGGGTTAATAAGTGTAGGTAGGTGGCGGCGACGTTGTGGGGGGCAGATTAGGGGTTAATAAATATAATATAGGGGTCGGCGGTGTTAGGGGCAGCAGATTAGGGGTACATAAGGATAACGTAGGTGGCGGCACTTTGGGGTCGGCAGATTAGGGGTTAATTATTGTAGGTAGCTGTCGGCGACGTTGTTGGGGCAGATTAGAGGTTAATAAATATAATATAGGGGTCGGCGGTGTTAGGGGCAGCAGATTAGGGGTACATAAGTATAACGTAGGTGGCGGTCGGCAGATTAGGGGTTAAAAAAATTTAATCGAGTGGTGGCGATGTTGGGGGACCTCGGTTTAGGGGTACATAGGTAGTTTATGGGTGTTAGTGTACTGTAGAGCACAGTAGTTAAGAGCTTTATGAACCGGCGTTAGCCCAAAAAGCTCTTAACTACTGACTTTTTTCTGCGGCTGGAGTCTTGTCGTTAGAGTTCTAACGCTCACTCCAGCCACGACTCTAAATACCGGCGTTAGAAAGATCCCATTGAAAAGATAGGATACGCAATTGACGTAAGGGGATCTGCGGTATGGAAAAGTTGCGGCTGGAAAGTGAGCGTTAGACCCTTTCCTGACTGACTCCAAATACCAGAGGGCGTTAAAAACCAGCGTTAAGAGCCTCTAACGCTGGTTTTCACGGCTACCGCCCAACTCTAAATCTAGGCGTAAGATAGCTACAATATAATTAATAATTACATTGTAGCTATGTTAGGGTTTATATTTATTTTACAGGTAAATTGTTAATTATTTTAACTAGGTATAATAGCTATTAAATAGTTATTGACTATTTAATAGCTACCTAGTTAAAATATTTACCCAATTACCTGTAAAATAAATCCTAACCTAAGTTACAAATACACCTACACTATCAATAAATTAAATAAACTACAAATATCTATCTAAAAATACAATTAAATAAACTAAACTAAATTACAAAAAATAAAAAAAAAAGATTTCAAGATTTTTAAGCTAATTACACCTATTCTAAGCCCCCTAATAAAATAATAAAGCCCCCCAAAATAAAAAAATCCCTACCCTATTCTAAATTAAAAAAAGTTCAAAGCTCTTTTACCTTACCAGCCCTTAAAAGGGCCTTTTGTGGGGCATGCCCCAAAGAAAACTGCTCTTTTGCCTGAAAGAAAAACACAATACCACCCCCCAACATTACAACCCACCACCCACATACCCCTAATCTAACCCAAACCCCCCTTAAATAAACCTAACACTACCCCCCTGAAGATCTCCCTACCTTGTCTTCACCACACCGGGCCGAACTCCTCATCCGAATCCGGGCGATGTCTTTATCCAAGCGGCAAAGAAGAAGTCTTCATCCCGGCGATGTCTTTATCCAAGCGGCAGCAAAGTCTTCTTCCATCGGGCAGCATCTTCCATCAAGCGGCATCTTCAATCTTCATTCTTCGCTCCTCAGACGCGGAGCATCCATCCCGGCCGACGACTGAACGACGAATGAGGTACCTTTAAATGACGTCATCCAAGATGGCGTCCGTCGAATTCCGATTGGCTGATAGGATTCTATCAGTCAATCGGAATTAAGGTAGAAAAATCTGATTGGCTGATTGAATCAGCCAATCAGATTCAAGTTCAATCCGATTGGCTGAACCAATCAGCCAGTCAGATTGAGCTCGCATTCTATTGGCTGTTCCGATTATATATCAGTCAATCAAAATGAGCTTGCATTCTATTGGCTGTTCCGATCAGCCAATAGAATGCAAGCTCAATCTGATTGGCTGATTGGATCAGCCAATCGGATTGAACTTGAATCTGATTGGCTGATTGAATCAGCCAATCATATTTTTCCTACCTTAATTCCGATTGGCTGATAGAATCCTATCAGCCAATCGGAATTCTAGGGACGCCATCTTGGATGACGTCATTTAAAGGAACCTTCATTCGTCGAGTAGGCGTCAGGGAAGAAGGATGTTCCGCGTCGGCGGGATGAAGATGGATCCTGAAGCAAGAAGATTGAAGATGTCGCTTGGAAGAAGACATCCCCCGATGGAAGACCTCTTCTTTGCCGCTTGGATGAAGATTTCAGCCTGATGATGGACCTCTTCAGCGCCCCTTGGATGAAGACTTCAGCCGGATGATGAACCTCTTCAGCGCCCCTTGGATGAAGACTTCTCTCGGATGATGGACCTCTTCAGAGCTCCTTGGATGAAGAATTCAGCTCAGCTGAGTGAAGACGACTCAAGGTAGGGAGATCTTCAGGGGGTTAGTGATTTTTTTAAGGGGGGTTTGGGTGGGTTAGAATAGGGGTATGTGGGTGGTGGGTTGTAATGTTGGGGGGGGTAAACATTACCTGTAAAATAAACCCTAATATAGCTACAGTATAACTAATAATTATATTGTAGCTATTTTAGGGTTTATATTTATTTTACAGGCAACTTTGCATTTATTTTAACTATGTACAATAGCTATTAAATAGTTATTAACTATTTAATAGCTACCTAGTTAAAATAATTACAAACTTACCTGTAAAATAAATCCTAACCTAAGTTACAAGTAAACCTAACACTACACTATCAATAAATTAATTAAATAAATTACCTAAAATTACATACAATTAAATCAACTAAACTAAATTAGAAAAAAAAACACTAAATTACAAAAAATAAAAAAAGATTACAAGAATTTTAAGCTAATTACACCTACTCTAAGCCCCCTAATAAAATAACAAAGCCCCCCAAAATAAAAAAATACCCTACCCTATTCTAAATTAAAAAGTAATCTGCTCTTTTACCAGCCCTTAAAAGTGCTTTTTGTGAGGCATTGCCCCAAGTAATCAGCTCTTTTACCTGTAATAAAAAATACAATACCCCCCCAACATTACAACCCACCACCCACATACCCCTATTCTAACTCACCCAAACCCCCTTAAAAAAACCTATCACTAACCCCCTGAAGATCTCCCTACCTTGAGTCGTCTTCACTCAGCTGAGCCGAATTCTTCATCCAAGGGGCGCTGAAGAGGTCCATCATCCGAGAGAAGTCTTCATCCAAGGGGCGCTGAAGAGGTCCATCATCCGGCTGAAGTCTTCATCCAAGGGGCGTTGAAGAGGTCCATCATCCAGCTGAAGTCTTCATCCAAGCGGCAAAGAAGAGGTCTTCCATCGGGGCGATGTCTTCTTCCAAGCTACATCTTCAATCTTCTTGCTTCAGGATCCATCTTCATCCCGCCGACGCGGAACATCCTTCTTCCCCGACGCCTACTCGACGAATGAAGGTTCCTTTAAATGACGTCATCCAAGATGGCATCCCTCGAATTCCGATTATGATGATAGGATTCTATCAGCCAATCGGAATTAAGGTAGGAAAAATCTGATTGGCTGATTCAATCAGCCAATCAGATTCAAGTTCAATCCAATTGGCTGATTGGATCAGCCAATCAGATTGAGCTTGCATTCTATTGGCTGATGGGAACAGCCAATAGAATGCAAGCTCATTTTGATTGGCTGATTGGATCAGCCAATCGGATTGAACTTGAATCTGATTAGCTGATTGAATCAGCCAATCAGATTTTTCCTACTTTAATTCCGATTGGCTGATAGAATCCTATCAGCCAATCAGAATTCGAGGGACCCCATCTTGGATGACGTCATTTAAAGGATCAGCCATTCATTGGGAAGTCGTCGGTTGAAGAGGATGGCTCCGCGTCGGCTCCTTTGAAGATGGCTCAGCTCCGCTCCGGATGGATGAAGATTGAAGACGCTGCCTGGATAAAGACTTCTCTCGGATGATGGACCTCTTCAGCGCCCCTTGGATGAAGACTTCTCTCGGATGATGGACCTCTTCAGCACCACTTGGATGAAGAATTCGGCTCGGCTGAGTGAAGACGACTCAAGGTAAGGAGATCTTCAGGGGGTTAGTAATAGGTTTTTTAAGGGGGTTTGGGTGGGTTAGAATAGGGGTATGTGGGTGGTGGGTTGTAATGTTGGGGGGGGTATTGTATTTTTTATTACAGGTAAAAGAGCTGATTACTTGGGGCAATGCCCTGCAAGAAGCCCTTTGAAGGGCTGGTAAAAGAGCTGATTACTTTTTAATTTAGAATAGGGTAGGGAAGTTTATTATTTTGGGGGGCTTTTTTATTTTATTAGGGGGCTTAGATTAGGTGTACGCTTAAAATTCTTGTAATCTTTTTTTATTTTTTGTAATTTAGTGTGTTTTTTTTGTAATTTAGTTTAGTTTATTTCATTGTGTGTAATTTTAGATAATTGTAGTTATTTATGTAATTAATTTATTGATAGTGTAGTGTTAGGTTTAATTGTAACTTAGGTTAGGATTTATTTTATAGGTAATTGTGTACTTATTTTAACTAGGTAGCTATCCTAAAATAGCAACAATGTAACTATGAGTTATATTGTAGCTATATTAGGATTTATTTTACAGGTAAGTATTTAGTTTTAAATAGGAATACTTTAGTTAATAATAGTTAATTTATTTTGTTAAATTTAAATTATATTTAATTTAGGGGGGTGTTAGGGTTAGGGTTAGACTTAGCTTTAGGGGTTAATAACTTTATTAGAGTAGCGGCGAGGTCCGGTAGGCAGATTAGGGGTTAATACTTGTAGTTAGGTGGCGGCGACGTTGGGGGGGTAGATTAGGGGTTAATAAATATTATGTAGGTGTCGGCGATGTTAGGGGCAGCAGATTAGGGGTTCATAGGGATAATGTAGGTGGCGGCAATGTGCGGTCGGAAGATTAGGAGTTAAAATTATTTATTATAGTGGCGACGATGTGGGGGGCCTCGGTTTAGGGGTACATAGGTAGTTTATGGGTGTTAGTGTACTTTAGAGCACTGTAGTTAAGAGCTTTATATACCGGCGTTAGCCCATAAAGCTCTTAACTACAGCCTTTTCCTAGGCGTTAGGAGTCTTGTCGGTAGAGGGTGTACCACTCACTTCATCCACGACTCATAATACCAGCGTTAGGCAAATCCCATTAAAAAGATAGGATACGCAATTGACGTAAGGGGATCTGCGGTATGGAAAAGTCGTGGAATGAAAGTGAGTGTTACACCTTTACCTGCCCGACTCTAAATACCAGCGGGCGGTTAAAAGCAGCGTTAGGAGCCCTTAACTCTGCTTTTGACGGCTAACGCCAAACTCTAAATCTAGCCGTTTCTAAGTTATAGGGAAATAAATACAGGTAGCACTTTGCTATTTCCAAACCATTTTTTTTTTTTTAAATTAGCGATAGTTACATTGGAACACTAATACCTGTCAGGAATCCCTGAATATCCCTTGACATGTATATATTTCTTTCATGTAATTGTCAAGAGTCCATGAGCTAGTGACGTATGGGATACACAATCCTACCAGGAGGGGCAAAGTTTCCCAAACCTCAAAATGCCTATAAATACACCCCTCACCACACCCACAATTCAGTTTTACAAACTTTGCCTCCCTAAAACTTTGCCTTCCTATGGAGGTGGTGATGTAAGTTTGTGCTTGATTTTCTTCTGTGCTATGTGCTTCTCAGCATTTTAAAAGCCTGATTTCCTCTCAGAGTATAATGTTTGTCAGAGGGATGTGAAGGGAGTATCACCTATTGGTTCTATGGTTTTCCTCACAGGAAATCTTTTCATAGGTTCTCTGTTATCGGTCGTAGAGATTCATCTCCTACCTCCCTTTTCAGATCGACGATATACTCTCATATTCCATTACCTCTACTAACTGTTTCAGTACTGGTTTGGCTATCTGCTATATGTGGATGGGTGTCTTTCAGTAAGTATGTTTTCATTATTTAAGATACTCTCAGCTATGGTTTGGCACTTTATGTATTAATATAAAGTTTTAAATATATGTATTGTACTTAAATTTGCTATGAGTCAGGCTTAAGTATATTTCCTTTTGCCGACTATCAGTTTCAAATTGGGAAACATATTTAGGAACTTATTTTTTCTTACCTGGGGTAAGGTCTTATCTTCAAATTTTTTATTAAATTTTGCGAGCAAAATTAGACTTGCAAGGTCACAAAATGTTGATATTTATTGCGTCTTTCATGGCGCGAGAATTTTTTTGGTGCAAAGGTATGTTCGGTGACGAAAATTCATCATTTACGGCGTCTTAGTTGATGCCAGGTTTCCTTGCACAAAGTTGTGCCTAGCATCAAGCGAGTTGCGTCATTTCCGGATGTTGTTAGCGCCAAAAAATTTCATTTTGCATTGTGCATCATACTTGACGCCAAATAATTGAATTATTTAAACACCACTTCCTATATGCCTCTTGCCTTTTTTTATGCTCAGAGGGCTATACTGTTTGCATTTTTTCCCATTCCTGAAACTGCCATATAAGGAAATTGATCATTTTGCTTTATATGTTGTTTTTTTTTGTTTTACATTTGCAAGATGTCTCAATCTGATCCTGTCTCAGAAACAACTGTTGAAACGCTGCTGCCAGATAACAGTTCTACCAAAGCTAAGTGTATCTGTTGTAAATTAGCGGAGATTATATCTCCAGCTGTAGTATGTAACAGTTGTCATGGTAAGCTAATGAATGGAGACTGAGAGTGTATTCATTAGTACTAGTACAATGCATGTTGTTCCTTCAACATCTAATGTACATAATATCCCTGTGAATATAAAAGCTTTTATTGCTGATGCGATTCAGAAGGCTTTGTCTGCTATTCCTCCTTCTAATAAATGTAAAACGTCTTAAAACTTCTCATAAAGTTGATGAAATTTCAAATGACTGTCAACATACTGAATTATCCTCCTCTGATGAGGATCTATCTGATTCAGAAGATCCTACCTCAGATATTGACTTTGACAAATCTACTTATCTCTTTAAGATGGAGTATATTCGTTCCTTGTTAAAAGATGTGTTGGTTACTTTGGATATTGAGGAATCTAGTCCTCTTGATAATAAAACTAGTAAACGTTTAAATTCTGTTTATAAACCTCCTGTGGTTACTCCAGAGGTTTTTCCAGTTCCTGATGTTATTTATAATGTGAATTCAAAGAAATGGAATAGGCCTAGTACTTATTAATTATTTATTCTTCTAGGTTTAAAAAATTGTATCCTTTGCCAGCAGCTAGATTGGAGTTTTGGGAAAAAAATCCCCAAAGTTGATGGGGCTATTTCTACTCTTGCCAAACATACTACTATTCCTATGGAAGATAGTACTTATTTTAAGGATCCTTTAGATAGGAAACTTGAATCTTATCTAAGGAAAGCTTATTTATTTTCTGGCTATATTCTTGGGCCTGCTATATCTATGGCTGATGTTGCAGCTGCATCAACTTGTTGGCTAGAAAGCTTAGCACAACAGGAAACAGATCCTGATTTGTCTAGCATTGTTTGCTTCAACATGATAATCATTTTATCTGTGATGCTATTTTTTATATCATCAAAACTGATGTTAAATCTACATTTTTAGCTATTTTAGCTAGAAGAGCTTTGTGGCTCAAATATTGGAATGCTGACATTGTATCTAAGTGTAGATTACTATCTCTTTCCAAGGTAACCATTTATTTGGTTCTCAGTTGGATTCAAATATTTCAACTGTCACTGGGGGGAAGGGAGTTGTTTTGCCTTAGGATAAAAGATCTAAGGGTAAATCTAAAGAGTCTAATCGTTTTTGTTCTTTTTGACAGAATAAGGATCAGAAAACCAATCCTTCCCCCAAAGAATATGGTTCCAATTGGAAACCTTCTTCAAGTTGAAATAAATCCAAGTCTTTTAAGAAAGCAAAGCCAGCCCCCAAGTCTGCATGAAGGTGCGGCCCTCATTCCAGCTCAGCTGGTGGGGGGGGCAGATTAAAATTTTTCCAAAACATTTGGGCAGATTCTGTCCAAAATCAGTGGATTCAGAGTATTGTCTCTCAAGGGAATTTAATAGGATTCAGAGTAAGACCTCCTGTGAGAAGATTTTTTTCTCTCACACGTTCCAGCAAATCCAGTGAAGGCTCAGGCTTTTCTGAAGTGTATTTCAGATCTAGAGCTTTCAGGGGTAATCATAGCAGTTCCGTTTCAGGAACAGGATATGGGGTTTTATTCAAATCTATTCATTGTCCCAAAGAAAGAAAATTTATTCAGGACAGTTCTGGATCTGAAAATGTTGAATCATTTTTTAAGAGTCCCAACTTTCAAAATGGTGACTAAACGGACTATTCTGTCTTTTGTTCTGCAAGGTCATTATATGTCCACAATAGACTTACATGCATATCTTCATATTCTGATTCATCCAGACCACTATTGGTTTCTGAGATTCTCTTTTCTAGACAAGCATTACCAATTTGTCACTCTTACGTTTGGCCTAGCGACAGCTCCAAGAATCTTTTTCAAAGGTTCTCTGTGCCCTACTCTCTGTAATCAGAGAACAGGGTTGTAACGGAAGCTTCCGTTACTTTTGGACTTGGAGAGGACTGCAGGCCAGCCTTCTCCCCACCGACTATGGACACTGGAACTTGAGTGGATTCTATGATTTGGGAGGCGGGTGCCCAGTGTACATTAGGAGTACTTTTACCCTGGATTCAGGTTTACAACATTTCCATGAATTCCGAGAGACTCTAAGAATTGGATGGCCCTGAAACAGAGTTTTGGTTCCTGTGTTTTGTTGTAGTATAAGATGACAGCCCAATCCAGATTTGCCTGCTCCAACCCCCCCCCAGACTCAGAATGTTTGAGCTGATTGAAACCTTCTGCTCTAATGCTGGGACCCCCTGTTGTTATCTAGTCTAGGTGTGAAGTGGCTTTCTGTTATTGTGTGAGTCATCCATTGTCCTTTTGTAAGTCAGGATGTGAATAGAATCTTGTTTAACTAACCATTGTCTGATGTTTGTCTCATTGTATAATATTTGTTTCTATTGATTATGTGGTAACTACCCCCCTTTGTTGGAAATGTATAAAGCTGTGTTTTCTGTGCAAAAAAGCAGTTCCTATTTTGACCCTCAAGCATTCAGTTTCGGCTAATGTTCTTGGGGGTACCTATTACAACTTGCAGCGGCCGTTATTCTAATAGAGACAGGTATCCAGTGAAGGTTTATGGGTTGGCATTTGGTGGGAGCAAGCTGATTTTAGCAGGTCTACCCAGTCTGGGGTACCGAGATTCGCTACAAGGGTATTGCGGTGTTTCCTTACTTGGCCGATATCTTGGTACTAGCTCAGTCTTTACATTCTGCCGAATCTCACACAAATCAACTAGTGTTGTTTCTTCAAAGACATGGTTGTAGTATCAATTTACCGAAAAGTTCCTTGATTTCTCAGACAAGGGTAACCTTTTTAGGGTTCCAGATAGATTCAGTGTCCATGACTCTGTCTCTAACAGACAAGAGTAAAATGAAATTGGTTTCAGCCTGTCGAAACCTTTAGTCTCGATCATTCCCTTCAGTGGCTATGTGCATGGAAGTTTTAGGTCTCATGACTGCAGCATCAGATGCAATCTCCTTTGCTCATTTTGATATGAGACCTCTTCAGCTTTGTATGCTGAATCAATGGTGCAGGGATTATACAAGGATATCACAATTAATATCCATAGATCCCAACGTTCGACTCTCTCTGACTTGGTGGTTAGATCACCATCGTATAGTTCAAGGTGCCTCTTTTGTTTGTTCAACCTGGACTGTAATCCCAACAGATGCAAGTCTTTCAGGTTGGGGAGCTGTCTGGGGATCTCTGACAGAATAAGGGGTTTGGAAATCTCAAAAGGCGAGGTTACAAATCAATATTTTAGAACTGTGCTATTTTCAGGGCTCTTCGGGTTTGGCCTCTGTTGAAGAGAGAACCATTCATTTGTTTTCAGACAGACAATATCACAACTGTGGCATATGCCAATCACCAGGGTGGGACTCACAGTCCCCTAGCTATGAAAGAAGTATCTTGTATACTTTCTTGGGCGGAATCCAGCTCTTGTCTAATTTCTGTGGTACATATCCCAGGTGTAGACAATTGGGAAGCGGATTATCTCAGCCATCAGACTTTACATCCGGGGGAGTGGTCTCTCCATCCAGATGTGTTTTTTTTCAGATTGTTCAGATGTGGGGTCTTCCAGAAATAGATCTGATGGCTTCCCATCTAAACAAGAAACTTCCCAGGTACTTGTCCAGGTCCAGGGATCCTCAGGAGGAGTCAGTGGATGCGTTAGCAGTTCCTTGGTTTTACCAACCTGCTTATATCTTCCCGCCTCTAGTTCTTCTTCCAAGAGTGATCTCCAAGATCATCATGGAACATTTTTTTGTGTTTCTTGTAACACCAGCATGGCCTCACAGGTTTTGTGGATCTTGTCTGGATGTAGAGTTGTAACCTTGGCCATTTCTTTTAAGACCTGACCTTCTGTCTCAAGGACCATTTTTCCATCAGGATCTTAAATCATAAAATTTGAAGGTATGGAATTTGAATGCTTAGTGCTTAGTCATAGAGGTTTCTCTGACTCAGTGATTAATACTATGTTACAGGCTCGTAAATCTGTTTCTAGGAAGATTTATTATCGAGTTTGGAAGAAATATTTCATGGTGTTCTTCTCAGAAATTTTCATGTCATTCTTTTCGAATTCTTAGAATTTTTCAGTCTCTTCAGGATGGTTTGAATAAAGGTTTGTCTGCAAGTTCCTTGAAGGGACAAAACTCTCCTCTTTCTGTTTTATTTTACAGAAAGATTGCTGAGCTTCCTGATATTCAATGTTTTGTACAGACTTTGGTCCATATCAAGCCTGTCATTAAATCAATCTCTCCTCATTGGAGTCTTAATTTGGTTTTGAAGGCTTTACAGGCTCCTCCTTTTGAGCTTATGAATTCTTTGGATATTAAACTACTTTCTTGGAAAGTGTTGTTCCTTTTGGATATCTCTTCTGTTAGAAGAGTTTCCGAATTATCTGCTCTTTCTTGTGAGTCTCCTTTTCTGATTATCGATCAGGATAAGGCAGTTTTGCGGACTTCATTTAAATTTCTACCTAAGGCTGTGAATTCTAACAACATTAATAGGGAAATTGTTGTTCCCTCTTTGTGTCCTAATCCTAAGAATTCTTTGGAGAGATCCTTACATTCTCTGGATGTTGTAAGAGCTTTGAAATATTATGTTGAAACAACTAAAGATTTTAGGAAGACTTCTAGTCTATTTGTTGTCTTTTCTGGTTCAAGGAAAGGTTAGAAAGCTTCTGCCATTTCCTTGGCATCTTGGTTAATGCTTTTAAATCATCAGGCTTATTTGGAGTCGGGTCAGGCCCAGCTCATTCTACTAGATCAGTTTCCACTTTGTGGGCTTTTAAGAATAAAGCTTCAGTTGATCATATTTGCAAAGCAGCAACTTGGTCTTCTTTGCATACATTTACTAAATTCTACTGTTTTGATGTATTTGCCACTTTTGGTAAAAAAAAAGTTATTCAGGCAGCTGTTTCTGTTTGATTCCTCTGCTTATGTTTTAAGTTTTTTCTTTTCAATTATGAGAAAAACTTATTTTTTTTGGATGTGGATTTATTTTTTTCAGCGGAAAATGGCTTTTTTTATTTTTCTACCTCCATCTCTAGTGACTCTTCTGTATAGTACCACATCTTGGGTATTACTATCCCATACGTCACTAGCTCATGGACTCTTGCCAATTACATGAAAGAAAACATAATTTATGTAAGAACTTACCTGATAAATTTATTTCTTTCATATTGGCAAGAGTCCATGAGACGCACCCTTTTTATGGTTGTTATGATTTTTTGTATAAAGCACAATTATATTTCCAGTTCCTTTTATGATGCTTTTTACTCCTTTATATTTCCAGTTCCTTTTTTGATGATTTTTACTCCTTTTTCTATCACCTCACTACTTGGCTATTCATTAAGCTGAATTGTGGGTGTGGTGACGGGTGTATTTATAGGCATTTTGAGGTTTGGGAAACTTTGCCCCTCCTGGTAGGATTGTATATCCCATACATCACTAGCTCATGAACTCTTGCCAAATGAAAGCAATTCATTTGTCAGGTAAGTTCTTACATAAATTATAGGGTTTTTTTTAGTAGACAAACCTAAGGGGCCTATTTATCAAAGGTCTTGCGGACCTGATCCGACAGTGTGGATCAGGTCCGCAAGACCTCACTGAATGCAGAGAGCAATACGCTCTCCGCATTTAATATTGCACCAGCAATGTTAGAAATAGCAGACATATATGGCTTTGGCATTGTTTTTTGTTAATTAGAAGGCCGCAAAATGCCGCTGTGCACCACACTTGTATTATGCCCAGCAGTGAAGGGGTTAATTAGGTAGCTTGCAGGGTTAATTTTAGCTTTATTGTAGAGATCAGCCACCTACCGGACACATCCCACCCCCTAATCCCTCCCAAACAGCTCTCTTCCCTCCCCCACCCCACATTTGTCCCTGCCATCTTAAGTACTGGCAGAAAGTCTGCCAGTACTAAAATAAAAGGCTTTTTTTAATTAAAAAAACAAAATGATTTGGGGGGCGGAGTCTGGCCACGCTTGAAGATGGCCGCGTTCTAAGAGGGCTCCTAAATCCCAATCCAGTTACAACCCCTCTACCTGACCCCTCTCCCCTCAATCCTTCCCCACATCTTACCCCTGCACATCAGAAGCGACCCGGCACTTCGGGTTAGAAGAGGGAGGCTGAATACTAGCCGCACGCAATTCCCGACACAACCTGGGACCAATTAAGGCCTTAGAGTACCTAGCACCACGAGAGCGATCACAGCACAGATGACCGACGGAGGCAAACAGACACCGACTCGCTGACTCACAGGTACCTTGCTTCCTTGGCACTGGCAGCGACTCCGGTAGCCTGCACCTAAGCTCTTCAGCTTCAACTATCTCGCAGCCATTCCTGGGCCACGTGGACCCACTGCAGAGTGCACTTAAGATTTAGCCGCAAGGATTCGCCTGCCAGACACGCAGCATTAGCACCACATACAGGCCTTACCTACTGGGAAACAGAGCCCTTACAACCCGAGATCAAACTAACGGTCTCTATACAGCCCGAAGGGTGTGATTCCACATAAGGCCTTCCTATTACCTTGTCCTTGGCCCGGGGTCTCCCCCTGGATTTGCCCTTTCACAGCAAGCCTCTACCTAAAAAGCACCAAGCCCAGGGCTCCTGCAGAGAGTTTTGCACTCATCAACCCTACCTATGCTCGAATCCATAGACTTTATCTACTAAGCTAAGCAATTGCTACCAGCCTCACTCAATAGGGCTATTTGAACATTCTCTCACCTGGCCCTACAACTACCCTTACCATCTGGGTAATGCCGTGCAAAAAACACAACAAGCCAGGTGTACAAAGCACAGGTAAAACACTGAAGCAGTACCTTACACTAAGAGATACTCCCCCTGAGTCAAACGACGCCACCATGTCTGACACACAGAAAGCTGCTCCAGAGACCACTCCAACACTGGATCCTTCCCCCTATGTCACCAAACAAGACATTAAGCACCTCTCTTCCAAAGAGGACATCAATGTGGTGCTTCATGAGATGAGATCACTTTTTGGAGACCTAAGAAAAGACCTGGGTGCTCTGGACCGCAGAGTACAAGCTCTAGAAGAAAAGCAAAACCCCACCAACCTTAGGATTCAAAATAATGCTGCAATTATCAGCGATCATGAAAACAAGCTTTTTATCCTGAACGAAAAATTGGAGGATCTGGAAAACAGAAACAACTTAAGATTTAGGGGGGTCTCTGAGACAGTTTCACCTTCGGCCTTAGAAGGATATTTGCAAGCCCTTTTCAAAATTATTAAGGACAGTCCTACGGCCCCAGATATATCACTAGAAATGGCCCACAGAGCCTTGAGAGCGAATCCTCCACCATAAGCCCCCCATGGGACATCATTGTCAGGTTCTCAAGTTTTAAAGATAAAGAAGATATCCTCCGCAGTGCTAGAATCAAGAAGAATATACACCATGCCGGAGAGGAGATTCATATTTACTCTGATCTAGCCCAATCCATGCTACAGAAGAGGAGAGAACTTTCCCCCATTAATTCACAGCTCAGAGACCATAAAATCCCTTACAGATGGGGTTTTCCGGTCTCCATAATAGTGAACTATAACCACAAAATTATTACTTATAGACCGGGCACTGATCCTGCTCTTTTCCTCAGCGAACTGTCAATACCCTCCTTCTCGGGATCTGAAGACGTTAGCAACCCAGGACTTGGTGCAGTATGAACTTAATAATAATAATGTTTTATTCTCTATTGCACTCACCCTTCTGTATACCACGCTAATTCTACTGTTTTTATTATGTTTGAATTCTATGTCATTAGGATGTTGCACTCTGGTTCAATTATGACTGTGTTTACCTTTAAGATACCTTCATCTTCTCACTGTTGTCCCTACGCTCCACACCCCTACCTTCTTGGATAGCCTCCCGGCCTCACATTAGAACACTCGGCTCAGATCCCTCCAGCGTAGACTTCAGATCAATGTGTATTATTTGTATTTAATGCTTTTACCATTTTTTTTTCTTGTTGTTCAACATAGGGTTCACTCTGTTGGGTAGATCATGTTCAAACTTTAGTTAATAGGTCACTGCTACCTTACGCATCATGAGCTAACAAAACATGTCTAATCTAACCCTCTAACGTACATACCCAGGGGCTCTAAAATCTTACATACACGGCTGACAACTTAAGACTGCTGCAACTCCCTCCCCTAACAATACCACCCTCTCATCTTATATCAAGACGATGACACTGGTTGACAGTTTCACTCCTAGACTTGTGTATTGTTGCAGAGACCTATCTTTAACTACAGTCGCACATATAAGACGCCTTTAACCTCGCCCCCTGTCAACATCCACCCTCAGACCTCTCTACGCTTTCAGACCCTACCTACACAATCAATGAGTTATTGACCTAGTTCAGTTTTGTGTTCTTTTATCAGTTCATTGTTTAGTTTAACCTGTTAATGTGTTAATTATTGCTGATGTTTTTCTGTTTTTTTTAGGCAATTATTCTACATGCAATGTGAATATTGATTAATCTATTGCTTGTATGATGGTGCCCCATCTCTTCCCACATGTTCACAAGCCTCCCTCACACCTCACCCTTCCTTTGTCCTTGCTTAATACCCCCTTTGAGTCACATGTACGATGGAATACCCATCCCTCTGTCTCTTCTATTAATCCTGTGCAGAACTTCACCAGTACTACAACCCACCGACACTGTTTTGACAGGGTTATTCACCAGGCCCTCTATTACTCTAGTCGCCCTCGCTACCCTCCCACCCTATTAACCCAGGCCCTCGGTCTTTCCCCTCTGCCTTTCCCTATTACCTTAATAAGCAAAAGCCTTGGCCCCATGGAGTTAGCCCCCCCACTTCCCCTCCCCCCCACCACTCATCCCCTTTGTCCTCAGTATCAATCCTTCCCTTCTTCCCCTATCCTCCCCCCCCAACCCGTCAGGTAGACCATTACCACTTTTAATCTTCAAGAACACATATAACTGGTCTTGGGATTACTTCCCCCATCTCAGTCCTTCCTTTCTTAATTTAGCAACTAACCTAGATTGCCCTAATTCTCTCTATCTAACCACCCCTGCTTTTCAATACTCTCTTTCTTTCCCTCTCTTGCCTTCGCTCCTTCGCTCTCTCCTCTGTCCAGCTCCCCTCTCTTTAGCACTCTTCTCTTTTTTTTTTCCTTCTCTCCCTCCCCTCAAATGGCTAAATACAGTAGATTCCAGGAACACACTTTCAAATTAACATCCGTCAACGCTAAGGGACTTAACAGCCCTGGTAAGAGATCCATTGCCCTGAAAGAATTGCATAAACTAAACAGCCAAATTCTCTTAATCCAAGAAACCCACTTTCAAAGAGGTAGAGAACCCAATTGGCACAACCCTCACTACCCCACTGCCTTTTTTGCGTCCGGACCACGCCAGAAGAATGGTGTCGGAATTCTGATCCACAAATCCCTCCCATTACAGGTCTCACACATAGAAAAAGACACAGATGGCAGATATCTGATTCTATCAGGGACACTCTACAACCACCAAATCACGATCGCCAATATATATTTCAGTATATTTATGAAAATCTAAGTAGTGCTCTCCAAATAGTATATCAGCTTATGGCAGGGTTATAACACAATATTTTTAATAATTATCCTTAAAAATAGAAACCCTTAACCAACATTCATCTACTAGAAATCATACAATTAATATAAATACCTGAACTCTTTTATTTAGTTAATATCCATGAACATTTTTGAAATATATTTGCAATATCAGAATATGACACAATATTATATACGTTAAAACCAACTATTAAGATATGCTATCCTTCTTATAAAACGCAGAAAAATGTATCTTTAAAACCAACCTTTCATTCAGAGCTGCATTTAAAATATTACAATGAGACTAAAATCTTTCGCTTTTAACATCCAAGCAATAGGATTCTAAACAGTGCTTATAAACAATAGGATAATATATATTATGCTATTTAACTGTAATTGATCCTAATACAATATTGATTCAAAACACCAGAACTTTCACAGATAAATTACTTAGTCTACCAGATACAAATTTAAACAATACATAGGCTTATGAAATATTAGCTTAAAACCCAAACTATTTCTTTAGCTCTGCTACATACAGCAATAGTAAATGCTTGTTTTAAATTGTTTTATATGCAAAAAATAAATTTTATCCTACACAGGGCTATGAATATACGCAAAAATACAGACTATTCTCTTCAAATCTATTTATTATAACTTGATTATGTTCTTACCAATATTTCTCAATAGATCCAATTTCACCTCAGAATACCAAAAAGTATAATTTGCAGTCAATGGGTAGAATAGATCAGCTTAGCTTTGAGTAAATGGTATTTCACACCCAACAGGAACCAGTCACAAGTTTAGCTTAGCAGAAAATCCGTCTCTCTCTATGTTGCAATCACTTTATATGGGTTCTCCTCACTGGTGGAATTGGAAACGCCCAAATGGAAACCTTTTCTCGGATTGGTTCTTTGCAACTGAACATGGATTGGTTTATTTGGTAAGTGTGTTGTCAAGGAAATGCATCCTCGCAACAACCAAATTCTCATGGCTGCAATTTTGCATCATAACACTAGGTGGCAGCAGACATCACAACACAGCAATATATGCAGCACTATTTCTAAACATTTTACACTTAATTCAGTATTTCTATGAAATGGTTATTCATTTTATCATAATTTACTGCAACAACTATTCACAATATTTGTTTTGGATAAGTTATATCTTATGAATTTTCTGATCATTTTGATATGAAACATCAAATATATCTAACATTATATTAAAATAATTTATATTTCGGGGGCGGAGCCAGCTTCTAAGGCAGTCAGACGTGTTTTCCTCAGCTCTGAGCTCTTAGTTATAATTTTATAGATAAATTCACCTTAAAAGAGCTCATATTCATATTAAGATTTAACAGAACACGGACGTGACTAGCCCTACACATCAAGGAACCAAAGATATTTTATTTGTGGACTCTAACATCGACAACGCTTCTCAGGCCTTACCACGCACAACTACAGCAGTCATTCCCAAAAGCATGGTCAATATGGAAATACTGGATGCATGGGAACAACGCACTCAACATTTGCTAGAGAGGTACCATCGGAGTATGCAGGAAGATATAAAACTTCTGCTCTCTGCCTTCCTATCACCACCAACTCAAGCCGCTGAAAGATCTGGCCTAGGTCAGAAAGCCGGGAGCTATTTACTATCTACATTCAAAACACCGGAAACCCCAGAGATCCCCTCTCATGGATCTGATCTGAGACAAGCGGGAGAGGGACTAGAGGATGCTCTGGTTCACTGCCCTTCGATAACCACACTTACTGAGGGAGAAACTGCTGTGTCGCCGACACTCCTACCCGAGGGCCCGCTTATGAAGATCTTACCTTCTCATCAGGAGCTCCCAGTTCTGCTCTCACCGAGTAGGTCGGAGCGTAAGATTCCATTCCCGCTGCGGTGGATGACACTGGGTCTGACCGGACACTTACCTTCTACTCAGATCGCAATATTGATACCGGAGCGATCCCTCATCAAAGGCACCATCTCACCTCAGGATATAGAGAACACTTCGCTAGCTGTAGCGACAGTCCAAGTTCCCTGGCTGCATGAGTCGAGTCCGCCGCATTGGAGCAGAGATGAGTCTCAGACCATTGTAGTGATACGCGAGAGGAGGCAAGAGAATCCCATACTTAGGACTGTAGCGCTGGTAAATGCTTGTGAACGGTTCAGCGCCATGCGGCCTGTGGACATGCACGCAGGACTTGTCCAGCATCGCACTGTTCAATTTGCTGTCAATTCTTCTCCCGATGCCCGCAGGCCTTGCAGACCAGCGCACCAACCTGTGCCCTGCTTGCACTTAAGCAGCTATATAACGTCTGGAGTGGGGTGAGAACGTTCAGATACCACTTTGACAGACAACAGACTCACCCTTTTTCCTTGCATACCGGACTCTGGGACTTCTGTTATATGTTCAGGTTCAATTAGATAAAAATGTATACATGTTGTAAAGATTTAGGTTGATAGTCTAATGGCTCCTACATGTTTGCCTTTTTTTTCCTTTTTCAGCTCTGATGGAGTTTTCTCTGTAACTTCTTCAACAGTTATTGTGTGATATGCGCCGCAGCAGTTATGTTTACCCTTGAAGGTTGCCTCTATGCAGTTATGCCCCCTTGATATAGGGATAATAATTACTTTGTACATATACACGGGGGACCATCTACATGTTTATTCCTTGTAGAACTTTATAGCTAACATATATATACCTTACAAGGATCACTTCCTGTTAGAGTAATGATATACACTCTCAAATCTCTTCTGTTTCTGATATTAATATGTACTTTCACATCCTCCCCACAGTTATATATGGTTTAAAAGTCCAACACTAAGTTATTTTCTTCATCCTAAAAAGAAGCTCTAGACAGCTTCATCCCTTTCACTTATGTTTAGTATTTATTTGCCTTATTAAGCAAACTTTGGGAACTACTTGTTTTTCTTTTTTTTTGCTTTTCTTTTGCTCTATCCCATTATATCTGAAGCTGAATGGGAATAGAATTCTGAGGCATACGCTATAAGTATAAACAGAGAGGATTTTGACTGTATGGTATGTACTATATGCGTTTGTATGCCTAGTGGTAGAGCTGTTTCACTTTTCACATACCTCCTTTGTCACCTTTCAGGGTTCAGCCTTATATAGCCAGAGTATATATCTCAGTCAAAGTAACACTGATGTAAGCTGGTAATTGCAATTACTGACTGATGTGCCTTACTAGTGGTCACTCTGATATAGGCCAGCTCCTGCTTATTTTACCCTATAAAAAACTCCTATTTCAGGATCAATGCAATGTTTACATATATCTAACTACTACATAGCGCTTGTGGCAAAATGTTGTATTGCTTGTTAACCCTATGGTGCCCACATACTAGACGTCACCTAATAATTATATAACATTTGATATCTCATTCAAACTAAGCCCTTGCAGAATAGTCTCTTTTATACCTCTGCTATTATCTTAAGATGAGCAACAAACATGTGCATGAGGGAAATATATTTAATCTCATTATTCTAGCTAATACTTTTATGTCTCTCTGGTCATATCTAACAATAGTTTGTTGCTACTTATTATATTTGCATGTTTTAATATACTTCATTGTCCCTCCTATCTGAGTACTAGGGTTAAGCCGAACCGGCTTACATTTATTTTAATATATGGCTACTCTATCTTAACTACCCTAGCCCCTAGCCCCACACTATATACATGAGCTTTATACCCACGATGTACATAGCCAGTTTAACACTAACTGTTCCAACTCAGGAACTTGGATTCCATATTGTTCTGTATGGAATTAAATTTCCTTTGCACTGGACCAAGACTATGGTCAAAGGTATTTTGACTCAGCTATAAAAATCTTTCTCTTATCCTCACACCAAAATTTATCTATTTACTTAGTTATACAGTTTTTAGGAATACCTTAGGGTAAAGCTATTTATTATCCACCTTACATTCTGACATATTCAGCTGTATGGGTATCTCTCTTTGTTGCCTAAAGGCTGTGGTATTTTTATTTTATATGTTATATGTTATCATTATTTATGACTGTATGAATATCATCACTAGTTTCCCTATGGTCATGCCCACATTATTAGTACACATTATTTGCTCCGGTTGAGCCTCTCTCCTCCCTTTCCCGCTGGTACTTATTGCCTGCGGGTCATATCCCTCCTCCTTTTTCCTGCATTGCCTATAGGTGGCACTCCCCTAGGAGAGGGGCTCACCCTGAGGTCCCCTAGGCCCCATATAATCTAATATCCCCCCTCCACACTACACAATATTGTAGAGCCCAACTTCCGTTCATTGCGTAGAAAGTGAATTTATTTGCATTAAGGGTTGGACTAAGACCCAGCTGCTTCCTACTTAGCTACCACCCCTCATTCTTTATAAACAACATGTTTTTCCTTTTAAGTCCAATATATTGTGATTATACAATTTGACCTTTACTAACCTATCTACTATCCTACTTGGCTCCGCCCCCCTATCCCTTCCCCGTTCCACTTTGAGCGGCTCTTGTCCGCTGCACTCCTTTATCCCCCTCCTCGCTAATTTGGTCCAAAAGTGGCCAAACAACTGACTCTGAGTAGTTACATTAGATATAATGTTCATGATAATATACGGTCCGAATGTGACCAACGCTGTAGCTACTCCCCTTCTAAGCATAAAATATAAAACTGAAGTCTCAATTTATATAGTCCGAATCTTTACTAATGCCCCCGATGAACTGGATTCATCTGCTTCTTCTGCTTACCTGTAGTGCCTAGTCAACCTCCCTGCTTTGACATATCTCCAACCAATTTTTGCTCCCTCACTTCATTAAGAACCCTCATTGAATACCATTCTTCAAACTTATAAAGGCTCATTAGGTTGACCTAGCTTGTATTGTTGGCTGGGCAGTATCTCTGTAATAGCACTATATTTTTCTCATTTGTCATTGTTTTTGGAAATGTCATTATTATTATATTTGTTTATGACTTCAATAAAAAAATTGTTAAAAAAAAAAAAAAAAATTATATTTCATTTAGCCTAACAGAAAGTTTATATTTAATAGTCATATCACATCAAAGTAACTTCCATACATTCATCTCACTACATTCCAATAGATGTATTTAAAAATTTATAAACATTTATTGCACATTCATATGATATGACTTATTTCATCCCATGCGGGAACTCCATCTGAAATAAAGTAATAAGTGTCATTTATTATTTCTTTTTAGGTTCACAAATATCTATTCATATTCTTAAAAACACAGAGGCTGAGGTGGTTGTCTGCAATAAAAATAGAAATAATTATTAGAAATGATCCAAGCAATCATATGTATTTGATGTAGTCATTACTCAACATAGCAATCATTCATTTAATATAAAATGTCTCAGTCCCATATATATACATATATGGGTTATTTGAATTATTCCAAACACATATGAAACTTGTATTGTTCCCTTTGCAAAATGTATTTAATTTTATCTGTGTTATACAGGGGTTGTAAATGTTAATTCTTTAACCCACACTGCTTTCAGTAATTTTAATTCACACCATAGCATTTGTCTGTGTTTCCTAAGGTCTTCACTGATCTTTCTTCTAACTCAGTTCCCAGACTCTTCGTCTTTTACTCACCACATGGGGTCCGTTTGTATATCTCAGTGTTAGCAGCCACACAGTATGAGCCATTCAACAAACTTGTGCTAATTATCAGCTCCTTTGTTGACAGGAAGTCCATATATGAGTAGGTATCCTGATCTATGCATCAAAATGCTGTCTTTCTCACAAAAACATGTTTGTATTTTCATCTAGGCAGCAAATGTTTTAGTGTCAAACCTTTGGAGACATCCTGTCTGCATACTAAATGGGGGGAGGGCTGAACATGAGTGAAGTCAGTTTGTCTGAAAGGAATAAATCATTTTCTCCTGATCAGTTAGATACTCGATTAAACATATATATTTATTAACCTTAAAATATATATTTATTAACCTTACATATACCTTGACAAAAATCCCCCTTCCAATTTTAAATAGATGTAGGACACATGTATTTAAATTGGCTTAAAGTCAATAGTATTTGGTGAGGATGTTGATCGTACACATCATGGACAGTCTTCTATGTAGAAAGTCTGTCATTTTTGAGCCTTCACGTTCATCAGCTGGTCATCTTTAAACTACAGTATGTCTTTAGTGTATTTGGGGATATGACACTTCATTCTCCCTCTATGACTTGTAGTTGGGACCTAGGATGACATGCCCGTAATTGATTGATATTGACCCATTTATCTATGAAACTTTCATTTTTGGGGATCCGTATTTTATAGGCCACTGGAGATATTTTGTCAGTAATGACAAAAGGACCTTTCCATGAGGGAAGACATTTCTTCTCACTAACCTGATCTCTTCCAAAGTTATAAAGATAAACTTTATCATTTATTTCATATTCCTTTTTGGACGTTTTGAGATCATAATAGGTTTTAGTGGCAGTTGCGGCTCTCTCTAAATTCCTTTGAGCAAATGCAAATGCATATTGCAGGTGCTTTCTTAGGTTTTCCACATATTGATGTGTATTAGCAGCGTTTATCAAGTTTTGGTCTGATGTACGGTACAGCAGATTCTGAGGTAGAACCATTCTTCTACCAGTCATCAGTTCAAAAGGTGACATCTTGGTAGCACTACTTGGAGTTGCTCTTAATGCCATTAAGACTAGAGGTAGTTTTACATCCCAGTCTTTACTCGTTTCACTCACAAACTTTTTGAGGATTTTAACAATGGACTGGTTGTAACTCTCTACACCACAACTTGAGGCAGCTCTATAAGCAATATGGAGCTTTCTTTTAACCCCTAGTATTTTCCACATTTTGGTCATCACTTTGCTAGTGAAGTGGGTTCCCCGATCTGATTCGATTCTTTGAGGCAAACAAAATCTGGAAAATACGTGGTTGATGAGCAACGCTGCACATGTTTCAGCACTGTTGTTAGGTGCACTAATGCACTCTACCCATTTAGTGAACAGGCGTGTCATGGTTAACATGTATTTGTTACCTCTTGATGACCTTGTTACCGGACCAATAAAATCAATTTGTATATCTGACCATGGCATTACCATCCCCCTTTTCTGCAATGGCGCTCTATGCGTTGGTGCAGTGGGTTGGAACTGTGGGCAGATTAAACACCCTTGACAGTAGGTTTGAACATCTTTCAACATGTGTGGCCAAAAAGCGTAATCACGTAATATTTCATACTTGAGTTTGGCACCACGATGACCAAATGTGGGAGCATCATGAGCATGTTGAAGCATTAGACCTCTGAACTTGGTGGGTACTACCCACTGCTGGATGCCAGTTTTGGAGGTTCTAATTAACAAACCATCCTGTAACTTGAATTGTGATCTAGATTTTATTAAGATTCTAAGCCTTCTTCTTTGCCAATACAATCATCTTTTGAGATGGGGTTGCTTTCAGGATCTTCTATGTGTTTATTGAAGATGCCTACAATGGGGTCTTCTTATTGACTAGTGATCAGGTCCTCACTAGGAGAATCCTGACTCCATTGTACCAAGTTAGGCTCACTCTGTTGTTTTGCCTGGTTTCTGGTAATGGCTTCTACCTGAATTGCACCCATTAAGTGGTCAATATTAAGGAGTTCTCCAGTTATGGCTCCTTGTTTGGCTAATGAATCCGCAAGGTCATTGCCTTCCTTATCTGGACCTAGAACTCTGGAATGACCCTTGGTCTTTTTCCAGTGTATGGTTAAATCATTAAATACCACCAGATTATCAATCTCACAGAACAACTTGCCATGCTTGACTGGTTTGTTATTGCTTTTCTGCATGCCATTTCTTTTCCAAGTTGGCAGGTATTCAACAAAACTGTGAAGCACATAATTTGAGTCAGTTATGATCACAAATTCATGAATACCTTGTTCAATAGCCATTTCAATGGTTTTGAAAACAGCAGTTCGTTCTGCAACTTGACTGGATCTTGGTCCAATGTTGAAACCTATAGATGTATTTGGGAATCTGTTTGCCCCAGTTATACCAATGCCAGCGACTAATCTGCACTCATTTTTAATGGTGGCATGGTATGAGCAACCATCGACATATACCCAAGGTAATGTTTGACAATGGTCCTCATTGTACATTTTATATGGGAAAGCAATTGTTTCTCCAGAAAATCATCTTCTGATAATTCTTCCCCAGGATCTCTAGCAGTACAGTCGTGGAACTCAGCAAGCCCCTGTGCGACTGGATTCTTTTTATTCTGCTTGTAGCGAATTTCTAGTGGCCAGCCTTGTAAGGAAAGAGTCCATGCTGTTATGCGGCTATTTGACAAATTCCCATCTCTTATTCTTTCACTTTGCAAATATAGCAAAGGCTGGTGGGCCGTTTCTACAATAATTTTCTCACCCTGTATATAGCTGCAGAAATTTTGTAGAGCCCATACAGTAGATAAGAGGGCTTTTTTTGCAATCGCTAAATTTTATTTCTATTGGGGATAAATTTTTGCTCGCATAAGCAATGGCTTTGTTCAAATTATCATGCTTTTGGTATAAAACAGCACTCATGCTTATATCTGTGTAACCTGTCTCTAAGAAGAAAAGTTTACCACCTTCAGGGTACGCTAAGCAAGGTGCTTGAGTGAGTTTTCTCTTCAGCTCTCTGATGTCTGTCGCTTGAGACTCACTCCAGTGCCATTTCACATCTTTTTTTAGAAGAAGTAGTAGGGGTTTAGCTAATTCCGCATAATTATCAATGAATTTGCGAGAATAATTTGTCATACCCAGGAATGATCTCAATTGTCTGTTGGGCTTGAGAACACCTAGAATAGGATTATTATAAGAGCTGTGCACCTGTCTGATAATACCTCTTTCTTCCAAATTCCTTATGATCTCTGCAAGAGAATCATACAAGGCTAAGGGAAGTCTGTATTGTTTGACAAATACAGGTGGTGCATTGGGATCTGTTTGTATCCTTGCAATGTGCAAGTCTGTAGTACCACAGTCATAAGAATCCTTAGCAAAAATAACCTTGTACTCCATCAGGAGTTCTCACAGCTTTTGGCGTTCATCATCGCTGGAACAGCCATTAGCTAAGGATATTTGCTCTTCGACTATTTGCTGAAATCCTGGAAAGATTTCAGGCTGTCCTATTTCATAGGCTTCTTCCAACCTAGAGGTGAGATCCCCTTGATTATAGTTTACATTGCTCCCATGACTCTGGGTATTGGGGTATTCTTGCTGTTTGATTGGCTGATCAAACACTAGAGAGGCTTCTTCAATTTTACAGATGCCTTCCTCTGAACTGAAGGGATAAATAGACTGAATATTAAATAGACCCTCTGGCATAGATGCAAAGGATTGTTCTATTAATTGTTCTTCAGTTAAGTAGCCTTCAGGTATTAGCCCAATTACATTATTCTGGAATCCAAAAGTGTAATAACTTGATTCCAGTGCATATCCTATGGTAGTTCCCTTGGATAATGTTATATCCTGTGGGGTCATGTTATGCACAACAATATGTATTGGAAAAGTTCCAATATTCACCATAGGAGTGTAGGTCACTGTGACACCCAGATTTTGTATTCTATGGGAGAGGCAAATCAGTGTTTCAGAAGTTTTTAATTTCTGACCTCTTTTTACCTGTAAGGGTAAAAGAAATTTATCAGCCCCAGCAGGAATTATAATATCGCTAGATACCTGCATATTCAAAGCATATGGCAATTGCTGGTTTGATTTCAGGGCTGCATTTTTATCCTGAAATACTTCAGGGTTCCTCTTTAACCTGCTCCAGAGGCAAGAGTTAATCAAATCTATTTGTATGGCATATCTATGTAAGATATCATTGCCAATGTATATTTGATTATGGGGAGTATTTAAAATTAAAAACAGGTGCTTCACTGACTTATTACCAATAGAGATAGATAATAAGCACTTAGATGCGATGTTATAGCTTTCAGACCTGTTATCCAGGTTGTGGACATAGTGGTCTTGGGGAGAAAGATATTTAATCACTTTAGGTTCAGCTATCTGTGCTAATAAACCTTCGCTTATATAGCTAGCTTCCTGTTTTAAGTTTATTTTAGCATATTTGGTTTTACTAAGGTCATGTACTTGTATAGGGATAAATAGATCCTCTTTAACTCTCTCAATCCCTGTGAGGTATTGAGCGTGGCCTCCCCCTTTAGGGATTTTATGATCCCCCTTGTGGAGTGATATGGTTAATACATCGCAGTCTAGGGAAATATTCGCTATCTTTCCAGGCGAAATTTTAAAAGTATTATCATCAGAGCCACTAAAAGGAGTCTGATCATCTATTTGTAGAATAGTGATTTCAGGTACAGAGTTATTCCTGAAATGAATCTCCACAGCATCTGGTTTCTCTTCCACCACATGACAGCTATGTCGGGTGCGAGATATACCAGATTTTTCATAATTGATGGGCCTTTTAACTTGTGACCAAATTACATTATTTATGCAATCAATTATGGTGCTTAATCACTTCAGGAGATCACTACCAATAATTAAACGATCAGTTGGCAGATCCACTATAATGACAGGGTGTCTTATGACCCTGTTCCCCAATTTAAATTTTAACCAGGAAATACTGTAAACTTTTAGGGAATCACCCCCAACACCTATTAGGGAACCATCAAATTCTTTTATTTTAGGTTTGTAGGGTGTTAGCTCATTTAGCTGTGTGTAGTACCTGTGGGATAAGATAGTTGCCTGAGAACCGGTGTCAATTAATCCCATGATAGGGTTGGAGACTGAATCTTGCAGCTCAACTAATACATAATATCTTCCTGCATTTTCTACCATTTCACACACAAAGTTGGCATTATCATACATCTGTGGGCTTCGCCACGTGTTACCTGAGTTCGCCATGCTTTCTGATGCAGAAGAAGCTTCATACCTACCGGTCTCCTCTATGATAGGGTCGGCTGGATTCTTGTGTACTGCATCTGTGGAAACAAGGTTAAGAGAGTACTGAAAAGGAAGGGATTTGTTAATTTTTCCCGGATGAGGTTGCTTGTCACCACAGCTAAATTGTCCGTTTCCGGTCTGTGGGGAGAGAACATGATTAGTATCATTGATATTTATTATTGCATTTTGTATATCTCTCCCCTCCCCTTCAGGTGATACTGCAGTATTTATGGTTGTGCCTGTGGTCCACTGCTGACCACTGGCTGTACCCCTAAAAAAGTATTGTTCGGTTGCTGAGCCGTAGAAAGTTGACTCATATTAGCGAATTGTTCGCTCAACCGATTTAACTGGGTAAACAACATATCTACCTGATTGTACAAGTTACCTCTACCCCTGGGCCTATCTCTTGGTGCCCCATAATAATGATTCCTGGACCATTGGGTTCCCTCAGAATCAGGGCTGCTATTTCTATTCTGGCGTGGTTGCCCCTGGGGTTCAGCTTGTTCAGTATTAGTACTTTGGGGAGCATTATATACCTGGGGTGTTTGGTTACCCTGAGAATATCTTCGCCATCTATTGTATCTACCCTTGCGCGGATACCAATTATTTGTTGAGTATTCTCTTTGTGAGTAATTATTCACCTGATTATGTCCCCCACTTTGGTTATAGTCTCCCTGCGCCTCAACCTGTGTAGGGGAGGGGGCAGAGTTAAACCTCTGTGGAGATGGCCTGTTTTGACTGGCCACCTCCGCATAGGTTCTCTTTTTAGACTCCAAATTGAGGGGGCTAGGTGACACCCTAGTTTCTGCTACAATTTTGGGTTTTGACTCCTTTTTCACCCCCTGTTCACTGGATTGCTGAATAGAGTATAATTTTGTACTCTCTTTGATCAGCCATTCCAATGAGCAGTCCTCATCAAAATCTCTAGCTAAGTTAATTTTGATGGGTGTAGGCAGTGCTTCAAAAAATAAATTTACAAATTCTGAGCCATCAAATCTGGGGTTATCTTCAGCCATACTATACACATTTTTCAATTCAGAAAGGAATTTGATTGGACTCTGATTCGCACTACACTTTAAACCATATACCGCTATTTTCGCGTCAGTTTTAGTGCGATATTGCCCGAATACTTTTCTGCATTGTTGTTTTATCCCACTCCAGGAATGAATATTCATATCCTTTAGTGAAGCAAAGAATTTGTGATGTTTACTGTCAAATACCCAAGGCAGAAATTCAATTTTCAATTTCTCACTTGTAACATTCATTATAGCTAAAGCATTTTCAAAAGCCTCTAAATGATCAATTACAGATTTTGTTCCCTTATAGGAGAATATAGGAACTGCACGTTGTACGAAGGTGATTATTTTATGGGAATCATATACTTTATCAGACTTACTTTGGGATTCTCTGTTAGAGTTTCCCTCCCCTGCACCAGCTGCATTACAGCAGTCCTCTGGATTTATATCATGAGGTCACTGCCTGTTTGGGAAATCTATTTCTGACCCATTAGGGGTCATTTGTCTTTACTGTTCCATGTATTTTTGTACCTCGTCCGTGACGCGTTCGCTAAAGGAGTTAGCATTATCTGCATTATTCTCAACGTTAATATAAGGGTTTTCATTATGGCGATATGACCTTTTTAAATCCCTTAATTCTCTCTGGCTTTGCGCAAGCTGTTTATTTAAATCTTGTATCTGTGCGAGTAAGTCTATGTTATGCTTATCTAAGGTGGTTAGGTTTTGGGCAAATTCATCCATTTTATTTTTGGCTATTTTTAAATCCTCTTTGCGTCTGCGTGAGGAACGAATACTATTTTCTAGCTCCTGTATTTGCAATCGTTTGTCTATGACACAAAACGACATTTCGTCAATAATGCATATTAAAAGGGGCCAAGATTTTAGTAGTAGTTCGTCTCGCTTTTTGAGAGTCTTGCATTGATTAATCATTAATAATTCCTGGAAGAATTCATTCTCTTCATTCCACATATTATTATTAACGGTAATATTTTTAGCTCTAGTTTCAAGCATATCTACAAAATCATTTAATTCACCCGCAATATTTAACTTCCCTTTAATGTAACTTAAGATATCTTTCTTAAGGACCTGACCTTTAGTAATGGGTATTGTAATGGGACCATTTTCATCGCTATGTATAGAATTAAATGAGTCACTTCTGGCTACAGACATTATTATATTGGTTTAGTATTCAGTTAAATTAAAACACTAATAAAATTTTTGCCAATAAAAAGAGAGAAAAAAAAATTATATTTTTTAAAAAATAGTATTAATTTTGAAATATGAAAAATTTATATTTAGAAATATGAAAAATTTATATTTTTGATTAACTTTGAAAATATGACAAATTAATATTTTTTATTAATTTTAAAATATGAAAAATTAATATTTTTATTAATTTTTCAAAAATGAATCTTTAATAATATTTCAAGATATTAATATCAATCTCGAAATATGAAAATCAATATTTCAACCTTTCAAAAATTATATCTTCAAAATATTAATATCAAAATATGATTTTTTTTTTCTTTTATAATAATTTCTATTTACTACAAATATATGATATCAAATATGATGGATTTATTAAACCTCAAACAGTGCCTCCAATATATTATGTCAGTATATTTATGAAAATCTAAGTAGTGCTCTCCAAATAGTATATCAGCTTATGGCAGGGTTATAACACAATATTTTTAATAATTATCCTTAAAAATAGAAAACCAACATATATCTACTAGAAATCATACAATTAATATAAATACTTGAACTCTTTTAGTTAGTTAATATCCATGAACATTTTTTAAATATATTTGCAATATCAGAATATGACACAATATTATATACGTTAAAACCAACTATTAAGATATGCTATCCTTCTTATAAAACCCAGAAAAATGTATCTTTAAAACCAACCTTTCATTCAGAGCTGCATTTAAAATATTACAATGAGACTAAAATCTTTCGCTTTTAACATCCAAGCAATACGATTCTAAACAGTGTTTATAAACAATAGGATAATATATATTATGCTATTTAACTGTAATTGATCCTAATACAATATTAATTCAAAACACCAGAACTTTCACAGATAAATTACTTAGTCTACCAGATACAAATTTAAACAATACATAGGCTTATGAAATATTAGCTTAAAATCCAAACTATTTCTTTAACTCTGCTACATACAGCAATAGTAAATGCTTGCTTTAAATTGTTTTATATGCAAAAGATAAATTTTATCCTACACAGGGCTATGAATATACGCAAAAATACAGACTATTCTCTTCAAATCTATTTATTATAACTTGATTATGTTCTTACCAATAATCTTGAATAAGTTATCAAATAAACCAGATGATATCCAGTTTCCAATATTTCTCAATAGATCCAATTTCACCTCAGAATACCAAAAAGTATAATTTGCAGTCAATGAGTAGAATAGATCAGCTTAGCTTTGAGTAAATGGTATTTCGCGCCCAACAGGAACCAGTCACAAGTTTAGCATAGCAGAAAATCCGTCTCTCTCTATGTTGCAATCACTTTATATGGGTTCTCCTCACTGGTTAAATTGGAAACGCCCAAATGGAAACCTTTTCTCGGATTGGTTCTTTGCAACTGAACATGGATTGGTTTATTTGGTAAGTGTGTTGTCAAGGAAATGCATCCTCGCAACAACCAATCATCTCATGGCTGCAATTTCGCATCATAACACTAGGTGGCAGCAGACATCACAACACAGCAATACATTCAGCACTATTTCTAAACATTTTACACTTAATTAAGTATTTTTATGAAATGGTTATTCATTTTATTATAATTTACTGCAACAACTATTCACAATATTTCTTTTGGATAAGTTATATCTTATGAATTTTCTGATCATTTTGATATGAAACATCAAATATTTCTAACATTATATTAAAATAATTTATATTTCATTTAGCCTAACAGAAAGTTTATATTTCATAGTCATATCACTTCAAAGTAACTTCCATACATTCATCTCACTACATTCCAAGAGATGTATTTAAAACTTTATAAACATTTATTGCACATTCATATGATATGACTTATTTCATCCCATGCAGGCACTCCATCTGAAATAAAGTAATAAGTGTCATTTATTATTTCTTTTTAGGTTCACAAATATCTATTCATATTTTTAAAAACACAGAGGCTGAGGTATTTAGTGCACCTCTTTCTAAGTGCATAGATTGATGCCCATGACCAATGGTTGTCTGCAATAAAAATAGAAATAATTATTAGAAATGATCCAAGCATTCATATGTATTTGATGTAGTCATTACTCAACATAGCAATCATTCATTTAATATAAAATGTCTCAGTCCCATATATATACATATATGGGTTATTTGAATTATTCCAAACACATATGAAACTAGTATTGTTCCTTTTGCAAAATGTATTTAATTTTATCTGTGTTATACAGGGGTTGTAAATGTTAATTCTTTAACCCACACTGCTTTCGGTAATTTTAATTCACACCATAGCATTTGTCTGTGTTTCCTAAGGTCTTCACTGCTCTTTCTTCTAACTCAGTTACCAGACTCTTCGTCTTTTACTCACCACATGGGGTCCGTTTGTATATCTCAGTGTTAGCAGCCACACAATATGAGCCATTCAACAAACTTGTGCTAATTATCAGCTCCTTTGTTGGCAGGAAGTCCATATATGAGTAGGTATCCTGATCTATGCATCAAAATGCTGTATTTCTCACAAAAACATGTTTGTATTTTCATCTAGGCAGCAAATGTTTTAGTGTCAAACCTTTGGAGACATCCTGTCTGCATACTAAATGGGGGGAGAGCTGAACATGAGTGAAGTCAGTTTGTCTGAAAGGAATAAATCATTTTCTCCTGATCAGTCAGATATTTGATTAAACATATATATTTATTAACCTTAAAATATATATTTATTAACCTTACATATACCTTGACAATATGCGCCTAATCACACACAAACCTCCTTCTTTAAAAGGGTTTCCACCAAACTACTGGAACACGCAAATTGGGTGACATACTTAGCAGGCGACTTTAACCTCTCCTTTGATCCCCTTCTAGACTCGTCGAAGGGTATATCCTGTACCCCCCAAAACTCTTAAAGCAATTAAAGCCATCTTGGCTAGCCTTACCCTTCATGACACGTGGAGAACTTTACACCCCACCCAAAATGACTACACCTTCTTCTCAGCCCCTCATAACTGCTACACCTGCATCGACCACATTTACACTGATTCCAACGGCCTCTCCATAACTACTCAAAGCGACATCGGCACAATTACTTGGTCGGACCACGCTCCGATCTCATGCACAATATTATGGCCAGACCTCCCAATAACCTCCAGAACTTGGAGATTAGACGACTTTTTATTAGACAAACCATTAATCCTACAAGACATTCAGACTGAGTTAATAGAATATTTTCGCCTCAATTCTCACTCCTCTTGCTCGGCTCTCACCGAATGGGAAAGTAGTAAGAAGTGAATACAGCGCCAACAAGAGGCCAAGGGATAAATATACTCACAGAGAGATAAAAGAAGATTATTTAATGAACCATGTTAAAAAGCATCAGTAATAAAAGACTATATATAAAAAATGTAAAAAGCACATATAAATAAAATTACAAATACAGGAATATCTTACAGAAGCGGCTCAAAGGGCCAAAGCTGATAATTACAATAAAAACAGAGGTAATAACAGGTGATCAGTGTGAGTGGTACACCAGAATAAAAGTGTATACTAATAAAACAGAATTAGCCTAAGTACAACTGTAGCAAGTGCATCAAGCAAAAAACTAATAAACAATAATACAAACAATAGTGTTCAAAATTAGTGTTACAAAAATAGTGTTCCAAAAAATAGAAAAATGCACTGCAGTGCAAAAAAAGGGGGGTAGCAAAATAATTGTATAGATACAATCAAATAGTGAGTGAGTGCAAATGGATATAAAAATGCTAGCTACTTAATCCAGTGAGGTTAAGATATAATTAAATAAAATACACAATATGCAATAACATAAAAAATAAAATACACAATATGCAATAACATAAAAAATAAAATATAAAATATAATCCAAAAAAGTGTTCAAAAAGTTGATCAACAAATGTTAGTGAAGAACAAAAATAAGTCAATCAAAACTAAAAAATGGAAAAAATGGGTGATGAAAAGCAAGGTGAAAGTGAGGAAATTGATTCCTTCCAATGTTAGTTACTTTAACAGATCCAAATTCCTGAGTGTGGTTGCTGAAGTAGCTGATTGGATCCTAGCACCTGTCAGCTGCTCCTATGGTATCCTAAAAAGTGTCCCTGTAAAAAAAGAAATTCACAACATAGTGTATCCAATATGAGAATGAAGTAAACATTAAAGTAATGCTTACCAATATGCCAACGAGTTTCTGCCCTCAAAAAAGGGCCTTTCTCAAGACTAGCCTTGCTAGTCTTGAGAAAGGCCCTTTTTTGAGGGCAGAAACGCGTTGGCATATTGGTAAGCATTACTTTAATCTTTACTTCGAGGCCAGATCTTCCCTTAAGAAACACCTTATAGAAGCCCACCAAAGGAAAGCACTCTACCTGAGGCAATACTATTTCGACGGAGGTAATAAACCGGGCAAAATCTTAGCCCGCTGCCTACGCAGAAAGCAACTAAACACTCACATCCACTCCATCTTAACAAAAGATAATGCTACTCTCAAGAGTAGCGACCAGATTGCGGCCGCCTTTCACTCGTTCTACTCCAAGTTATACAATATAGACACCCCCCAAAACAACGATTCACAATTTGATAGTCCAGATTTCTCCATGCTAGAGGCAACTAACCTGTATTTTGAGGGATTAAACCTACCCTCATTATCGATAGAGCAAGCTCAACATCTAGACTCCCCCATTTCCGTAGGGGAACTAACCCAGGCCATTAAAGATTCCCCATCCGGAAAAAGCCCCAGTCCCGACGGCTTTACCCCCAGATACTACAAAACCCTCAAAGATACCCTGATCCCCCACATGCTCCATATTTTCAATGCACTAAGAGAACACCCTTATCTATCTAGATCCATCTTAGAAGCTCATGTCACCGTCATCCCCAAGCCAGGCAAACCTCACACTAGCCCCAAACACTTCAGACCCATGCCTCTAATTAATACTGATATGAAAATCCTAGCTATGGTCCTTGTCAACAGGCTCAATAAGGTTCTCCCATACCTAATATCGAATGACCAAGTTGGGTTTGTCCCAGGGAGGGATGGAAGACACAACACCACCAAAGTGTTGAATCTGATTTCTCAAGCCAAAGCCGAGGGGACACCGCTGGTCCTGTTTGCAACGGACGCAGAAAAGGCCTTTGATAGGGTTAGATGGTCTTTTTTGAAAAGAGCTATGCAGGAAATGAATATCCCTGAGGCCTTTATTAATATGACGCTCTCCCTTTATTCGAACCCCAACGCCAGAATAAGGGTCAACAACACCCTATCAGATTCGTTTGACATAAAAAACGGCACAAGGCAGGGCTGTCCGCTCTCCCCTCTCCTGTTCGATATCTCGATAGAGGTCCTGGCACAAAAAATCAGAGAAAACGATGCCATCAAAGGGCTCCAAGTAGGCGATAATCATCACAAACAGGCTCTCTTTGCTGACAATATTCTCTTCACTCTAACTGAGGCCAAGAGCTCTGTTCCTGCTATGCTTAAAGAACTTGAAGCCTACGGTTCTATATCAAACTTTAGTCTTAACATTAGCAAATCCGAAGTCCTCAACATTAACACCCCACAACACCATATCCAATTTCTTAAGAACAACTTTAATATCTCAATAGCCCAACAGAAATTTAAATATCTGGTAATATTTCTTTCAGCCTCCCAGCAAGAATTATTTAAACTTAACTATCTCACCCTAAAACAAACAATCACTAGAGATTTATCTACATGGAAAAATAAACCACTCACTTGGCTAGGGAGAATAGGGGTGGTCAAAATGAATGTCCTACTCAGGATTTTGTACATCCTCCATCCTTCCCATCCCCCTACAAAGAGGCTATCTAGAGCAACTTCAAGGTATAATCGAACAATTCATATGGGCAGGAGTTAAGCCAAGAATCCCTAAAAAAACTATGTACCTTGCAAGAGACAGGGGCGGTCTGGGGGTACCCAATTTAGTAAATTACAGAAGAGCTATTTTGCTTCAACACATTGTTGAATGGTCTCACAACTCCAATAGTAAGGCTTGGGTTGACCTAGATAGACATATATTCAAACTCAACAACATAGGATCTTTGGCTTGGATCCCCCCTATCAACAGACCCAAAATCTTGCACAACTTCCCAATTGGTAAAATTGGATATGTCAGGGAGCTCAGTAAAACAGTTACTGCCTGCCCACTAATCACACTCCTCACAAAGTGTGAAAAAATTGAAAGACTAAAAAAGAAGATTGTGGGTGGCGCCAATAAAGGCTAACTGTGGGAATATTAGATTCTAGGTAAGTAATATATCCAAAAGTACAAGTAAAAAATATCCAAAAGTACAAGTAAAAATATAATGTAAAAAAAAACTAAAACCTATTGTGAAAAGGCAATATTTATGTATTAATATTACCAAGCTATCTCAGCTCTGAACTCGATAAGTAATAAGTCTAAAAATGCAGATATATTATATAAGTGGCAATAGTTTATTAGTAATACATAGAGTGGTAAAACATTAGAACATTTCAAGTTAGAATTGCACCGGTGCCGCTAAACTTTAAATATTAGATATTAAAAAATTCAATTCATCATAAATTTATAAAAGACAATTCAATATACCATAAATACAATGTTAAAATCACAAACGTCAAAATTTGGCTATTAGTAAACCCTGAAATTAAGGTGAGAGATGAACCGTATACTAAAAGTTATTAGAGATATATGAAAAATATCAGCTCTCAATGTCCCTTTAAGTAACCTTGCAGCGATAGTATTAATGAGATTCTGGTTTGCTCCTGTTCCGGATAAAAGTAATGAAGTTGCAACTTATAATAATATTCCAAATTGTTACATCAACTCAGCCCGGACTGCTCTTTTCAATATTATTGCATGTGAGATGTATCTAACAGGCTGGATAAGAATCTCAGCGATATTGGCAGGCTCTTATGTTTGCAGTTTTTACTTCTACTCACCAGGTACCCCCTCGGTGTAACACAGTCCGGTTCCACTGTTAAATAACCGCCGGGCTATCTCTTCAACAGTTGGACCTTCCTCCTCAATGTGCGGTAAAAGAAAGTCAGCAACTTTTTCGTTTCAATAAAAGAAAAACTCCATATGGTAAAATAGTCTGTTTGTAGAAGTGCGCGCACTTATTTTGAATAACCGCTCCTACCGTTCAACCAATCAGCCTTCCTTTTTGCTTTGCGCTGATCCTGGCTTTTTGGTATACGGTTCTGGGAGCACAATACTGGTTCATACGGGGCTCTCAATCAGCCTCTCCTTGCTTTGCACAAAGCTCACAGGTGCTGGGAAATCAGTTCATCCACGCGTATCGGCTCTCGTGGAGTTTTTCTTTTATTGAAACGAAAAAGTTGCTGACTTTTTTTTACCGCACATTGAGTAGGAAGGTCCAACTGTTGAAGAGATAGCCCGGCGGTTATTTAACAGTGGAACCGGACTGTGTTACACCGAGGGGGTACCTGGTGAGTAGAAGTAAAAACTGCAAACATAAGAGCCTGCCAATATCGCTGAGATTCTTATCCAGCCTGTTAGATAAATCTCACACGCAATAATATTGAAAAGAGCAGTCCGGGCTGAGTTGATGTAACAATTTGGAATATTATTATAAGTTGCAACTTCATTACTTTTATCCGGAACAGGAGCAAACCAGAATCTCATTAATACTATCGCTGCAAGGTTACTTAAAGGGACATTGAGAGCTGATATTTTTCATATATCTCTAATAACTTTTAGTATATGGTTCATCTCTCACCTTAATTTCAGGGTTTACTAATAGCCAAATTTTGACGTTTGTGATTTTAACATTGTATTTATGGTATATTGAATTGTCTTTTATAAATTTATGTTGAATTGAATTTTTTAATATCTAATATTTAAAGTTTAGCGGCACCGGTGCAATTCTAACTTGAAATGTTCTAATGTTTTACCACTCTATGTATTACTAATAAACTATTGCCACTTATATAATATATCTGCATTTTTAGACTTATTACTTATCGAGTTCAGAGCTGAGATAGCTTGGTAATATTAATACATAAATATTGCCTTTTCACAATAGGTTTTAGTTTTTTTTTACATTATATTTTTACTTGTACTTTTGGATATTTTTACTTGTACTTTTGGATATATTACTTACCTAGAATCTAATATTCCCACAGTTAGCCTTTATTGGCGCCACCCACAATCTTCTTTTTTAGTCTTACAACTTCCCAATTGCCTCAGCAACACTCACAGAATGGGACAAAATAATAGCCACTAGCACCCATATCTTGTCAAGGCACAGCCCCCTAATATCTTTTGTGGAAAACCCTGACATTCCCTACCATAGACTAGGGTCCAAAATTAAAAATCCACTTAGCCTCAAATCAAACTCCATCCACTCCCTCATCGATAAAGGCAAGCTTAAACCCCTTTCTAGTCTACAGGAAACACACGGTGAAATATTTTCCTCCTGGCTCCACTACTCCCAACTTCTTCACTACATCTCCCACCATAAACACAAAAAAGAATTAAGTAGGGAGCTGACACCTTTTGAGAAAATGTGCACTACTGCTAGCACTCCTAGACGTCTCATTTCCTTACTCTATAAAATTCTGGGGGTCCCAGAAGCAGACACCCTCCCCTCCTATACTGTGGCTTGGAGCAAAGAGATCGATGTAGACACTGACACAAAATCATGGTTGAAGGCCTTCGCCAATACCAAAAGTTCATCGGTTTCTGCTCAAATCCAAGAAATGCACTTGAAATTTCCCTGCAGATGGTACCTCACTCCAGCCAGGCTCCACAAAATCTTCCCCAAACTCAAAAGTTCATGCTGGAGGGGGTGTGGCGGAGAGGGTTCTCTTCGCCATATCTGGTGTTCCTGCCCGAAACTACACGACTTCTGGAGGGATATCTCTCATGAGGCCTCCGAGCTGTTAAACACACAAATCCAGATCGATGTTGAGTCCCTTCTCTTTAGATCAATTCCTAAAACAAGCACCACGGCACACAAAGCCCTCTGGCTAATAATGATAAACGCGGCCAAAAGTTAATCCCCAGACACTAGAAAACACAAATCACCCCCACCTTCCTGGACTGGAAAGCCTAGGTGTCAGATCTCATTGCCCTTGAAAAATTCCACTATTTCCAAACCCACAACCTTGCTACCCACAAGATGATACAAGCAATCTGGAATAGAACCATTTAACCTCCCTAGCCATAACCTCACCTTCTCCCTTCCCCTTTTTTCGCCTTTCTTCTCCCCCCTCCCCTTTACTTGCTTCACTATAGTCTCTGTCTCCCTTTATAAACATGCAACCCCACACGATAAAAGGATCCCAGTGCCCTTCAACGCTTACTTTTATTTTTCCTGTGAAGAATTGACTTCATTGCACAATTATTTTGTTTTACCTTGTATGTAAAATTTAAACTGTTTCTCAAACGAGAGCTTACCATGTTGCTTGTAAATCATTTTATTTTATCTTCAATAAAGCTTGTTTGAAAAAAAACCAAAAAAAAAAAAACCAAAATGATTTAGCTCTGATGGACCCCCCTTAGCCCCCAACCTCTCTGATCTCCCCCAAACAGCTCTATAGCCCTCCCCCGCTACCTATTTGTCACCATCTTGGGTACTGGCAGCTGTCTGCCAGTACCCATTTTGCCCCCCAAAAAATGTTTTATTACTTTTTTTTTAAAAATTATAATTTTTCTGTAGTGTAGCTGCCCCCCCTCAAAACCCCCCTCCCTCTCCCCCTCCCAGATCATCTGATCATTATTTCCCCCCCTCCCTCTCCCTCCTTCCCATTCATTTGCACTGCCCCCCCGCACGCTCCCGGCACCCAACGTGCACATTGCACATACAGGAACCGGATGCTGAGTAGCGAGGCATCACTGCAATACCATAAAAGTGGCTAGAAGCGATCAGGAACGCTTCCACCGACTGAAAGCCCAGGGGACGTGCCAGGAACGTCCTTGGTCATGAATGGTATTTTTTTGTAGGACGTTCCTTGCACGTCCTCGGTCATGAAGGGGTTAAAGTACAACTGTCATATTAATATAGAAAGCTGTGCTTCTATAAAAAGTTTTAAGTACATATGCAAATATATTTATAAGGGCATGACTGTACAAATATTGCAATCAAAGAACATTTAACACTTCATGATGAGATAACTTTATTTATGGATTCCAGATATGTTAGTGCTCCAGAAGCAGCATGGCGGCTTTTTGGCTTTCATATGCACCATCAATCGCATACGATTGTGCGATTACAAGTTCACCTTCCTGGAGAACAGTCAGTATATTTTATTGAACACAATATTGAAACTACAGTAGAAAGAATACATTATAGAGACACAACTTTGACTTCTTGGTTTAAATTAAACAAAGAAAATTTGTCAGCTCTTGTATATCTTTACACTGATATTCCTCAGCATTTTGATTTTCATCAAAAGACAACATGGAAAAAAAGAGTACAAGATCGAGCAAATAACACTCCGTAAGTTTAATTTCAGATGTTGAGAGATTTTGTTTACGTTTCCTTTAACTTCATGTTAAAGGAGCAACTTCTTTTGAAGATATTCGTACAGTTCATGGTGTTCAATTTCACACATTTAAAGAAGCAGCTCAAAAAGTTGTCTTTTTGAAGATGATCAATAATGGGATTTAACTCTTCATGAAGCGGCAAGTGAAATGATGCCTCAACTGCTTAGAGAGCTTTTTTTCTCAAATTTGTGCTAAAGAGCTTTTTGAAAAGTACAACAAAAAACTTTTTGAAGACTTTTCAAGACACCCAAGTCACACACCAGCATGTCAAAATTGTTTACATTATGCACTTAAAGATATTCAAGATATTTTAATTGTTCATGGCAAAAATTGTCAGGATTTTGGTTTACCAAATCCTCCAAACAATTTACCTGAAAATCCCAAAGATCTCTATGATGCTTCTTTTGAAAGTTATACTGGAGTTCAAATGAAGGCATCTTTTAATGACCTACAAAGAGAAAGTTTTGAAGAAATCATTGCTGCATCAGAAAATGACAGTTTACCACAAAGGTGTTATTTCCTTGATGGTCCTGGTGGTAGTGGTAAAACCTACCTATATAAGACTTTGTTGAGGACATTTAGAGGAAATAGTGAGGTAGCATTACCAGTTGCTTCAAGAGGTATTGCAGCAAATTTGCTTTAATGTGAACTAATATACCACTCGCAGTTTAAGTTGCCAGTTCCTTTGTTGGATACTTCAACCTCTTCCATGAGGCAAACTTCTAATGATGCGCAAATGATCCGTATTGCAAAGATTATTATTTGGGATAAATCAACCATGTCTTCCAGTGGTGCACTCAGATGTGTCGACAAACTCCTTCAAGAGTTGATGAATAGCTGTTAGGATTTCCTCTAGAGTTCCAGAGTAATCAAATAAGTTGTGGAATGTAGCTATTTATGTACTTCAACTCACATAGGTTAGTGAGTGAAACAGGACTCAAATAGCAAGATAATATGATTCCTAGGTTTTATATGGAGTTGTAAATTAGTGCAATTCAGATGAGTAGCAATATTAAACACACTTCTATGATGTACTGGTGTAAATGGTTGTTACACTTCATCATAAAGAGAATAAGGTAAGTGTGTTATATCATAAGAATTGACATATGGTGAATCTTGCAATACTGAAGTTGTAGAGTCCTATGATAAACAGGAGTTAAGTTATATGCAATTCAAGATTTGGAAATAGAACAGCAGAGACACAAACTATGGAAGAGCTGACAGGTATGCGGAGACAATGCAAAGTAGCTGAGCAGTTGTGAGCAATGCTGCAGAAAAAGGTCAGTCTCTGATGTTATGCATATGGAGGTAACAAATTATGCAAAGTAACAAAGCTTCAATATCATAGTCTTGAGATACAAATGTATACTTGCGTTTTCCTGAGTTCAGTTCAGATAAGAGGTTGTTGGTGTCAGAGGAAGTTGACCCAAAAGCACACTTTAAATGAGCAGCTTGAATGCAGCTGAATAGCTGTGTTGTTAAAAGTCAGCGTTTGAGTTTAGAACAGTCTTTTCCTGAAAAGTGAAGGTTTTGTTAGACAAAGGTTAGGTTGTTGTCTTCCATGGATCACAAGTAGAGAACCCTGGAGCTTTAGTAAGAATAAGGCAATCCTATAGCTTGTCTGAATTATGCAGCTAGGTAAAGGAACTAACTTCAATAAACAAGCAAGTTGTGAATGAAATGAACACACCTTTATGGAAAGGAAATCAGTAGGCGGACCTAGGTAGTTAAAGGTACAGAGGTACCTTACAGATCCCCCTTCAGGAAGCCCCTCACCGGATTGGCGGTCCAGGTTTGGACGGGAATTTAAAATGAAAGTCCTTCAGCAACTGAGGTGCGTGTACGTCACGTAGGGGTATCCAAGAATCTTCCTCAGATCCATAACCAGTCCAGTGAACTAGGTACTCCAATCTCCTCCAGCGAAGCCTAGAATCCAGAATAGAATCCACCTCAAATTCAAGGGAGTCATCAACAATAGAGTGGGGGTAGTCAAATCGTGTCTGATCTGGAGTCTGAGTTTCAAGATTGGGTTTCAACATAGAGACGTGGAAAGCAGGATGTATGCGCAGAGTAGGTGGTAGACGTAGCATCACAGCGTTAGTATTGATTATTTTCTTAATCTTGAAGGGTCCTATGAACTGATTTGCCAACTTCTTGCTGGGAACCTTGAGTTTGAGATTCTTGGTGGAAAGCCAAACTAAGTCATCGACCTTGTAAGCTGGGGAAGGTGTATGTCGTTTATCATAATACAGCTTTTGTTTTGATTTCGCATTTTCAAGATGTTTTTTCAGAGAAGACAAAGAATTTTTGATTTCAGATACGTAGTCAAAGGTATGGGGAGATTGTGAGGTATGAGGAATGTTTGGCATAGACAGAGGATGAAAACCATAAGATGCATAGAATGGAGAGGTGTTTGTTGATGAATTAGGTGAGTTGTTGTAGGCGAATTTAGCCATATAGATCCAATCTGACCAGTCTTCCTGAAGATGAGATACATAGCAACGGAGGCTCCAAAGTTTGGTTTAAACGCTCCGTTAATCCATTTGTTTGCGGATGGAAAGCAGTGGTAAACTTAGGGGTGATTTTTAGCAAGCGGCATAGTTCTTTCCAAAACTTGGACGTAAATTGTGTGTCGCAATACGATATAACTGATGTTGGTAAACCGTGAAGTCTGACAATTTTGGAGAAGAAAACATTTGCAGTTATAATAGCGTTTGGTATTTTCTTCAGAGGGATAAAGTGTGCCATACGGGTTAGGTGATCCACCTCAACTAATAATGTTGTGAAACCGTTGGAAGGTGGTAATTCCACTATGAAGTCCATACTTATGGTTTGCCAAGGAATGTCTGGAATGGGTAAAGGGTTTAATAGACCAAATGGCTTTTGATGATTTTTTTTGCTTTGGGAACATACACAACAATTCTGAATATATTTATGGACATCTTTTCTAAGATCTGGCCACCAGTAAGATCTAGACAACATTTTGTTAGTTTTAGTAATTCCTGGGTGTCCAGATAAGGGTAGATCATGATGATTATATAGAATTTCTTTTCTTATGGATGCTGAAACGTAAAGGAGATTTTCATGATAATATAGCCCTGAAGTTTGATCCTTCAGGCACATAGAAGGAATGTTAGTATCAGCGTTCTGAGCTGCAAGTAGATCAGAGTGTAAGGTGGTAGCTGCTGACAAGAATCTGTGTGGTAGTAGGATATTTTGAGGTTCTTCTTGGTCTGGTGAAGAATTAAATGCCCGAGATAGAGCATCAGCTTGGATGTTTTTTGAACCGGGTCTGTAATCAATGTTAAAATTAAAGCGATCAAAAAAGAGTGACCAGTGAACTTGCCTGGATGAGAGGGTCTTATTCTTCTTCAGGTATTGTAGATTTTTATGATCTGTTAGAACCAGAAAGGGTTTGTTTGTGCCTTCCAATAAATGTCTCCAGTGTTCTAGAGCGGATTTAATGGAGAGTAGTTCCAAATCTCCCACGGAGTAATTTCTTTCTGTAAGAAGATGTGAATAGAATGCTATGGGATGTTGTTCCTTAGATTGGAATCTTCGTTGAGACAGAATAGCACCTATTCCAACGTTGGAAGCATCGACTTCAAGTGTGAAATGTGCATCAGGATCTGGCAATTGCAGAATAGGTGCTGAGGTGAAACTCTTCTTTAGAAGGTCAAAAGAGGTTTGAGCTTCTTCAGACCATATGAATTTGTTTTTCCCTGTAAGTTTTGTTAGGGGTTGTGTGATGGTTGAATAGTTATCGATAAATCTTCGATAAAAATTAGAGAATCCAAGGAATCTTAGTAGTGCTTTAAGAGAAGAAGGAACAGGCCAGTTTATAATGGAATCCACCTTTTTGGGATCCATATGAACTCCATTTGGAGTTATGATATACCCAAGAAACTTAATTGTCTTTACATGAAACTCACATTTTTCAAATTTGGCGTATAATCTGTGCTCTCGGAGGCGAGCTAACACCCACCTTACGTGTTTTTTTTTTTTTTTTTTAAATAATTTGTATTGATTTTCAAACATTATAACAAATAGAACAAAACATAAACCCAAACATAAAACATAAAACATAAAAATGTCATGTACATTAAATTTTTAATCTATCAAATCAATCATCACCAGACATCATTTGTCATTTATCTTTTGTCATGAATCCCTTGTCCATTAACACTTATCATACCAGAACTTCATCATGTGTTCCATCTGAGACTCTAATGGTAAGAGAGGAAACTAGGTGGGGAGGGGGAGAGAGAACCTATTCACATCAAGAACTCTGGACCCCTGTTATTCTTTACTAGTTACAGAAATGTTGTTGTTTTATTGTATCCCAGCAATAAAATTTAATATCAAAACATCTCTAATCTTTGAGTTCTAAAATATCCATACTCCTCTAATATTAGTGTTTCTTCAAAATGGTGTAACCATTCTTGTATAGTGGGGGCTGTGGGGTTTTTCCAATTTCGTGCTATTATTGTTTTGGATGAGTTTAGGATAAATTGAAGAAGGCGCTGACGAATTCGACACATTTTTGGAATTGGTAAGTTTAGTAGAACCATTGTTGATTTCAATATGAAATTAGGGGTAAATAAGTGTTTTAGTAGGGCTTCAATTTGTTCCCATAGTGAACGGATTTTTGGACAATTCCACCATATGTGTGACATGGACCCCTTTAGTCCACACCCTCTCCAGCATCTATCAGATGCAGTGGTGTAAATACTGCGCAAACGTGATGGAGTGAGATACCATCGTAACATTATTTTGTAATTTAGTTCTATAATTCTAGCTGACGTGGATGAAGTTTTGGTTGATTGAAAAATTTGCTTCCAGGAGGTGCTATCTAGTTCAATCTCTAATTCTTTGTGCCAATTGTGTGTATATGATGGTAATTCCGAGCCTTTACTAGCAGTCACTATGCGTTTAGCTATAGATAGTGTGTGCCTAAGTGTTCCCTCAGCCATGCACTGTGTTTCGAATAGTGTTAGTGGCCTCATCCATGCTTGTTTGTATTCAGATTTCTCTACCATGTGTACCAGTTGTTTGTATTTGAGCCATTGTGTGAAGGCCCCATTCAGATAATCTCCTTGCTCACTTCTTTGCTTGACTTTTGAATTTGCTATTAAGTTATATATCTGAGTTGTGTACCCAATTTCAAATCATGTAGGCCCTGCTTTTGTGTAATCTAGTCCCCCCAGGAACTCTGCGTTTTGTGAAATTGGAGACATTGGTGAACGAAGTGTAGAGATATAGCTAGAGTAAGCAATCAGTTTATCCCAAATAGAAAAGACGTTCTCATATTGTGGGTATCTATTGGTAGAGTCCGGTCTATGCACCTTAGGGATCCAACACAAGACTCCCACGTTTGGGGTCTTTAAAATATGTGAGTCTATTGTTACCCAGGCTTTAGTCTGTGCGTTCCTATGCCAGTCTAAAATTCTTTGGAGCCCTATAGCTTTGTAGTATGTGTCTAAGCATGGAAGACCCAATCCTCCCTCCATTAGTGGCCTATATAGTGTATTTCTATTTATTCTGGGCTTTATCGACCCCCAAATGTATTTGTTCAATGTACCCTGCCATCTGTCAAGGAAAGATGTTGGGATTTTAATAGGGATAGCCTGCATTACATATAATATTCTTGGAAGAGTTGTCATCTTTAATGTCTGAATCCTACCTAACCAGGAGAAAGGCCCCCTCCTCCAAGTATCTAGGTCTGTTTGGGTGGAGTGAAACAATTTGGAGTAATTTAATTTAAAGAGTAGTCTATCGTTTGGGGTGAGATGTATCCCGAGATATTTTAGTGCAGTAGTTTGTAATTTATACGGGCTATGGCACATCAAGTCACTTAGTTCTGCCCGAGTGAGGTTTATATTTAGTAGCTCCGATTTAGAGTAATTTATGGAAAAATAGGAGAGATTACCAAAAATCCTAAATTCCTCTGTGACTGCCCTCAGGGAGGTAATTGGTTTAGTGAGGGATAAAAGGACGTCATCTGCATATAGTGACACTTTGTATTCATTCTCGCCTAAAGAGATACCTTTAATGTCATTGTTTTGTCTGATACGGGTTGCTAACGTTTCTATGCTAAGAACGAACAACAATGGGAGAGGGGGCAACCCTGTCTGGTGCCGTTGCCTATTTGAAACCCCTCTGACAACTGTCCATTGATTCTAACTTTTGCAGTCGGGGAAATATATAGGGCCCGTATTCTATTAATGAGGGTGTCTCCAAATCCAAATTTTTTGAGTGTGGCGAAAAGATATTCCCAATTTAACCTATCAAAGGCCTTTTCGGCATCTGTAGATAGAAAAATTGTGTTTATTTTATTTAATTTAGAATGTTCCATCAGCTGTAATGCTCTAATAGTATTATCTCTAGCCTCTCGTCCTTCTACGAATCCTGTCTGGTCCATATGTATTAAGGTGGGAAGTATGGGACTAAGTCGGGCTGCCAGTATTTTTGCTAGAATCTTTAAATCTGTATTTAATAGTGAAATAGGTCTATAGTCTGAGGGTGTGTCTAATGTTTTGCCTGGCATAGGGATAACCGATATGTGTGCCTCTTTCATCAGGGTTGGAAGTTGGGTATCGTTATCTAAGGTGTGATATAGAGATAATAGAGGGGCTACCAAATCTTCTTTAAAAGTTTTATAATATTTATTGGTTAACCCGTCTGGGCCTGGGCTCTTGCCTGAGGGTAGGTCTTTGATAGCTTTCAATATTTCTAATGCCGTTATTGGTGAGTCTAGGGCCATTTTCTGTTGTAATGTAATCGTGGGTAAATCCACCAAATCTAAATATGAGAGTATATTTGTAAGAGGGGGGGGTTCCCTCTCCTTCGATAGGTTGTATATATGTTCATAATATTTCCTAAAAGACTCTGCTATTTCTGGGTTTCCATGTTTCAATATTCCGTCACTGTCTTTAATGTTATGAATATGGTTTATAGCTGTTTTCTTTTTCAGGGCTTTTGCTGGCAAGGATCCTGCCTTATTTCCTCCATAAAACTACATTTTTTTTAGGTATAGTGCTTTCTTGTGTGCTTCTCTTTGTAAATGCGTGTTTAATGCTGCTCTAGCTTTAGTGAGTTTCCCTAATGTAGCTGTGTTACTGGGGCTTAGTTTATGCAAGTGTGCTGCTTCTACTAGCAGCTGCGTGAGTTTCCGGTACTCTGCGTTTCTATCCATATTCTTTCTCGCTTTATGTTGTATACAGCATCCCCTAATAACTGCCTTATGTGCTTCCCATAAGGTTCCCATCCCAGTTACTGAATTATTGTTAATTCTGAAGTATTCCTCTATTTTAGCCTTTATATCTTTTGTTATTTCTGGATCATGGAGGATTGACTCATCCATCCTCCAAGAGGATGCTCTTAAAGGCCTGTTATGCCAGTCGAGTTCCATTGTAACCGTTGCGTGGTCTGTCCATGCTGCCGGGCTTATCTCTGTGTGTGTTGTGAGATGTATGTGGTTATGGTCAAGGAGGAAATAGTCTATTCTCGAAAAGGACTTTTGTGCATGTGAGTAATGTGTGTAATCTTTTGTTTGAGGATGCTGTAGCCTCCATATGTCCACCATATTGTTATTGCAGAAGCAATCAATTATATTTGAGGTCTTAATTGTTGGGCATATTCTTCTTTTCTTTGTGGAGGAACTGTCCATTTGGGGTTCTGATGCGATATTAAGATCACCTCCAATAACTATTGCCCCCTTCCCTAGTTCTAGGATTTTATCATTAGCTTTTCTTAAGAATTTCCTCTGTTGGGAGTTTGGTGCATATAGACAGACTAGGGTCACCTGTGTTTTAAATAATAATCATATTAAAATAATAACCCTTCCCTCCCTATCATCATATCTATTTTGGAGGTGAAAGTGGACATTTTTATGTAAGATAATTCCAACTCCTGCTACCTTCCTGTTCGGGTGCGAGTTAAAGAAGCCAGTGGGGTATTCTCTGGATGTAAATTTAGGTGCTCCTGATTGAATAAAATGTGACTCCTGTATAAAAATAATATCTCCCTTCTGTTTATGAAAATGTGACAGTGCCACCGACCTCTTAGTGGGTGAGTTAAGGCCCTTACAGTTTTGAGTTAAACATTTAATTTGACTTAGTGCCATATTGCTTTAGTTAAAGGAAGATATATATGTCCTCTATTAGTGTTTATGTGTTGATTAGTGTTTCTTATGTTTCTCTCTATAGAGAGATTGGGCCACTTACCCAACGAACTGGCATGAGTCCCAATGAAGCAGCTAGACATAACATCTGGAATTACAAAGTACATGACAACATTCTTGATAGTAACAGTAATAAACAAAAACAACTCATAAGACTCGAAAAACTGCAAACCATTAACATCAAAACAATACTTGGTGCCAGCCAGGTTGTGGTTTAACCCGACTAACTCAATGTATGGGGGTACAATTAAAGTTAAGTACTAGGGTACTTGGTTAAGGTAGCTGGGGGTTTCAGTGTAGCAATACAGCTAAAGTATGTTGTTCTACATGTTAAAGTGGTATCTTTAAGTATAGTTCCTAACATTGACATTCGCCATTATCTTTACTAGGCCTTATTTATTTATTATGGTAACAAACAGCCCAAGATCATAATACAATAACTCCTTTCCAAAGTTTTATCTCTTAGGAAAATTTTTGTTTTATATTACCTTTAGGTATATTAATAAGCATAAATTATATTAGAGCACCTTGCTTTTATCAATTTACCAGTTTCTTTGACTGGAGACTTGCAGAATCTTCTGTTAGTCCCTTCTCCTTCAGTCTTCCACTGCTGGATGAGGGAGAGCTGGAGCATTTCTTAGTCTTTTGCGATTTACTGTTTGCCAGTGTGGGCGTTGGGGTTGAGGAACATCCGCTGGGTTCTTCTTTGCTGGGTTGTTTTTCTCTTGTATGTGTGGCATTTTAGGGAGAGGAATGTGCAATGCTCTGCAGAATTCTTCTAGATCCTCAGCACTTTTATATGTTATAGTCATATTGTCTTTATTAAATTTCAGGCAAAATGGGTATCCCCATCTATAAAGAATATTGTGTTCTCTCAAGTGTTCAGTTAGAAATCTTGCTTCTCGGCGGTTGGTCAGTGTCATTGGGCTTAGATCAGCGTATACTTGGATGGATTTCCCTTCAAAGAGAATGGGTGTAGTTTTCCTGACTGCTTGGGCCACCGTTTCTTTGTCTTGGTATTTGTGGAATTTGAGGATTATATCCCTGGGTGGTTCGGAATCTTTTGGTCTGGGTCTCAGAGCCCTATGCGCTCTGTCCAATTGGTATGTAGTTTCAGAGGGGTTATTTGTTAGGTGTTGAAACAGCTTCTGTAAGTAGTGCTGGATTGCATCCCCTGTTACTGTCTCAGGCACTCCGCGAATACGTAAATTCTGCCTTCTATCCCTATTATCTAGGTCTTCTAGTTGGCTCTTGAGTTGCTGTATCTGTATATCTTGTATTGAGAGGCATCTGGAATGCCCATCCACTATATTAGCCACATCATTTGTTTGCTCCTCCATATATTCAATTCTTTAGTTGATTTCACTAATATCCTTTTTGACTGCTGCCAAGCCGTCTTTTAATATTTTCCCTACTTGCAGTAGTAAAGTATTAAAGTCCTCTTTTGAGGCAAGTAGAGTCAAGTCTGCTCTGGTGAGTGGTGCTTCACTTTCTGTGTCCAGAACTGTGGGTTTTTGAGGAGGTGGATTTTCCTCTTGCTCAGAGTCTATCTCCTGCTCTTGAGAGGTGCTGAGAGCTTTAAAATATGTGTTCATTTTGGCTGTTGTAGCAGACGTATTTTTGCTTATTTTATCGCCTTTATTTTGCTTCCTTGCAGCCATGGTGTGCAATTTAGATTGTTTTCTTTTCTTTTCAGTGTCAAGTTGTGCTGCGTATTGTTGCTTGTGTGTTTACTGCTCTAAGCTATGCATATGAGGCCTACCTATGTTCTTAGATTAGTGTGCAGAGTCTTAAACCTCAATCTGTCAACTCTTCATGCACAAGCAATCTCCCATCAGGGTGTATATGTATCCGTTAGGGTGTGTAGCTTTGTTCCTAGGACAAGGTATACTCTCTTATTAGGTTGGGAATTGTTACTCGTTAAGTAGCAAATGCAATAATCTCTAGATGCCTTCACTTTTGGTGCGATGATTAGCTACCCCCTTTTATAATGTGCGCAATTCGCGCTTTTTACCTTATTCTGCTGAGGCCTGTTTATCTTTTGCCTGCCGGTCCGGGTCCCCTTGTTGTCTCCTCTTTATGTGTAGTCAGCCGTTTCCACCACCGATGGGGATGTATATAGCGTTGCTATTGATTGTGGATTGGGCCCAATCTTAAGGCCTAGACCGGAATACAGGCGGTTAGTTTAACTTGCGGTCCTCCGTGTTTCCGAATGATCCGCTTCCAGTGTGGTACCTCCTGCAGATGTGCTAATGATAGGGGTTCGTTTTCGCTGTTGTAGGTAGTTTTTACATTTGATTGCTTTGTCCCCAGCAAAATTCAGCACGGAGCTCCAACTACATGCGACTGATCATGGCGGCAGTCGACTCCGCCCCCCCCCACCTTACGTGTTTTATGTGGTCTTTTTCGTTTTTTGATTAAATTAAAATGTCGTTGAGGTATATGACTACATATACATCTAAAAGGTCTTTGAAAATATCATTTATAAAAAACTGAAAGGTAGCAGGAGCATTAAAGAAATAAATAACAATGGCGCTAACCCCCTCTTTGAAATGTAATCAAACACTAATAACAATCTTATTAGCCAGTTTCTTACATCAAACCATGTGTAATATCTAAATAAATCAAATCCCTGTATGTAATTTAGAAGGTATTCAATAAAATAAAATAAAGTACAATGAAATACAATAAAATACAAACAGGTAAAAAAGTAAAAGTAGAACCAATGAAAATAAAAACGTTGAAATAAAAACGTTTTACCACTTTCAAAACGAGTGTCAGTCCATAAGTCACTAGAGTCCTCTGCTGCTTGTTTACCAAATGGATCCTTCACACCAAATGAAGTAGGGCAAGAACTTTCACTCTGAAAAAGAAAAAAGCGCAAAGAGAGACTCAAGTGCAATAAATAACATAGACACTGCTGCTCTTAAAAATATGCACTTACAATGTTTTATTAACAAAACAGCAGTTTAAAAACACAGCTTTCTCCTTTGGAATAAAATATCCAGATACTCAGCTGCTCCGGTCTGCTTTCACCTCCTAGGTGTCTTTATTCTCAATGTCCGCTCCCTTCGGCTGTATACCGGAACTTTCAGTGTATGGGGAATTCTTGTTCCTGGGGCTATGGTAGCCCTAAGAGTTCAAAAAGCAAAGCGTTCTATTCCAAAAACTACGGTTCCTCTGAAGAACCAAAATACAATCCTGTAATACCTCTACGCGTTTCTTCTGCTATCGTGCAGACTTTCTCAAGAGGATGAAAAATCAGATGCTAGGTGGATACACTATCCGTCCCCATTAAAACCCTCACGGCAGATCCTATTGGTTACAATTTTTTCTATGTTAAACCGGTAGAAAATATCCTCTGGGTCCTAAAGACCAAATTCCAGAGTACTAAATTTCTTTTGGTGGTAAAAAATATACAGTTGATAACAGCATATCAAAAAAATGGGTAAATACTGCAACTCAAAAAGCGATTATTTTACATCAATGGTGTAGAAATAAATACCCTAAAAAAATGTGGCAAAATTACTAAAAACCTACAAATAGATAAAATTTGAAAGAGCAAGATATATATATATAATTAATACAAAATATATTATATGCATATTACAAAATCAAATCCCTGCAAACCAAGCAAAATTCATCTATATATGAAAGACATTCACAGTCTGGAAATAACTTTTAAAATGTATTTTGTATGTAAATATATATGTTTGTAATTTTCCTAAAAAATGAATGATTTAGAAATAAACAGAAACATGGAGAAATAACAGTATAGAAATAGATTTTTAAAAATTCCAATTGTATGTACATTATTACCTCTATTCCAAAACTTCATTGTTACCAAGACTAAAATGTATTTAAATTCTATCAAATATACAACACCATTTTGTTAAAAATTCCATTCCATAATAACATATTAAGAATATTAAGAATGTGATTATTACATAACACCATATGATAAAAAAATTCATTTTATATTAAAAATATGATGTGTCCGAGGTTATTTAAAAACGGAGGAGAAATGGGAAAGAGAAAATTGTACAAGGAGTGCTATTAAAGGGACCCTAAATATATTTAAAACAAATCAGATTTTTCATAATCACATGAAGGCTGCTATGTCAATGTCTATGTTTAATCCTTTTGGATGTAAACTATTAAGTTTTTGTATCCAAAAGGTTTCTTGCTTCCTTAGGCTTATCAACCTATTGCTACAACTATTAGGTATCCAGTCAATTGCTTGTATTCTTAGAGACCTAGCGTCTCCCCCATGATGTTCTGAAAAATGTAATGGTACACTATGGTTGTCTATCCTTTCTTTTATATTGTATAAATGTTCTGTCAGCCTACTTCTTATTTTCCTTTTGGTGCGCCCTACGTAGATTTTATTACACCCACAGGTTAAAAGGTACACTACATAAGTAGTGTCACATGTACACCTACTCTTAATGTTAAAAGACTTAATGCCTTCACTGTCTTTAAATTGATTATCCTTATTGATGTGTTTGCACATACTGCAGATTTTCTTTCCACACTTGTATGTCCCTGGTTTCAGACTCAGCCAATTACTTTTCCTATTGATTTCTATAGTTTCAGACTTCCTCAATTTACTGGGAGCTAGAAGATTTTTCAAATTTTTCCCTTTCTTGAAGGTGAACACAGGTTCTTCTGTCAAAATAGGAGCCAGTACAGGGTCTGTCTTAAGAACACCCCAATGTTTCTTAATTACATTCTTAATAATATTATGACCCTCGTTGTAAGTAGTAATAAACCTTAAAGTGTCCTTATTTTCTTGGGCTACTTTATTCTTTTTGGGTTTTAAAATAGAGTCTCTATCTGCTTCCTGCGCCCTATTGTAGGCTAGTTCTATCGTATTTCTATTATAGCCCTTTTCTCTAAACTTAGTACTCATATTTTCCGCCTCTTTTTTTGGGGACGGATAGTGTATCCACCTAGCATCTGATTTTTCATCCTCTTGAGAAAGTCTGCACGATAGCAGAAGAAACGCGTAGAGGTATTACAGGATTGTATTTTGGTTCTTCAGAGGAACCGTAGTTTTTGGAATAGAACGCTTTGCTTTTTGAACTCTTAGGGCTACCATAGCCCCAGGAACAAGAATTCCCCATACACTGAAAGTTCCGGTATACAGCCGAAGGGAGCGGACATTGAGAATAAAGACACCTAGGAGGTGAAAGCAGACCGGAGCAGCTGAGTATCTGGATATTTTATTCCAAAGGAGAAAGCTGTGTTTTTAAACTGCTGTTTTGTTAATAAAACATTGTAAGTGCATATTTTTAAGAGCAGCAGTGTCTATGTTATTTATTGCACTTGAGTCTCTCTTTGCGCTTTTTTCTTTTTCAGAGTGAAAGTTCTTGCCCTACTTCATTTGGTGTGAAGGATCCATTTGGTAAACAAGCAGCAGAGGACTCTAGTGACTTATGGACTGACACTCGTTTTGAAAGTGGTAAAACGTTTTTATTTCAACGTTTTTATTTTCATTGGTTCTACTTTTACTTTTTTACCTGTTTGTATTTTATTGTATTTCATTGTACTTTATTTTATTTTATTGAATACCTTCTAAATTACATACAGGGATTTGATTTATTTAGATATTACACATGGTTTGATGTAAGAAACTGGCTAATAAGATTGTTATTAGTGTTTGATTACATTTCAAAGAGGGGGTTAGCGCCATTGTTATTTATTTCTTTGGTGTGTTTGTTTTTTGGATCTTTTTATAAATAGGCAGCATGACTACCCTTTTAGATAATGTTGAAATCCCAGAGACCTTTGGGGACTATAGTGCTAGGAACAATAGGAAAAGGGATTTAGACCTTACTAATGACATCCCAAATTCTATCAATAATAGTACAGAATCACCTGATTTGCTTTTTAAAAAACTAGAAAAGTTATTACAACAAGATACTCGTGAATGGCAGGATTTGATACTGCTAGATAATTATGTACTTCATAATGTGGTTCCAAGGGGCCTCCGTATCTTTAAATATCCTGCTTTTGACTTGGAGGACGTGGAATATACTAGTGAGTGGGAGGAGGCTTTACAGGAGTGTTCTCTGAAATTAATTAAAGTTCTCATTAAATACAGAGAGTTCAAGTTAAATAGAATAAAGAAGGATCTTGATGAGATACTTCCCAAAATACAGGTTTTTAAAACTGAGGAGAAATGGGTGACAAGGAACAACAGTATCCAAAACAGAATTAAACAAATGGAAATAGAACTTAAGAGGAGTAAACAACAAAAATTAATTAGGGATATACAAGACTTCAAGGAAGATAAAGTTTACAATTTTAAAAAGAAAACTGAAAATATGCGCCTAATAAATAGAGGTAAGAACCCACAGGGCATTGATTTTAAAAGAGGAGGAAATACTCAAATAGGTACTAATTATCAATACACTGGGGAAAAACCTGAAGGAGGTATGAATAGGAATGAAGTAGGTTCTAATAATAACAATAGGATAGCTCCACCAACTAATAGAACATATATGGATAATTATAATTATAACAGGAGTGGGAACTATAGAAGACCCTTTTATGAGAATACTAATAGGCAGGTCTGGATGGATAAACATTATGAATATCCAAATAAAAATCGTAATAATTATGGTAATAGTGAACAATGGAAGGGAAGGAGAGAAGATAGAGATGGCCCACCTAATTATAATAGGAGGGATAATCCCAGAGAAGATTTAAATGGTCTTAATACTAATACATCGAATAGATTTGAGGTGCTTAATCAGTTCCAGAATGAATCAAGTTGGTCTACTTTGGGGGCCCGCCCTAAATCTGACTATCAAAATTATAACCAAAGGTCAGAGAACAATGAATGGAGAAATAGTCAAAGACAAGAGGGAAATTTTAATCATCAGAATCATTTTTTAGGGAAAACTCCATTAACCCACAATCCAAGATTAGAACCAGAACCGAGGCACACACAACAAGGAACGTGGGAGACCAGACAAAGACAAAACAAAAGAGGTTTAGAACAAGGAGAGGAAAGAGAGGAGGGGCCAGAGTTACAACAACCAAACAGAAGGCAGAGACGAGAAGAAGACAGGAATTAGCTATCTTTAACTTGGCTGATGTAGAATTGGATGCGAATGACATTAAACTTTTAAACAAAGGTCTCAACTTTTCACCAAAAACATTACCTAATGACTTTGAAGTTTTCATTGACATTCAGAAATTTGTTAGAAAGTTAGTTCTAAAAAGATTTTATGCTAAAAAGGAATGCAATCTGAAATCTGCCGCTAATAAAGATCACTTGGAATGGAAAGATATAGAAACTTTATCCATTCTAAAATCCCTTGAAGATTTGGGTGTGAACGGCCAGGACGTTAATGAGAGTATCAATACAATAGAAGAATTGCTAAATATTTCCATATATGAGGAAGAATCTAAGATTAAGCATAGTAATTTGAAAAGACCCTCTACATTTTATCCAGTTGGGACACAGGGGGATCAAATTCCAGTTTTTACAAAGATGGTTATGGAGGAAGTTTTTAATCTATTCCACAAGAAAAGGAAGAATTTAATTAATAAATATAATGATAATTTAACCTCCCAGGAGAGAAACTCTCTTAAGAAATTGATGGATAATACAAATATCGTTTTTAGGGCAGCAGATAAGGGGGGTGGGATTGTTATACAGAAGAGGGAAGACTATTTAGCTGAGGCCTATAATTTATTAAAAGACACAGACACTTATCAAATCATTAACGGGAATCCTACTAAACAATACCAGAATAAGCTTAATAAGATATTAATGTTAGCAAAAAAAGAAGGAGTCCTTGATAACGATGAGTTTAGATACTTACAGGAGAATGAACCTAGGATCCCAATTTTCTATCACCTGCCTAAGGTGCATAAGGATATACAAAAGCCACCTGGGAGACCTATAATCTCTGGGATTGATTCCCTGAGTGATAAAGTCTCTAAATATATTGATTTTTATTTACAACCAATTGTTAAAAACACCAAATCATACATCAAGGACACCACACAAACCATCAATATATTTGAAGGTTTAGACTGGAAAGAAAACTATTGTTGGGTAACTTTCGATGTGTCAGCACTTTATACCTCAATCCCCCATGAGAAAGTATTGAAGGCCCTTGAGATGGAACTACTGAACTGGAAATTCTCAGTAGAACAATTGAATTTTATTCTTGATTGCACGAGATTTATTTTGGAGCACAATTATTTTATTTTTGAAGATGTGTTCTATAAACAGGTGAAAGGAACAGCGATGGGGACTACATTTGCCCCATCGTATGCTAATATTTACATGCACAGATTCGAAATTGAGAAGGTATGGAATAATAATCCTTTTATAAATAATATTATAAAATATTATCGTTACATAGATGACGTTATTATCCTCTGGGATGGTGACGAATCATTGATTAATAATTTTTTATCACATATGAATAATAATGATTTTAACTTAAATTTTATAGGTAAACATTCAAGAACAAGAATTGAATTTTTAGACCTTTGGTTATATGTAGATGCCAACTTAAAAACAGCGGTGAGTAACTTTAGTAAACCAACAGATAGAAATAGTTACATAGACAATGGAAGTGCCCACCTAAAAAGGTGGAAAAATAATGTGCCATATGGACAGTTTTTAAGACTTAGACGTAACTGCTCGGATATAGAGAACTTTAAAAAAGAGGCGGAAAATATGAGTACTAAGTTTAGAGAAAAGGGCTATAATAGAAATACGATAGAACTAGCCTACAATAGGGCGCAGGAAGCAGATAGAGACTCTATTTTAAAACCCAAAAAGAATAAAGTAGCCCAAGAAAATAAGGACACTTTAAGGTTTATTACTACTTACAACGAGGGTCATAATATTATTAAGAATGTAATTAAGAAACATTGGGGTGTTCTTAAGACAGACCCTGTACTGGCTCCTATTTTGACAGAAGAACCTGTGTTCACCTTCAAGAAAGGGAAAAATTTGAAAAATCTTCTAGCTCCCAGTAAATTGAGGAAGTCTGAAACTATAGAAATCAATAGGAAAAGTAATTGGCTGAGTCTGAAACCAGGGACATACAAGTGTGGAAAGAAAATCTGCAGTATGTGCAAACACATCAATAAGGATAATCAATTTAAAGACAGTGAAGGCATTAAGTCTTTTAACATTAAGAGTAGGTGTACATGTGACACTACTTATGTAGTGTACCTTTTAACCTGTGGGTGTAATAAAATCTACGTAGGGCGCACCAAAAGGAAAATAAGAAGTAGGCTGACAGAACATTTATACAATATAAAAGAAAGGATAGACAACCATAGTGTACCATTACATTTTTCAGAACATCATGGGGGAGACGCTAGGTCTCTAAGAATACAAGCAATTGACTGGATACCTAATAGTTGTAGCAATAGGTTGATAAGCCTAAGGAAGCAAGAAACCTTTTGGATACAAAAACTTAATAGTTTACATCCAAAAGGATTAAACATAGACATTGACATAGCAGCCTTCATGTGATTATGAAAAATCTGATTTGTTTTAAATATATTTAGGGTCCCTTTAATAGCACTCCTTGTACGATTTTCTCTTTCCCATTTCTCCTCCGTTTTTAAATAACCTCGGACACATCATATTTTTAATATAAAATGATTTTTTTTATCATATGGTGTTATGTAATAATCACATTCTTAATATTCTTAATATGTTATTATGGAATGGAATTTTTAACAAAATGGTGTTGTATATTTGATAGAATTTAAATACATTTTAGTCTTGGTAACAATGAAGTTTTGGAATAGAGGTAATAATGTACATACAATTGGAATTTTTAAAAATCTATTTCTATACTGTTATTTCTCCATGTTTCTGTTTATTTCTAAATCATTCATTTTTTAGGAAAATTACAAACATATATATTTACATACAAAATACATTTTAAAAGTTATTTCCAGACTGTGAATGTCTTTCATATATAGATGAATTTTGCTTGGTTTGCAGGGATTTGATTTTGTAATATGCATATAATATATTTTGTATTAATTATATATATATATCTTGCTCTTTCAAATTTTATCTATTTGTAGGTTTTTAGTAATTTTGCCACATTTTTTTAGGGTATTTATTTCTACACCATTGATGTAAAATAATCGCTTTTTGAGTTGCAGTATTTACCCATTTTTTTGATATGCTGTTATCAACTGTATATTTTTTACCACCAAAAGAAATTTAGTACTCTGGAATTTGGTCTTTAGGACCCAGAGGATATTTTCTACCGGTTTAACATAGAAAAAATTGTAACCAATAGGATCTGCCGTGAGGGTTTTAATGGGGACGGATAGTGTATCCACCTAGCATCTGATTTTTCATCCTCTTGAGAAAGTCTGCACGATAGCAGAAGAAACGCGTAGAGGTATTACAGGATTGTATTTTGGTTCTTCAGAGGAACCGTCGTTTTTGGAATAGAACGCTTTGCTTTTTGAACTCTTAGGGCTACCATAGCCCCAGGAACAAGAATTCCCCATACACTGAAAGTTCCGGTATACAGCCGAAGGGAGCGGACATTGAGAATAAAGACACCTAGGAGGTGAAAGCAGACCGGAGCAGCTGAGTATCTGGATATTTTATTCCAAAGGAGAAAGCTGTGTTTTTAAACTGCTGTTTTGTTAATAAAACATTGTAAGTGCATATTTTTAAGAGCAGCAGTGTCTATGTTATTTATTGCACTTGAGTCTCTCTTTGCGCTTTTTTCTTTTTCAGAGTGAAAATAGCAGGAGCATTAGTTAATCCAAAGGGCATGACATTATATTGGAATAAGCCTTAAGGTTTTCTAAACGCGGTTTTCCACTCATCCCCTTTCCTTATATGGATGAGGTTGTATGCCCCTTTAAGATCTAACTTAGTAAAGATGTGGGCATCTGTTAATCTTTCAAGGAGTTCGGGGATGAGTGGCAAAGGATATCTATTTTAATAGTTATAGCATTTAAAGCCCTATAATCAATTATTGGACTTAAAGTGCCGTCTTTGTTGGTAACAAAAAATATACTTGCTGCGGCTGATGATGTGGATGTGGAAATGAAGCCCTTTCTTAGATTGTCATCTAAATATTCCCTAAGATATTTCAATTATTTTACAGATAAAGGGAATATACGCCCAAAAGGTATAACAGAACCTGGTTTTGTATCGATGGGGCAATCATATGGCCTGTGTGGCGGTAAATTTTCAGCCTCTTTGAGATCGAAAACATCGGAAAATTCAGAATATTCATTAGGTATATGGAGTTGTGCATGCTGTATCTGTACATATGGAAAGCAGGTAGAAGTGCAATACAGGGAATTAAAATGACAGGTATTTTCAGACCAGTTTATGTTTGGGTTATGTTTATGCAACCATGGGTACCCAAGAATAATGGAATGCAAAGATGTAGGTAAAATATCAAAAGAGATTTATTCTTTATGACCCTCATAACAGGTGACTAGGATGGGTATAGTGTGGTGTGTTATGGGACCCTTTAAGGATGAGGTGCCATCAATAACTTTAACAAAAACAGGTTGATGCTTAATCACACTTGGAATTTTATTTTTGAATACAAAATCAAGATCCATAAACATTCCATACGCCCCTGAGTCGATCATGGGCTCAGTCTTGAGAGTTAGTTGGTCCCACTGTAAAGACAATGATAAAGTTAAATGGGTACTAAACTGTAATTTAATCTGGGGGTTAACAGACAATATCTTACCCCTTTTTTGTCGATTCAGGTTTGGACAGCTCGTGACGTTATGTTCTCTATTGCCGCAATACATGCACAGATTCAGAGATCGTCTGCGAGTTTTTTCTTCTTGGGATAAGGGACCTTTCACCACTCCTATTTCCATAGGTACTGGGGATTGATGCACCTTTTCCAGATGAATGTTGTAAGTTTTCTTTGGGAAATAATCACAGGGACCTTTTCTGGCTTGTCTTTCCCGATACCTTCTGTCCATTGCTATGCAGACTTTTATGAGGGATTCTAGTGTCTCTGGGAACTCGATTCTAGATATTTCGTCCTTCAGATGTTCAGAAAGACCCAGACGAAACTGGTTTCGCAACGCCACTGGGTTCCATTGTGACTCGGTAGCCCATAGCTGAAATTCTGCCACATAGTCCTCGACCGGTCTTTTTCCTTGTTTCAGGGTCCTTAGATTATTTTCTGCAACAATTTGGGTATTAGTATCCTCATAGAGCAATGCCATGGTTTTAAAAATGTTTTCAACAGAATCAAGTATAGGGTCTTGATTTTCGATGAATCTGTCCTTGGTTCCCCACCTAGGTAGGAAATAGCTGTGCAAACTTTAATGCGTTCAGAGTAGTAGGTTTTAGGCCTCATAGTGAAGAGTAGCAGACAGGCATTTCGGTATTCATGAAATTTGGTGCGTACCCCAGAGAAGACAGTAGGGGGATTAATGTGGGGTTCTGGGTGTTCAGATTGTTTTTGAGCTATAAATTCATTCAAAAGTCTTTTTAATGTGTTATTTTCATTTTGCACAGAGGTTAAACCTTGAGCGAGTATTTCAACCTTTTGATTTAAAGATGAAATTTCATTTGGTTAATGTTGCTGAATCCATATTATCTTTTTATATATGGCTTGTTTATTCTGTTAGGATTTCCTCTAGAGTTCCAGAGTAATCAAATAAGTTGTGGAATGTAGCTATTTATGTACTTCAACTCACATAGGTTAGTGAGTGAAACAGGACTCAAATAGCAAGATAATATGATTCCTAGGTTTTATATGGAGTTGTAAATTGGTGCAATTCAGATGAGTAGCAATATTAAACACACTTCTATGATGTACTGGTGTAAATGGTTGTTACACTTCATCATAAAGAGAATAAGGTAAGTGTGTTATATCATAAGAATTGACATATGGTGAATCTTGCAATACTGAAGTTGTAGAGTCCTATGATAAACAGGAGTTAATTTATATGCAATTCAAGATTTGGAAATAGAACAGCAGAGACACAAACTATGGAAGAGCTGACAGGTATGCGGAGACAATGCAAAGTAGCTGAGCAGTTGTGAGCAATGCTGCAGAAAAAGGTCAGTCTCTGATGTTATGCATATGGAGGTAACAAATTATGCAAAGTAACAAAGCTTCAATATCATAGTCTTGAGATACAAATGTATACTTGCGTTTTCCTGAGTTCAGTTCAGATAAGAGGTTGTTGGTGTCAGAGGAAGTTGACCCAAAAGCACACTTTAAATGAGCAGCTTGAATGCAGCTGAATAGCTGTGTTGTTAAAAGTCAGCGTTTGAGTTTAGAACAGTCTTTTCCTGAAAAGTGAAGGTTTTGTTAGACAAAGGTTAGGTTGTTGTCTTCCATGGATCACAAGTAGAGAACCCTGGAGCTTTAGTAAGAATAAGGCAATCCTATAGCTTGTCTGAATTATGCAGCTAGGTAAAGGAACTAACTTCAATAAACAAGCAAGTTGTGAATGAAATGAACACACCTTTATGGAAAGGAAATCAGTAGGCGGACCTAGGTAGTTAAAGGTACAGAGGTACCTTACAATAGCAACAAACCTTTTGGAGGCAAAACTATTCTGCTAGGAGGTGATTTCAGACAAACCCTTCCTGTTGTTGCAGTTGAAGTAGATCAGCTATAGTTAAAGCCAGCATAAAATGTACTACACTCTGGCATAAGTTTAAAGTTTTGAAGCTGACTAATAATGTCAGATCTGTTGATCCAGAGTTTAGCTCTAGGCCTTTAAAGCTTGGAGATGGACTATTGACAAATGAGCATGGTTTGCATGAAGATATCTTTGAAATTCCATCCCAAATGATCTGCAAAGACTCCATTGTAAAGTAGATTTTTGATGAAGAGTTAAAAGATTCAGATGCTTTTAAGTTTTCAAAAATGGCCATTTTATGTCCAAAAAATAGTGATGTTGATAAAATCAATGAGGAAGTTCTGAGTTTGTTAGAAGTTGAAACCTCTACTTAAGTACAGATTCCATTGATAATGAATCACAGGAAGATAGGGTTAATTACCCAGTTGAGATTTTAAATGAATTGTCTCCTTCTGGAATGCCAGCTCATAAACTCAATCTAAAAAAATGTAGTATTATTATGCTTTTGCGTAATCTTAACACCGAAAGAGGTCTTTGTAATGGCACCAGATTGATTGTGAAAGCTTTGTGTCAAAATGTAATTATTGCACACATATTAACAGGTACAGCTGAAGGGCAAAATGTCTTTATTCCTCGGAAAGACTTAGCCCCAAGCAATACTGAACTTCCTTTTGTATTACGAAGAAGACAATTTCCAGTTAAATTAGCATTCGCTATGACCATTAACAAATCTCAAGGACAAACTAGATAGAGATAGAGTTGGCATCTATTTGCCTGAGCCAGTTTTCAGCCATGGACAACTATATGCAGATTTTTCTCGGGTACAAAGGTCTGCTGATGTAAAAGTTAAGGTCATAGACGGACAAGAACAAGAGAAATCATTAACTGGAAGTGATGCCTGTTTTACTAAAAATGTTGTTTATAAAGAAATATACTTAAAGTAGACATAATTTGAAGAGCAGCAATTTGGAAATTATTTAGTACAGTAGTTCGTCCAAATAGGGTGTTGCTATACCTGTAGTTTATTATATATAAAATATTTTTTATATATTTAGGACAGTAGTCCATAAAAATACAGTATTACTACACCTGTAGCTTAAATATTTATATAAAAACAGAGTTACAAAATACGTTGTTTCTACATCTGTAGATTAAAAAAATAATTAGACTGCCCTCTAGACTAATAGATCTATAATATGAATTCATTACAACCAGAGGGCTTAAATGAAGAGCTTAATTATGCTACCATTTTGGTTTAATGATACTAAGATCCCTGTTTTATATATGCTAGCTTTAAATTATAAGCTTTATATTTGATGCAGGTAAAAAACTCATAGATAAAGTAAACTTTCTCCTATATATTGATAAGAATTTTTGATTTGAAAAAATGTATTACTTGCCTATTTTGGTGTTGTATATATGCAGAACTCCACTGTTAAAATTATAAGCCTTAGATTTGATGCAGGTAATAAATGCATAGCTAAAGTAAGCATGCTCAAATGTATTGATTAAAATTTTTGACTTGCAAAATATTGCTACTTTATTTTGGTGTTGTGTATCCGCTAGATTTAAAATTATAAGCCTTATATTTGATGCAGGTAATACACACATAGATAAAGTAAGCTTGCTCCTATGTATTGATAAGAATGGTTGAGCTACAAAAGTTTGTTACTTGCCTATTTTTGGTGTATATATGCAGAATCCTACAGTTCAAATTTTAAATTGGGGGTTCCGATTCTCGACCACTGTGATTGTATTTAAACAGTAAATATTATGGCACTACACTTAGGGCAATCAAGAGTTAATACATCCGTGGCTTGTATAAATAAAGGCAAATGGATGATACAGATATCAACTTGCTATGCCTGATGGGGTGAAACACATGTAGCTGGAAGCTGGATAGACACGCTATGAGTAACTAAATAGTGTGTATATTGATTGAAGGGACATATTCTACTTGAACTGTATTTGTACCAATATTCATACAGCACAAATTAGCATCATGTCTTTCCTTATTATGGGACACCAGTTTTAGAAAAAAGCAGCAGCAACACCCAGCCAGTGACATCACAAATTGTAGACGGACACACACAGGCCCATTTATCAAAGGGCTTGCGGACCTGATCCGACACTGCGGATCAGGTCCGCAAGACCTCGCTAAATGCGGAGAGCAATACGCTCTCCGCATTTAACATTGCACCAGCAGCTCACAAGAGCTGCTGGTGCAATGCCGCCCCCTGCTGACTCGCGGCCAATCGGCCGCCAGCAGGGGGGTGTCAATCAACCCGATCGTATTTGATTGGGTTGATTTCCGGCGATTCCTGTCCGCCTGCTCTGAGCAGGCGAACAGGGTTATGGAGCAGTGATCTTTAGACTGCTGCTTCATAAGTTGTGTTTCTGGCGAGTCTGAAGACTCACCAGAAACACGGCCCTTCAAGCTCCGTATGGAGCTTGATAAATGGGCCTGACAGAGTCAGTTTGTTTTGGAAACAGGCGGTCCTGGCATAAGGGGTAAGAAGACCTGTTTATTAAGATATACCAAGTCAGAGCTGGTGAGTCCCTGCGGAAGATCTGGTGGTCCGGTGAGCTTGGTCTCTAGGAGGACCACTGGTCTGTTTACATGCTGCAGTGATTTATACTGTGAATTCCCCTGTCACTAAGAAGAGAGGCTTACTTAGCCCTGTGTTGTTACACGTATATGAACTGCAACATGTTTTGGATACATTGTTCATTATACCAGGTGGAACTTTAACAGATTGCTGATTACATTGTGCCACTTTACATGGCTATGATATATTTTTAAGTTGCAACATTTATACCGGTAACATTTATTCAGGAAACCCTGAAATAGGCTCAGTTGAATGTGTTTGTTTTTATTGCCCTAATAAATATTCATTTGATTTATCTCAATATGAGTGTGATGTATACGCTGATTTGTTCTTAAAGGGATGGTACCTTCCCTTCAGTGGCTATGTGCATGGAAGATTTGGTCTCATGATTGTAGCATTGGACGCGACCCCCTTTGCTCATTTTTGTATGAGACCTTTTCAGCTTTGCATGTTGCACCAATGGTGTGGGGATTATACTCAGATATCACAGTTGATATACTTAAGTCTCAACATTCAACAATCGCTGTCTTGGTGGTTAAACCATCACCTTATTGTTCAAGGGGCCTCCTTTGTTCATCCTTCCTGGACTGTGATCTCAACAGATGCAAGTCTTACAGGTTTGAGAGCTGTCTGGTGGTCTCTGACAGCACAATGGGTTTGGAATCCTCGAGAGAAAAGGTTACCAATCAATATTTTAGAACTCTGTGCTATTTTCAGAGCTCTTCAGGCTTGGCCACTACTGAAGAGTGAACTTTTTATTAAATTCCAGACAGACAATATCACTACAGTGGCAGGTGTCAATCATCAAGGGGGTCTTGCAGTCCTTCAGCAATACAAAAAGAAGTATCTATGATACTTTCTTGGGCAGAATACAACTCTGGTCAAATTTCTGTGATTCATATCCCAGGAGTAGACAATTGGGAAGCAGATTATCTCAGTCGACAGATTTACATCCGGGAGAGTGGTGTCTTCATCCAGATGTATTTTTTCAATTGGTACAGATGTGGGGTCCCCCGGAAATAGATCTGATAGCCTAACATCAGAATAAGAAGCTTCCAAGATACCTTTCCAGGTCCAAGGATCCTCAGGCAGAGATGGTAGATGCTCTAGCAGTTCCTTGGTCTTACCAACCTGCTTACATTTTTCCACCTCTGGTTCCTCTTCCAAAGGTGATCTCCAAGATCATAATGGAACAATCTTTATGTGTTTCGGATACCTCCAGCTTGGCCTCTCGGGTTTTGGTATGCAGACCTTGTCAGGATGTCTCGTTGCAAACCTTGGCCACTTCCTTTAAGGCCAGAACTTCTGTCTCAAGGGCCGTTTTTCCATCAGGATCTCAAATCTCTAATTGGGATGGCATGGAATGCTTAGTGCCTAGTCATAGAGGTTTTCCTGACTCCGTGATTAGCACTATGATACAGGCTCATAATTCTGTTTCCAGGAAAATTTATCATCAGGTTTGGAAAACCTATATTTCATGGTTTTCCACTCATAATTATTTTTGGCATTCTTTCCGAATTCCTAGGATTTTACAGTTGATTCAGGATGGTTTGGATAAGGGTTTGTCTGCAAATACTTGGAAGGGACAAATTTCAGCTCTTTCTGTCTTATTTCATAGAAAGATTGCTAAACTTCCTATTATTCACTGTTTTTTTCAGGCTTTGATTCAAATTAAACCTGTTATTAAATCTATTTCTCCTCCTTGGAGTCTCAATTTAGTTTTGAAAATTTTGCAGTTTCCAAATTGTCTGCTCTTTCTTGTGAGTCTCCTTATCTGATTTTCCATCAAGATAAAGCTGTTTTGCAGACTCATTAAAATTTTTGCCTAAAGTTGTGAATTCTAACAACATCAATAGGGAAATTGTTGTTCCTTTTTTATGTCATAATCCTAAGAATACTCTTGAAAGGTCTTTACAGTCTTTGGATGTGGTAAGGGCTTTGAAATATTAGGCTGAGGCTACTAAATATTTAAGAAAGACTTCTGGCTCCAGGAAAGGGCAGAAAGCCTCTGCCATTTCTAAGGCATCTTGGTTGAAACTTTTGATTCACAAAGCTTATTTGGAGGCAGGGCAGTCTCCACCTCAGATAATTACAGCTCATTCTACTAAATCTGTAGTTACTTCTTGTGCTTTTAAGAATGAAGCGTCAGTTGATCAAATTTGCAAAGCAGCAACTTGGTCTTCTTTGCAAATTAATTGTCTCACAATCAACAAGGAGTTTATTGAATAGAGGCCTTACCTTTCAAATGTTGTAAGAAAAAGATAAAGTTAAATGAACATTATCTATATGCTTAAGCACTTTAAAGTGATGCAATTTATCTGTAAAAAAGCTGACTAGAAAATATCACCTGAACATGTTTATGTAAAAAGAAAGATATTTTACCTCAAAATTTCCTTGTTAGCTACATCCCATTCTAAAGGGAATTTAAGCAGGCAATCAGGATGCTAGTCCTAGGACTTGCAAGGGAGCATGCATCTGTCATGTGTAGGCTCAGACACTTTATTTCCCTCCTCAGTTTAAGGACGCTTGCTATGAAATCTCTTAAGATTATGGTAAAATTTCACAAGAGTACAGTACAACAAAGTGTGACATTAGCACTGATGTTTTTTTTTCACCATACATATGTCACTAACAAGAGTAGCAGAATTTTCAGCAAAGGTGGAAAGAAGGCATCATGAACACAGCATGATCATTCTTCCTATAGAGGCTAGTGTTATAGTTTTCAATTGGCTGTAGCTTTTATAATGAAAGAGGCAGCGGATGATGAATGAGGCAAAAAGGATGAGTAAAGTTAAGTGTTGTGTGATTATACAAACTTTTGTATTAACTTTATGGGGCCTATTTAAGAAGCAGAATATGCTGCTGTTTCCACACAAGCCTTCAGGCTCACCGGAAACATAAGTTTAGAAGCAGCAGTCTCAAGACCTCTGAGGTGGCAGACAGCAATCCTCCCGATCAGATACGATCGGGATGAATAAAACCCCTGCTAGCAGCCGATTGGCTGCGAATATGCAGGGGGCGGCATTGCACAAGCATTTCACTAGAAATGCTTGTGCAATGATAAATGCAGACAGAGTATGCTGTTGGCATTCAGCAATGTCGGACAGACATGATCCGCTACAGCAGATCATGTCCGCCCGCATCTTAATAAATCACACCCTATATGTTCCCTTACAGCATTTAAAAGTATATTTAGTAATTAGGTATTGTTTTTTTATACTACAGTTTTGTGTTGGTTTTATTTGGGTTTGGTTTAACAGGGAGGTTGATGGGTACAGGATCCAAATTATGATGGTGTAAAATAGAGCCATTATTGGTTGGTGATAAGTGTAGCAGGGGATGAGGGTTTAGTGATATCTACAAAAGCAACAAACACATTGGGACGCCACATGACATAATATCTTATCAACAGACACACAACGATAATAATATAAAGGTCTCACTCACAAAATAATCATTCCTCCAGGTGCTGTTTCTGGAGGCTAGGACTTCTCAGACATCTAGTTAAACTACTAACTCTGGTCTCCCTCCACTCACAATAAGGTATTGTTGGAAAAGTTTCATGGAAGCTCAGATTTCACAGACTCCTTACCAGCCCAACAGACTGTGGGGAAACAAAAACCCATCTCTCCATATGCAACGAGAGTAGTAGAATAATACTTAAAGACACTCCCAGCTGACACCTCACTACACACTCTGATATCTGTAGCAGGTGGTAGGTACATTAGAAGAGTCTCACCCCCTACTGCTATGCTAATGAAACCTAAGTTCCAGGGCATGTCAAAAAACAGTCACAGCCTTTAATACATTGACATTAACGGGGGACAGGGGGGCATTAGCACCTCCAGCATAATGTCTCTCTCCCCCAGGTGCATCACCAATGGTGGCTTCCAGCCACCAATCTGACCAGGCACTGTGGCAGCTACAGCTGGCCCCATTCGCTGCAACCCAGCACTACCCATGACACAGCCACTCTCACCCTCCTGTCGAGGCTCCGCCAACAAATTACTGGTGGGCATCCTGGAAATGTCCCACCAGGAAGAAATTTCTGTGGAAGCCACTGCTTTATTAATTTCCCCAAGTGAGGGGTAGTCCTGGTTTGTGGACTATAACCCTTTCTGAAAAACCTAAGATTTAATTGTGGCATTTGGTGCAATTGAATTCTAAATATTATAGCCTAGAGTACAAGTGTAGAGCAAAAATACTAGTAATATTGTGTGTTAATATATCTCGAGCACAACCAATAGTGCTTATATTGATTTTGCTTCTCTTGTAATCTAAACCTAATTGTTTTATTATTAAATAAAAAGTTATCAAACACCATCAGTTTCAATACAGGACATAACCGTTATGTAATACGTTTAGCTTATTTTACAACATATATATTAATAGACCAACAGACTGGCAAACCTCTTAAAAGAAATATGTTTTTCAAACTCAATGTGACTTCTAATATGTAATGCTTTAAAAAAAGAATTCATCTATGGAAACATAGCCTTTATTGTAAATGCCTGCAAGTGCTGGTAAAACATAAGTTTCAGTTTCACTTTGTGTCTATATAAGCAGAATGCTGAGCCCCAGAGAGTGAAGTCACTGAAAGAGAACAGCCAGATAAATAAATACACAGACACAAAACAGCTGCCATGAATACTGATAAAACTGAGAAAGAAAATCGAATGGATAATATTAATAAAATGAAATCATTTATTATGAATTTCAGCCTTAATGACTGTAAACCTCATGGCAACCAGGGCTATAAGCGAGTGCTTCTGCAGCTGTTCGGTTATTTAGGTCACGGCAAATCGTCTTTTATTAACACCTGTAAGTACGTCCTGGAGGAAGGAGCATATAAAATTTATTCTGATGTTGGTAGTTCAGATGGAGGGAAGACCACAAAGAGAATATCGTACCCACTCACAAGCAACATCACACTGGTCGATAACCGCGGGTGCGCAATGATGAGTGATCAAGAGACGGGGGAAATCTATGCTCAGCTCAGTAAGTGAAGCAAATATTATATCTTAATGAATAGTAAATATGAGTTCAGTTTCAGATTATCACATACTTGATGGTTTACAATTTACACAATAATTATCAGCGTGACAAAATGTTGTATTATATTTCCTGTTGCTGTTACCTGTGTTTTTATCTTTTTTCAGATATCTTGGGTTTTTCTATCAATATGGCATTTTAGTGTTTGCGAGTAAATGCTTCTAATTTATCTCTGTGTTTCAGGTAATCTGCTGCCTCTGGACCAGGAAGTGCAGTGGCAAAGGGGGTATATGGGTATAATGACAAGAATGGTGGAAGCCGACAAGAATGCCAATTACTCAGATTTTATAGTTCCCATTTTTGTATACAGGTTAGTTATAAATCACATCTTTATATAAGTCTAGTTTTTGTTTGTATAAAATTATATTAATAGCTCATTGCTGTTCTGAATTATTGTTGCGCATATATATATATTATAACAAAGGAGAAAACAATGTTAAAGTCCTATACTGAATCAGAGTGAGCAATTAAGTCTTTCAAATATTGAATATATTAGTTCTTAGTAAATCCAAGATGATGAAAAAAATTTGAAGGTATTCCCCTTACCAGAAATTACCTCAATCTAATGAGGTAAATTGTTGCATCTGTGAGGGAAAGACATCCACTGTGCTTGTTCTTTTTTGGACTGTTTAGAATGGTTTTCATCCACTTCCTGGAGTGTATGGTTAGTATTGGTTCTCCTTCTGTCCTCTCATTCAGCAACAGGTGCTCAGAGTAATGAATAATAGAAAAGAAATCAAATAGTGTAATACTGTAATGTAATATGACAAATATAAGAAATACACTCACTTTGTAAATTGTCAAACAATATGAAGTATGGGTAAAGCATAAAACAGACACCAGAGCCGATATCACAGGCAACAGTAGAAGTGTTGAAAAGTCAAAATGAAGAGAACAATATTGACAGCCACCTTTAGAAACCCTTACACTGCACGCTCGCCGGAAACACGGGGCATCAAGCTCCATTCGGAACTTGATAAATATGCCCTTATGTCTCTTTAACTGCTGCTGATTTTTCTACATTTACTAGCGCATACTTTGTGTTCAGCTCTTGGGACATTCTACTTGTTTGTATATATATATGTTTTTTATTATTATTTTCTTCTTATTATTTTTTTTTATTATTTTCTTATTATTATTTTTTTATTATTATTTTCTTATTATTATTTTTTTATTATTATTTTTTTATTATTATTTTTTTATTATTATTTTCTTATTATTATTTTTTTATTATTATTTTTTTATTATTATTTTTTTTTAACTGAATTACATTTTGGAATAGTCTTTTTTATATGCAACAAACTATTTAATAGTAAATAATGATAAAGTTAATGTTTTATAATATTCTTACTATTGCAGTGTTAAGAAAGGGATTTCAGATGAAGAATTGCCAGAAATAAAGAAATTGATTAAAAATGCCTGGGATCTAACAGGTACTAATCTTATCAGTTTTCTTTCTGATAAAAAAGTGATAATACTGGTACTGTATATGAGAATGTGTAAGCCCGGCTGTATGAGATTAGGTGCCAGTCCCTCTAATCATAGTCTGCTTGAAAACCTGAGTGAGTTTTATCTAATATCGCTAGTAACATTATACACAAAAACACAAGATATTCATTTTTTTACATGTATGTTTAAGGGACATTAAAGGGACATTATACACTCATTTTTTCTTTACATACATGTTTTGTAGATGATCTATTTATATAGCCCATAAAGTTTTGTTTATTTTTAAGTAACATTGCTCTGATTTTCAGACTCTTAACCAAGCCCAAAGGTTTTATGAGAATACCGTCAGCTACCTACTCCAGCTTGCTACTCTTTGTGTAAAGGGTCTTTTCATATGCAAAGGAAGGGGGAGGGGGTAGTCTTATTTCCCACTTGAAGTGGGCTTTCCAGCTACCTTTTTAACAGAGCTAAACTGAGAGCTTTTAAGTTACGGCTAGATTACGAGTTGTGCGTTAAGGTAAAAAAGCAGCGTTACAAGGTCCTAACGCTGCTTTTTTATGCCCGCTGCTATTACAAGTCTTGCAGGTATAGGTGTACCGCACAATTGTTTGGCCTTACCGCAGACCAACTTACGTAAACTTTGTAAACCCTTTTTTCTATGGGACTTCCATAGCGCCGGTATTACGAGTCTGTCCTGGGAGGCCAAAAAGTGAGCAGTACAGCGTCTACTGACAAGATCCATAATGCATTCTAAAGTCAGTAGTTTGGAGTTTTACACTACAACGGTGTAGCATAAAACTCTTAGACTTAGATTTAGGGGTTAATACATTTAATATAGTGGCAACGACATTGGGGGCGGCAGATTAGGGTTAATAAATATAATGCAGGTGTCGGCGATGTCGGGGGCAGCAGATTAGGGTTGTTTAGACTCGTGGTTCATATTAGGGTGTTAGGTGTAAACATAAAATGTGTTTCCCCATAGGAATCAATGGGGCTGCATTACAGAGCTTTACGCTGCTTTATTGCAAGTGTTAGACTTTTTTTCAGCCAGCTCTCCCCATTGATGTCTATGGGGAAATCGTGCACAAGCACGTACGACCAGATCACCGCTGACTTAAGCAGCGCTGGTATTGGAGTGCGGGTATGGAGCTCAATTTTGCTCTACGCTCACTTCTTGCTTTTTAACGCCGGGTTTGTAAAAACCTGTAATACCAGCGCTGCAGGTAAGTGAGTGGTGAGCAAAAACTGCTTGTTAGCACCGCACAGCTCATAACGAAAAACTCGTAATCTAGCCGTAAGATTTTAAACAGTTTTATACTGGATTTTTATAACAGTATCTGTGCATCTTATTCTTTTTAGTAGTGTCTATTACATGCAGTTATATGAAAATTAGTGTATACTGTCCCTTTAAGTCAGTTATTGATTTATGCATCAACAATGATTTTTTTATTATTGCTAATTATCATTGCAATTACTCACTGCTAGTTCAGTTCTTTAGCCCTGCAGGGGGCAGTAGATCATAAGATTTGGTCTTTACCAAATCTGTAACTATTTCTACCTTTTATTATTTAAATCTGCCCTTTCCCCTTTAGCTGTCTGCTTGCTCTGCGTATAGCAGCATGGGAGTCACATTAAGCATCAGGTCACCTTTACAGAGCACCATTTATTTTATCTGACACCTATATTGTTTACTAACTAGTAATGAAATCAAAATCAGAAGAAAATGTGTTATTTTTCTCATTCTTAAAATGTCTCTAACCATAAAAATATTAGATACATTTTAAAAATGACACAAAATTCAAATTTCCCAGAGGGGCAGTTTAACCCTTTCTTACAATATATTCATGTTCTTACACTCACCACCTGAAGCAAAAATCCTATTATATAAAAGGCCAAGTGTGTTTGTCTGAAGCTGTCATGCGCAGTAGAGACAGCACAAGGACAAACACACCTGGCCATTGAGTCCTACTCCCTAGCTGATCTGTGGCTGACGTGAAGGGACGTGGCCAGGCGTGAATGGCCGTGAAGGGGGCGTGGACGGGCATGAAGGTGGAGTGCCCAGGCGCAGTTGCAAGATAGAGAGGGGAGAGAGATAGAGAGGGGGAGAGATAGAGAGGGGGAAGAGATAGAGAGGGGGGAGAGATAGAGAGAGAGGAGGGGATAGAGAGAGGAGGGGAGAGAGAGAGAGAAGCGGAGAGAGAGGAGGGGAGAGGGGAGAGAGAGTGGAGGGGAGAGAGAGAGGAGGGGAGAGAGGAGAGGAGGGGAGAGAGAGAGGAGGGGAGAGAGAAAGGAGAGGGGGGGGAGAGAGAGAGGAGAGGGGGGAGAGAGAGAGAAGAGGGGGGAGAGAGAGAGAGGAGGGGAGAAGAGAGGAGAGAGGATGGGAGAAGAGAGGAGAGAGAAGAGAGAGGGGGGAGAGATAGAGAGAGAGGAGGGGAGAGATAGAGGAGGGGAGAGAGAGAGGGGGGAGAGAGGAGAGGAGGGGAGAGAGAGAGGAGAGGGGGGGGAGAGAGAGGAGAGGGGGGAGAGAGAGAGGAGGGGAGAAGAGAGGAGAGAGGAGGGGAGAAGAGAGGAGAGAGAGAGAGAGAGAGAGAGAGAGAGAGAGAAGAGGAGGGGAGAGAGGGAAGGGAGAGAGAGAGGGGGGAGAGAGAGAGAGCTCAAAAGACAGGGGGGAGAGAGCAAAAGAGATGGGGGAGAGAGAGAGAACAAAAGAGAGGGGGGGGGAGAGAGTGTGAAGAGAGGGGGAGAGAGAGAGCGCAAAAGAGAGGGGGGAGAGAGAGAGAGCAAAAGTGGGGGGAGAGAGAGACCAAAAGAGGGGGGAGAGAGAGAGAGCAAAAGAGAGGAGGGAGAGAGAGAGAGAGCAAAAGAGAGGAGGGAGAGAGAGAGCAAAAGAGGGGGGAGAGAGCGCAAAAGAGATGGGTGGAGAGAGCGCAAAAGAGAGGGAGGAGAGAGAGCTCAAAAGAGAGAGGCGGGAGAGAGAGAGCGCAATAGAGAGGGGGGAGAGAGAGCTCAAAAGAGAGGGAGGAGAGAGAGCTCAAAAGAGGGGGGGGGGGAGAGAGAGAGCAAAAGAGAGGGGGAGGGAGAGAGCGCAAGGGGTGGAACCACTGTACTGCAAAAAATGGCCCGGGTGAACGGGCTTTAGGACTAGTCTATACTATAATTGCGTTTGTAATGTCTGTTGCTGTTGGCAGTTGTGCATGCATCCTCAATGGAATTTTGGGAGCGCAAGGACAAAATAATTCACCTTGATGCAGCTTACGCTGCATCCAGGTGAATTCCAAAAATGGCAGGGTGGTGAAAGAATCCACTGAAGGTGGATTCTTTCACCACCCTGACATTTTTGGAATCCCGGTCGATGCAGCGAAGGCAAACGGAGAATTACAAAACCAACAATTAATCGCCCACATTAAAGTATTTAAAAAAAAAAACACCCGCATCAAGTATTAAAAAATAAAACTAACTGCCTGCATCAAATATTAAAAAAAAAAAAAAAAAAAAAACGCCTGCATCAAGTATTGAAAAAAACCCCACGAAATATAACAAAAAATAAATCCTACACAAAGTATTAACTCCTAAACCGCAAAATGCCTATATCGCAATAAACCTATTTACCCTATTAACCCCTAAACCCCTACATCACAATAAACCTATTTAACTTATTAGCCCTTTAAACCACAAAAACCCACAACCCAAATAACTATTTAAATAACTAAGGCCTAGATTTAGAGTTTGGCGGTAGCCGTGAAAACCAGCGTTAGAGGCTCCTAACGCTGGTTTTAGGCTACCGCCGGTATTTGGAGTCACTGAAAAAAGGGTCTAACGCTCACTTTCCAGCCGCGACTTTTCCATACCGCAGATCCCCTTACGTCAATTGCGTATCCTATCTTTTCAATGGGATCTTTCTAACTCCGGTATTTAGAGTCGTTGCTGGAGTGAGATTTAGAGCTCTTACGACAAAACTCCAGCCGCAGAAAAAAAACAGGAGTTAAGAGCTTTTTGGGCTAACGCCGGTTCATAAAGCTCTTAACTACTGTGCCCTAAAGTACACTAACAAAACTACCTATGTACCCCTAAACTGAGGTCCTCCCACATCGCCGCCACTCGATTAAATTTTTTTAACCCCTAATCTGCCGACCGCCACCTACGTTATACTTATGTACCCCTAATCTGCTGCCCCTAACACCGCCGACCCCTATATTATATTTATTAACCCCTAACCTGCCCCCCACAACGTCGCCGCCAGATACCTACAATAATTAACCCCTAATCTGCCGACCGCAAAGCGCCGCCACCTACATTATAGCTATGTACCCCTAATCTGCTGCCCCTAATACCGCCGACCCCTATATTATATTTATTAACCCCTAATCTGCCCCCCTCAACGTCACCTCCACCTGCCTACACTGATTAACCCCTAATCTGCCGACCGGAGCTCACCGCTACTATAATAAATGTATTAACCCCTAAAGCTAAGTCTAACCCTAACACTAACACTCCCCTAAGTTAAATATAATTTAAATCTAACTAAATTAATTAACTCTTATTAAATAAATTATTCCTATTTAAAGCTAAATACTTACCTGTAAAATAAATCCTAATATAGCTACAATATAAATTATAACTACATTGTAGCTATTTTAGGATTAATATTTATTTTACAGGCAACTTTGTAATTATTTTAACCAGGTACAATAGCTATTAAATAGTTACCTAGTTAAAATAATTACAAAATTACCTGTAAAATAAATCCTAACCTAAGTTACAATTAAACCTAACACTATACTATCATTAAATTAATTAAATAAAATACCTACAATTACCTACAATTAAACCTAACACTACACTATCAATACATTAATTAAATACAATATCTACAAATAACTACAATGAAATAAACTAACTAAAGTACAAAAAATAAAAAAGAACTAAGTTACAAAAAATAAAAAAATATTTACAAACATAAGAAAAATATTACAACAATTTTAAACTAATTACACCTACTCTAAGCCCCCTAATAAAATAACAAAGACCCCCAAAATAAAAAATGCCCTACCCTATTCTAAATTACTAAAGTTAAAAGCTCTTTTACCTTACCAGCCCTGAACAGGGCCCTTTGCGGGGCATGTCCCAAGAATTTCAGCTCTTTTGCCTGTAAAAAAAAACATACAATACCCCCCCCAACATTACAACCCACCACCCACATACCCCTAATCTAACCCAAACCCCCCTTAAATAAACCTAACACTAAGCCCCTGAAGATCTTCCTACCTTGTCTTCACCTCACCAGGTATCACCGATCCGTCCTGGCTCCAAAATCTTCATCCAACCCAAGCGGGGGCTGGCGATCCATCATCCGGTGGCTGAAGAGGTCCAGAAGAGGCTCCAAAGTCTTCATCCTATCCAGGAAGAAGAGGCGATCCGGACCGGCAACCATCTTGATCCAAGCGGCATCTTCTATCTTCATCCGATGACGACCGGCTCCATCCTGAAGACCTCCACCGCGGACCCATCTTCCTCCGGCGACGTCCAACTGAAGAATGACGGTTCCTTTAAGGGACGTCATCCAAGATGGCATCCCTCGAATTCCGATTTGCTGATAGGATTCTATCAGCCAATCGGAATTAAGGTAGGAATATTCTGATTGGCTGATGGAATCAGCCAATCAGAATCAAGTTCAATCCGATTGGCTGATTCGATCAGCCAATCAGATTGAGCTCGCATTCTATTGGCTGTTCCGATCAGCCAATAGAATGCGAGCTCAATCTGATTGGCTGATTGGATCAGCCAATCGGATTGAACTTGATTCTGATTGGCTGATTCCATCAGCCAATCAGAATATTCCTACCTTAATTCCGATTGGCTGATAGAATCCTATCAGCCAATCAGAATTCGAGGGACACCATCTTGGATGACGTCCCTTAAAGGAACCGTCATTCTTCAGTTGGACGTCGCCGGAGGAAGATGGGTCCGCGGTGGAGGTACTAGGATGGAGCCGGTCGTCATCGGATGAAGATAGAAGATGCCGCTTGGATCAAGATGGTTGCCGGTCCGGATCGCCTCTTCTTCCCGGATAGTATGAAGACTTTGGAGCCTCTTCTGGACCTCTTCAGCCACCGGATGATGGATCGCCAGCCCCCGCTTGGGTTGGATGAAGATTTTGGAGCCAAGACGGATCGGTGATACCTGGTGAGGTGAAGACAAGGTAGGAAGATCTTCAGGGGCTTAGTGTTAGGTTTATTTAAGGGGGGTTTGGGTTAGATTAGGGGTATGTGGGTGGTGGGTTGTAATGTTGGGGGGGGGTATTGTATGTTTTTTTTTACAGGCAAAAGAGCTGAAATTCTTGGGGCATGCCCCGCAAAGGGCCCTGTTCAGGGCTGGTAAGGTAAAAGAGCTTTTAACTTTAGTAATTTAGAATAGGGTAGGGCATTTTTTATTTTGGGGGTCTTTGTTATTTTATTAGGGGGCTTAGAGTAGGTGTAATTAGTTTAAAATTGTTGTAATATTTTTCTTATGTTTGTAAATATTTTTTTATTTTTTGTAACTTAGTTCTTTTTTATTTTTTGTACTGTAGTTAGTTTATTTCATTGTAGTTATTTCTAGATATTGTATTTAATTAATGTATTGATAGTGTAGTGTTAGGTTTAATTGTAGGTAATTGTAGGTATTTTATTTAATTAATTTAATGATAGTGTAGTGTTAGGTTTAATTGTAACTTAGGTTAGGATTTATTTTACAGGTAATTTTGTAATTATTTTAACTAGGTAACTATTTAATAGCTATTGTACCTGGTTAAAATAATTACAAAGTTGCCTGTAAAATAAATATTAATCCTAAAATAGCTACAATGTAATTATAATTTATATTGTAGCTATATTAGGATTTATTTTACAGGTAAGTATTTAGCTTTAAATAGGAATAATTTATTTAATAAGAGTTAATTAATTTCGTTAGATTTAAATTATATTTAACTTAGGGGGGTGTTAGTGTTAGGGTTAGACTTAGCTTTAGGGGCTAATACATTTATTATAGTAGCGGTGAGATCCGGTCGGCAGATTAGGGGTTAATGTTTGAAGTTAGGTGTCGGCGATGTTAGGGAGGGCAGATTAGGGGTTAATACTATTTATTATAGGGTTAGTGATGCGGATTAGGGGTTAATAACTTTATTATAGTAGCGCTCAGGTCCGGTCGGCAGATTAGGGGTTAATCAGTGTAGGCAGGTGGAGGCGACGTTGTGGGGGGGCAGATTAGGGGTTAATAAATATAATATAGGGGTCGGCGGTGTTAGGACAGCAGATTAGGGGTACATAAGGATAATGTAAGTAGCGGCGGTTTACGGAGCGGCAGATTAGGGGTTAAAAATAATATACAGGGGTCAGCGATAGCGGGGGCGGCAGAATAGGGGTTAATAAGTGTAAGGTTAGGGGTACATGTTAGGGTGTTAGGTGCAGAGGTAGGAAGTGTTTCCCCATAGGAAACAATGGGGCTGCATTAGGAGCTGAACGCGGCTTTTTTGCAGGTGTTAGGTTTTTTTTCAGCTCAAACAGCCCCATTGTTTCCTATGGGGGAATCGTGCACGAGCACGTTTTTGAGGCTGGCCGCTTGCGTAAGCAACTCTGGTATCGAGAGTTGAAGCTGCGTTAAAAATGCTCTACGCTCCTTTTTTGGAGCCTAACGCAGCCTTTTTGTGGACTCTCAATACCAGAGTTATTTTTATGGTGCGGCCAGAACAAAGCCGGCGTTAGCTACGCGGGTCGTTACCGACAAAACCCTAAATCTAGCCGTTAGTACAGTACACTAACCTAACAACCCCTAACCTAACACCCCCTAACTTAACAACCCCTAACCTAACACCCCATTAAATAAACCCAAATTACCTAAACTAATATATTCTAAAGTTACAAAAAATAAAAAAAGCTAACATTACAGAAAATAAAAAAATCAAATTACCAAATTTAACAAAATTAAACCTAATCCCTATGAAAATAAAAACACCCCCCACTCTAATAATAAACTACCAGTAGCCCTTAAAAGGGCTTTTTGCATGGCATTGCCCCAAGATAATCAGCTCTTTTACTAAAAATATACAAAGTCCCACCTAACATTAAACCTCCTCACCCCCCAAAATAAAAGAACCTAACACTAAAAAACCTAAACTAACCATTGCCCTGAAAAGGGCTTTTGTTTTGGCATTTAGCTCTTTTTCTGCCCATCCCTAATCTAAATCAAACAAATCCCCCTCAAAAAAACCTTAAAAAATCCTAAGTCTAACCCCCAGGTTGGTACTCACGGTTCCTGAAGTCCGGCGGAGAAGGTCCTGTTCCAGGCGGTGAAGTCTTCTTCCAAACGCAACCTCTTCTTCTTCCAGGAACATCCTGCAATTTTTTGGGGGGAAGGTGGAAATATATGAATATAAATAAATGTTAGGTTTATTTTTGGGAGGCGGCTCAGTCTAAACATTATTTATACAGTCACAATGCAGATAGTGACTGTATAAATAATGTAGACACTGACATTTTTATTAATGCTTATTTTTTTTGTGTCAGTGTCTACATTATTGATACAGTAACTATGCATTGATACAGTATAAATTATGTGTGGGCGGAGTTACGGACATTGCCGATCGCAACTTCAGAAAATATTTTAAGGTTATAGGAATTAACATATACATCAGTGTCAATCAAACAGTGCACGTTTGTGGAAAGCCACGCTTCTCGCTCGCGGCAAATCGCATGTATCACTTGAGACTAACCACGCCCCTTCCTCACGCAGGTTAGTCAGTTTAGATAATATGTTTAAACAGTATTTGACGCAGTTAGAAAAAAGTAGTCTGTGAGGCGAGTTATTGTAGAGAGAGATCAGTTTGATTAATATCGGAACATCGTATTTAGTTTAATTGTTTAGTATTATTAGCTATTCTATCCAAAAGCTTTTTTAAAGCTAAAGATAAGCCTGTTGTTTTTTATTTTAAACAGCTTTTTTCAAAGCTTAAGTTGTATAACAAAGAAAAACGATTGGAAATATTTTACATCATACGCTTCATAGAAAGCTTAATAACAGAATTATAAATATAATTATAAAGCTTTTTTTAAAAGATAAAGTAGTTTAACAAAAAAAAAGTTATTTGCTACATAAGTAGCTCAGTAGTATACAATATGTTAGAATAATTTATATATATATTAATATAAAGTATACTCTTTACTTCCTTTTGTGTTAAGAAGAAGAATTCCCAGTTAAAGGGACACTGAACCCGAGTTTTTTCTTTTGTGATTCAGATAGAGCATGACATTTTAAGCAACTTTCTAATTTACTCCTTTTATAAAATGTTCTTCATTCTCTTGGTATCTTTATTTGAAATGTAAGAATGTAAGTTTAGATGTCGGCCCATTTTTGGTGAACAACCTGGGTTGTCCTTGCTGATTGGTGGATAAATGCATCTACCAATAAAAAAAGTGCTACCCAGAGTTCTGAACCCAAAAAAAGCTTAGATGCCTTCTTTTTCAAATAAAGATAGCAAGAGAACGAAGAAAATTTGATAATAGGAGTAAATTAGAAAGTTGCTTAAAATCGCATGCTCTATCTGGATCACACAAAAAAATTGGGTTCAGTGTCCCTTTAAATTAGCATTCGCTATGACCATTAACAAAACTCAGGAACAAACTTTAGAAAGAGTTGGCATCTATTTGCCAGACCCAGTTTTTAGCCATGGACAGTTATATGTAGCTTTTTCTCGGGTAAAATGCTCTGCAGATGTAAAAGTTAAGGTCATAGACGGACAAGAACAAGGCTAATTATTAACTGGAAGTGATGCCTGTTTTACTAAAAATGTTGTATATAAAGAAATATATTTAAAGTAGATATAATTTAAAGAGAAGAAACTTTGTATTTATTTAGGACAGTAATCTGTCTAATTAGAGTGTGGCTATATCCAGGGGCGGACTGAGACCAATCAGGGCCCCAGGCAAAAATTAGGGAAGGCCCCTACTGTCTCACACTGACCCAAATGTATCAAAATGTATGCAAATGAACATGGTAGCTTCCCTGCCCTGCGCCTCATGCCCCCCAACCTCAAGGACAAGGACCACCAACGTCAAGGGCCAGAGACAGGGCCCCCAACCTCCAGGGCCAGATCCCATACTCCATGGCCCTCACAGTGACAAACCCCTGACAGGGCCCCCCACACCCTATTGCCCCCCAGCAACAAACCCCACATCCAGACACAAGGCCCCCACTAAACCCACACTTAAGTTCTTAGTAATGATAGGGCAGCTGTCAGCCCAAACTTAAGCAGCACACCAGGAGCCATGGAAATGCCATTTGTGGGCCCCCTGACATGCTGGGCCCTCGGTCCAGGTCCTATTTGCCTGGCTGATCAGTCCGCCCCTGGCTTTATCTGTAGTTTATTATATAGAAAATAGTTTTGATATATTTAAGACAGCAGTCCATTAAAATTATAGTATTGCTACACCTGTAAATTAAATTTTTATATAAAAGAAGAGTTACAAAATAGATTGTTTCTACATCTGTAGTTTAAAAAATAATTAGACTGCTGTCTGGGCAGGCTTATCGACTAGTATATAAATAAAAAAGCAAATAAAATAGTTACACCAAAAATGATCCTATATGGAATTTCACAGAATATCACTCACCAGGTCACCTGTTTGTTTTAACTTCTGTAAATGTTTATTAGTTCAGAGAAAATGGATCTATTAGCCCTAATGTCAGCAACACAGGAGATAGAGGCTAGTGGTTGCTTCTGGTGATCATTAATATTATTCATTAATATAACAATCACTTGTCATTTATATGCTAATCAGTTAGACACAGGAACATTTATTTGGAACACAACAATTAGGGCCTTCATGTAAGAATTCTCAATTGTGTCTATGTACTGTGTCTGTGTGTGTGTATGTAATATGTGTGTATGTGTGTGTCTAAGTATTGTGTGTGTCTATATGTTTGTGTATTGTGTGTGTGTACGTGTGTCTATGTATTGTGTGTGTGTGTGTGTCTATTATGTTTGTGTGTGTAAATGTATTGTGTGTTTGTACGTTTGTGTGTGTACGTGTGTCTTTGTATTGTGTGTGTGTGTCTATTTATTGTATGTGTGTGTATGTTTATGTGTGTGTCTATGTGCTGCGTTTGTGTGTATGTGTTTGTATGTATGTGTGTGTCTATTGTGTGTGTGCCTGTGTGTTTGTGTGTATGTGTGTATGTGTGCATGTCTATATATATATATATATATATATATATATTGTGTGCGTGTCTATGTATTGTGTGTGTATTGTGTGTGTGTGTCTATGTATTGTGTGTGTGTCTCTATTTATTATGTGCGTACCTGTGTGTTTGTGTGTCTTTGTATTGTGTGTGTATATTTATTGTATGTGTGTGTATGTTTATGTGTGTGTCTATGTATTATGTGTATGTATGTGTGATTGTGTGTGCGAGTCTGTATATGTGTTTGAGTGTGTGTGGGGGGCATAGGAGATACCCAACCAAACTGATGTTGTTCCATATGCCTATGTTTCTGTCAGGTGATCACTGTTTCAATGATAATCAGCTAATAATAAACTGGGTATGTGGCGTCTCATTTAAAAGAGGGACCTCTCCTATTTCAAAGGAGTGATGACTTGAACAATTTTAGTACTTATTTTCATGTTTTAGGTTTCCTTTCAAGGTCTAGAGCATCATAAAAGGCACCAAGTGAACAGGTTATTGCACTTCCTATCACACTTATCTACTACCTAAAGAACCAGGATATATTGTGTGTGTGTATAATGTAGGCTATATGGATAGGGGTCCTTTGGAGCCACTGCCCGCTAATACATTAGGGATAGTTTACAAGTGGAATGTAAAATATCGCTTTCGCGAAAGCGATATTTGTACTTCACTAAGTAATACCAGCGCATGCAAATGTGCATAGGTATTACAAGTTAGCCACAATGTGAACGTGACCTCGTGTTCGCATTACATGAGAGTGCGTTTCCATAGACTCTGATGTGAGCCTCATTCTCATGCCGTCAGTCATGGCATGAGAACCTAGTGCAGCAAATGGAATAAGTCACGCAGCGATGGGCAGCAACTATAAATATATATACGTATATGAATATTTACATATATATTTTTAAGTTAATATGTGTATATAAAAATATTAACATATACATTGATATGTACATATGCATATACATATATATATTTATAGGATTTACACAGTCCCCATAGACCGCAATGAAAAGGCACTTTTCAGTGCTGTTTTTTTTTTCTAACTCCGCACACCGGCCACTTTTAACCCCTAAATACTGCTAAGTGTAGTTTTTTTAATTTATTTAAAAGTTGCTAATATTTTTTATTCTCTAAAACGCACTAAACACATTTTTTGGTGCACATTTTAAAAATTAACCACAAGTTTGAGCACTAATTGCTACTGCAACCGAATTTGCCCATTTCAGGCCATGTGATAAATTAGCGCTCCACTTGCAAGCTAGCTTTAGGCCAGTGAAAAACATTTTTATGACAATCACCTATTAATAGCAGGGTAATGCAACCCCATCTTAAAAACAGTAAGCTCCATTCTTTTCAATCTAAAGGTCTCATACCCCTCTGGGCTAGATTACGAGTGGCACACTAAGTGTTGCACGCAAAAAAAATGGGTTTATTGTGTCTCTTTGCGCCTGTCAGAAGTAGCGCTTGTATTACAGGTTGAAAGTAAACACGTTTGCTTGAGCACAATTTAATTTAAAGCACATCAGGAAAGCTGACTTCTGATATGAAGTCTCAAATGTATACATAAAAAGGACTGCAAAGGGCTTTAACATAGAGATACATATACAGTACATGTCTAAATATGTATGTGTATGTATATGTGTGTGTGTATATATATATATATAATGTCTATATGTGTGTGTATATACAGGGAGTGCAGAATTATTAGGCAAATGAGTATTTTGACCACATCATCCTCTTTATGCATGTTGTCTTACTCCAAGCTGTATAGGCTCGAAAGCCTACTACCAATTAAGCATATTAGGTGATGTGCATCTCTGTAATGAGAAGGGGTGTGGTCTAATGACATCAACACCCTATATCAGGTGTGCATAATTATTAGGCAACTTCCTTTCCTTTGGCAAAATGGGTCAAAAGAAGGACTTGACAGGCTCAGAAAAGTAAAAAATAGTGAGATATCTTGCAGAGGGATGCAGCACTCTTAAAATTGCAAAGCTTCTGAAGCGTGATCATCGAACAATTAAGCGTTTCATTCAAAATAGTCAACAGGGTCGCAAGAAGCGTGTGGAAAAACCAAGGCGCAAAATAACTGCCCATGAACTGAGAAAAGTCAAGCGTGCAGCTGCCAAGATGTCACTTGCCACCAGTTTGGCCATATTTCAGAGCTGCAACATCACTGGAGTGCCCAAAAGCACAAGGTGTGCAATACTCAGAGACATGACCAAGGTAAGAAAGGCTGAAAGACGACCACCACTGAACAAGACACACAAGTTGAAACGTCAAGACTGGGACAAGAAATATCTCAAGACTGAATTTTCTAAGGTTTTATGGACTGATGAAATGAGAGTGAGTCTTGATGGGCCAGATGGATGGGCCCGTGGCTGGATTGGTAAAGGGCAGAGAGCTCCAGTCCGACTCAGACGCCAGCAAGGTGGTGGTGGAGTACTGGTTTGGGCTGGTATCATCAAAGATGAGCTTGTGGGGCCTTTTCGGGTTGAGGATGGAGTCAAGCTCAACTCCCAGTCCTACTGCCAGTTTCTGGAAGACACCTTCTTCAAGCAGTGGTACAGGAAGAAGTCTGCATCCTTCAAGAAAAACATGATTTTCATACAGGACAATGCTCCATCACACGCGTCCAAGTACTCCACAGCGTGGCTGGCAAGAAAGGGTATAAAAGAAGAAAATCTAATGACATGGCCTCCTTGTTCACCTGATCTGAACCCCATTGAGAACCTGTGGTCCATCATCAAATGTGAGATTTACAAGGAGGGAAAACAGTACACCTCTCTGAACAGTGTCTGGAAGGCTGTGGTTGCTGCTGCACGCAATGTTGATGGTGAACAGATCAAAACACTGACAGAATCCATGGATGGCAGGCTTTTGAGTGTCCTTGCAAAGAAAGGTGGCTATATTGGTCACTGATTTGTTTTTGTTTTGTTTTTGAATGTCAGAAATGTATATTTGTGAATGTTGAGATGTTATATTGGTTTCACTGGTAAAAATAAATAATTGAAATGGGTATATATTTGTTTTTTGTTAAGTTGCCTAATAATTATGCACAGTAATAGTCACCTGCACACACAGATATCCCCCTAAAATAGCTATAACTAAAAACAAACTAAAAACTACTTCCAAAACTATTCAGCTTTGATATTAATGAGTTTTTTGGGTTCATTGAGAACATGGTTGTTGTTCAATAATAAAATTAATCCTCAAAAATACAACTTGCCTAATAATTCTGCACTCCCTGTATATATAATATGTGTGTGTGTGTATATATGTATGTGTGTGTATATATATATATATATATATATATATATATATATAATGTCTATATGTGTGTACATATGTAGTGCATTGGAGTCCTTTGCATATGAAAACATGACAAATCATATTGATGCAGTATTTATATTTAATAAAGTTTTACACTGTGTATTTACTATAACTATTTTTTATTCCAATGTTCTGCACATAGCAGAATATGTTTTATGTATTTATTAATATATATTATTCATATATATATATATATATATATATATATATATATATATATATATATATATTTACCTACCTATATATATATAAAGAAAGAAAGAAAGTAGACACACTCGACGGGTCTTGTCAAATCAAGTGTTTATGACGATAAACAATTGAGTATTTCTAAAATAAATGTTCTTTGTATGACTTATATTTTACTAACAATCATCTCTGTTCTAGAAATAAGTGTCATTAATAAACATTATTATTATTTTTTGGAAAAAGAGGGGGGTTCTACTTTGTCACTCACATTTTTTTTTATTTTGTTTCATAAACATAAGTACTCACATTCACTGTTTCTAGATTTCCTTCAGCACCTACTTATTACTCTCACAGCAATACACTTATATTTGTCTCTTTAGCTCACAGCATGTGCATCACACATTATCAGCCTTATTACATCAGTGCTATTTACACAACACACTATCACACACACTGTCACTCAAACTATCACACACACTGTCACACACACTATCACACACACTATCACACACGCTCTCACTCACACACACTGTCACACACGCTCTCACTCACACACACTGTCACACACACTATCAGTCACACTGTCACTCACACTGTCACTCACACTATCACTCACAGTATCACTTGCACTATTACTCACACTGTCACTCACACTGTCACACACACTATCACACACACTATCACTCATACTGTCACTCACACTATCACTCACACTATCACTCACACTATCACACACACTATCACTTACACTATCACTCACACTATTACTCACACTGTCATTCACACTGTCACACACACTATCACACACACTATCACTTACACTATCACTCACACTATCACTCACACTGTCACTCACACTGTCACTCACACTATCACACACACTATCACACACGCTATCACTCACACTATCACACACACTATCACTCACACTGTCACTCACACTATCACTTACACTATCACTCACACTATTACTCACACTGTCATTCACACTGTCACACACACTATCACACACACTATCACTTACACTATCACTCACACTATCACTCACACTGTCACTCACACTGTCACTCACACTATCACACACACTATCACACACACTATCACTCACACTATCACACACACTATCACTCACACTGTCACTCACACTATCACTCACACTATCACTCACACTATCACACACACTATCACTTACACTATCAATCACACTATTACTCACACTGTCACTCACAATGTCACACACACTATCACACACACTCACACATTCATTCAGCACTGACATTTATTTTATTTCATACACTCACTTCCTATAATACATCCTTAACCTTTTGTTTTGTTGTTTTCTCTCACCCTCCTGATTGACAAAATGGTTATTTGTATATAGTATGTTCTATATTGCACTCCATTTTAAATAACATCTGTTGTAATAGAATGTTACCACATGTATGCCATTATGAAAATGAATGCTGTATTTATATGTATACATTGCAAGCTGTGAGATAGAGATTAATATTGCATGACCCATTGTGAGCTAGCCAATCACATGGTTAACATTAGCGTGTATGAAAGGAAGTAAGGTATTTGGCATTGCTAAAGTGCTAAAGAGCCACCACAGGCACAAAACAGGAAGGCTGCTCTTCTCAGTCTGCTCTTGACATCTAGAGTGTACTGCCTTACTTTATAAAGATGTTACAATAAAAGTTATATTTTTTAATGTCCACTTGTCTTTTGGGACTGAATAATGTTTTTTTATCTCTGTTCTAGGAATTATTCCTATTGTGGTTCTCACTTTTAAAAATCAAGGAAATGTGACTGATGTTGAAGCAAAATTTAATAACATAGGAATAGATTATATATTCAAACTTGAGAACTTCACCATAAATGAAAATAACAAAGACGCAGATAGATGCGAGGAAGTTCTAATGTTCCTCAGTGAGATTCTGAAGGATGTGGAATTTCACATGAGAGACACGAGGAATTGCAAAAAAGAGAGAGCAGAGAGAAAGAAATTTGTGTTGGGTTTTGCTCATGATACAGAAGTGAATGAAGAAAAGCGACAGAAGGACATGGAATTAGAAAGAGAGCGGGAACAAGCCAGACAGAGACAACGGGAAGAAGAGAGAAGAAGACGAGAAGAAGAAGAGAGAAGAAGACAAGAGGAAAAAAATAAGGGAGGCTGCAGTATTCAGTAAAGGATTTGTGATGATTAAATGAAGTTAATGATGAACTAGTCAGTCTGCTCTCATTCCCTAAACCCCTTTGTCACTGCCACAATACCCTGTTCATCTGCCATTGCAAGGCGCTTAGAAAGTTGTAGGAGCACAACTGACAGCTGTTTGACCATGGTATTTCTGCATTGCCCTCATTTATTAGAGTTATTTTATCATATAACTTGTCTCTTTTCTCTTTTGTTATAAGAACTGTTACATGGCTGTATATTGTTATTGTCTTTCATTGAATGTAAATACAAATAAAAACCAATAAATGTAATTAAGAGAATTAGTATCTCATATGGTTGTTTTGTACCTTTTGTGTCCTTTTTTTAGTTATCTCTGTTCTTTAGTATATTAGTATAAGTATAAATAAATATATATATCAGCTATTGCCCTTCTTAAACATAGCCAAACAGTATCTACCAGAATCCCCAATTTTACTAATCTTCAAAAAGTAACATAGTAGATGAGGTTGAAGAAAAGACAGAAGTGCAGATTGTTATTTTTTATTAAGGAGGATAATAAGGGGTAATAATGTACAGGTGATCATTTACAGATAATTATGTACAGGTGATCATATACAGGTGATAATATAAAGATTATTATGTACAGGTGATCATATACAGGTGATCGTATAAAGATTATTATGTACAGGTGATCATGTGCAGATAATTATGTACAGGTAATTATGTGTAGATAATTATGTAAAGGTAATCATATACAAGTGATCATGTAAGGATTATTATGTACAGGTGATCATGTGTAGATCATTATGTAAAGGTAATCATATACAGGTGATCATGTAAAGATTATTATGTACAGGTGATCATGTGCAGATAATTATCTACAGGTAATCATATGTAGATAATTATGTAAAGGTAATCATGTGTAGATAATTATGTAAAGGTAATCATATACAAGTGATCATGTGCAGATAATTATGTACAGGTAATCATGTGTAGATAATTATGTAAAGGTAATAATATACAGGTGATCATGTACAGATTATTATGTACAGGTGATCATGTGTAGATAATTATGTAAAGGTAATCATATACACATGAATATGTGCAGATTATTATGTACAGGTGATCATGTGCAGGTAATTATGTACAGGTAATAATATACAGGTGACCATTTACAGATTATTATGTACAGGTGATCATGTGCAGACAATTATGTACAGGTAATCATATACAGGTGATCATATGCAGATAGTTATGTACAGGTGATCATATACAGATGATCATGTGCAGATAATTATGTACAGGTAATCATATACAGGTGATCATGTACAGGTTATTATGTGCAGGTAATCATATTGCGGTAATCATGTACAGATTATTATGTACAGGTGATCATGTGTAGATAATTATGTAAAGATATTCATATACAAGTGATCATGTGCAGATTATTATGTACAGGTAATAATATATAGGTGATCATTTACAGATTATTATGTACAGGTGATCATGTGCAGGTAATTATGTACTGGTACTAATAGACAGGTGCTCATGTACAAGTGATAATTTACAGATTATTATGTACAGGTGATCATGTGCAGGTAATTATGTACAGGTAATAATATACAGGCGATCATTTACAGATTATTATGTACAGGTGATCATGTGCAGGTAATAATATACAGGCGATCATGTACAGGTGATAATTTACAGATTATTATGTACAGGTGATCATGTGCAGACAATTATGTACAGATAATAATATACAGGTGATCATGTGCATATAGTTATGTACAGGTGATCATGTGCAGATAATTATGTACAGGTAATCCTATACAAGTGAACATGTACAGGTTATTATGTGCAGGTTATCATATACAGGTGATCATGTAGAGATTATTATGTACAGGTGATCATGTACAGATAATTATGTACAGGTAATCATATACAGGTGATCATGTACAGATAATTATGTACAGGTAATCATATACAGGTGATCATGTACAGATTATTATGTACATGTGTGCCATATAGATAACATTGTGCTCTCTTTACAAAAATGCAACAAGTGTTGCACACAAAGGAAAGAGCCTACCTCTTGTATTTAATAAAGGGGACAATTCAATATCGCACATATAAATGTTGTTCATACATAACAAATAACTTTATTAATTAAAATTGAAAAATAGAACCATGCAGGCTATGCATACCCAAACACAAATTAAAAATAGCTTACACCCAGAATAGTCAATTAGGAGTTAATCTCCACAGTCAGATAGATAATAATGCAGCTAGTGTCATGATTATTATTGTCTTATGCTCACAAGTACCAAAAATATTAAGGTTACTATTGCAGAGCACGCTCACAAACAACACCTATGTCTCAAAAAACTCCTTCTATGGCAGGAGTTTTAATTAATTTTAACTGACTGATGAAATTTACAAAGATAAAGCCATTCTGGTAAGCGGTTAAAAATGGGGGACTAAGCCCACAGTGTAAGTGCCCCTAACACGCGTTTCACAAACGCTTCCTCAGAGGAGTGATGTGCTCTCGCCCATGGAGTTACTTATCAGAGGGCACTGATTGGCTAAACTGCATGTCTGTCAAAAGAACTGAGATATGGGGCAGTCTGGAGAAGCTTAGATACAAGGTAATCACAGAGGAAAAAAGTATATTAATATAACTGAGATAAGGAGCAGTCTGCAGAGGCTTAGATACAAGGTAATCACAGAGGTAAAAAGTATATTAATATAACTGAGATAAGGAGCAGTCTGCAGAGGCTTAGATACAAGGTAATCACAGAGGTAAAAAGTATATTAGTATAACTGAGATAAGGGGCAATCTGCAGAGGCTTAGATACAAGGTAATCACAGAGGTAAACAGTGTATTTATATAACTCAGATAAGGAGCAGTCTGCAGAGGTTTAGACACAAGGTAATCACAGAGATAAAAAGGATATTAATATAACTGAGATAAGGGGCAGTTTGCAGAGGCTTAGATACAGGGTAATCACAGAGGTAAAAAGTATTTTAATATAACTGAGATAAGGAGCAGTCTGCAGAGGCTTAGATACAGGGTAATCACAGAGGTTAAAAAGTGTATTTATGTAACAGAGATAAGGAGCAGTCTGCAGAGGCTTAGATACAGGGTAATCACAGAGGTAAAAAGTGTTTTTATATAACTGAGATAAGGAGCAGTCTGCAGAGGTTTAGATACAAAGTAATCACAGAGGTGAAAAGTATATTAATATAACTGAGATAAGGGGCAGTCTGCAGAGACTTAGATACAAGGTAATCACAGAGGTAAAAAGTGTATTAATATAACTGAGATAAGGAGCAGTCTGCAGAGGCTTAGATACAAGGTAATCTCAGAGGTAAAAAGTGTATTAATATAACTGAGATAAGGAGCAGTCTGCAGAGGCTTAGATACAAGGTAATCTCAGAGGTAAAAAGTGTATTAATATAACTGAGATAAGGGGCAGTCTGCAGAGGCTTAGATACAGGGTAATCACAGAGGTAAACAGTATATTAATATAACTGAGATAAGGGGACGTCTGCAGAAGCTTAGGTACAAGGTAATCACAGAGGTAAAAAGTGTATTATTATAACTGAAATAAGGGGCAGTCTGCAGAGGCTTAGACACAAGGTAATCACAGAGGTAAAAAGTATATTAATATAACTGAGATAAGGAGCAGTCTGCAGAGGCTTAGATACAAGGTAATCAGAGAGGTAAAAAGTGTATTAATATAACTGAGATAACGAGCAGTCTGCAGAGGCTTAGATACAAGATAATCACAGAGGTAAAAATTATATTAATATAACTGAGATATTGAGCAGTCTGTAGAGGCTTATATACAGGGTAATCACAGAGGTAAAAAGTTTATTATTATAACTGAGATAAGGGGCAGTCTGCAGAGGCTTAGACACACGGTAATCACAGAGGTATAAAGTATATTATTATATGGAAAAAAGGTTTAGTAATGCTCACCTCTAAAATATATAAATATACTTATAGTGCAGCCTAGAAAACAATTTCATCACAAACAGTAAAGAGAAAGAAGACTACACAAGTAAGTGTAATCTCAAAGTCTAGGATAAAAGCACATATAAGGGCAAAACCAGTAGTTTAAGTGCAAAAAGTACTATATATGGTATCAAAAAAACTGAAATTACACATTATATATACATATAGTAATAAAATCATCCATACACATACATTCATACATAGTAGTGGGGTCCCCCAGTATGCAGCAAGAGCAAGAATAGTAATGTGGTGTACCACATAGTAAGTCCAGAGACTGCAGATCACAGAAAGCACAGAAGCGTAGATGCCAAGCAGTATGGTTAATGCATGAAATTGCGTTAGCAAAAGTACAAAGGGCAAGGCTTAGCAAGTTGTTAAGAGGATTACAGGAAACAGCTGTTTTGTCAGTAATCGGTATCAAAATGGTGCAGGGTTATCTCCGGTGTAAACACCTTCTTAATGGTAATAAACCACGGCAACAATAGCCACTTGCAATTCCCAAATAAGACAGTTCAGAGGCAAGATGTCAATATACAGTCAGGTAATCACATACCAGCCGCAACGAGTGGCATACTTTGTTCCCAACAAAGGTAATCCTCATCCGTCCATATACTTGGTGGCGAGTGCCGTTTCACAGAACACCATGGATCTCTGCATACAGAAGGGTTTTTTTCCAACAGCGGGCTGTAGTGTGAGGTAGCAAACTACCAACGCGTCCCTGTGCGCGTTTCGCTCCGCTCTCATGGTCGCTCAGAGCTTCTTCCGGGTTTGACGTCACTACAGCATTCAAGTCCATTTATTGGTCATTCAAACCATGTGACTCAAGGGCTCGTTCAGTTTAGCTACGTCCACTTTCATTATTGGTTGATTTCAAAAGCCAATGGTGATGCGTGAAAAACGGCTGATAGACTGATATACAGATTAGCTCTACACCAATATTGCTGTTAAGAATTTCAAATAGACGTGCCAAGCCCATAAATTGAATTAGTCTTAAGCTGTAGGACATACTAAAATAAAACCATACATTCAAAACATCATGCATACATACTAATAACGGATTTCAAATATCTTTACATTTATTCAACAGGAACAAATTAGTTTCATGTTATATAAATTTCATATAACATAACAAAGTATTAATCCACAGATTGCCGATATCTAGAACATCATGGCTATGAGCAAAAAGCTTTATGCAGGATTCCAAAAAAGAGAAGAGTGTCATTCCAAAAAGGAAGCAAACTCTAATTTTTCGTTTAACCCATTTGGGGACAAAGTATTAAGATAATACATCCAACGGGTTTCTTTTTGTAGTAAAATTGTGTCAATGTTACCTCCCCTTTTGCTAGCTTTTACTGTTTCGATCCGAATAAACTTTAAGCTGTCTGTTTTAGATTGGTGATACTGGGCAAAGTGCCTAGCAATAGGACTGTCAATATTAAAATCTTTTATATCGTCACGATGTTCAGTTATACGAGAGCGAAACTCTCTGTAGGTTTTTCCCACATAGAACAAAGGACATGAACATGACAGTAAGTATATAACTCCTGTTGTTGAATAGTTCACAAAAGATTTAATTTGATAAGTTTTATTGGTATTACTTGCAAATGTTTTTTGTTCTCTTAATGTATTGGCAACAAACACAATGATTGCACGGGGAACATCCTACAATTCTTTGAGCATGCACATCTAGCCAATTTGTGTTTCTAACCTGATTAAACTCACTCTTGACCAAAAAATCTTTCAAATTCTTTGCCCTTCGAGCAGTCATTAGGGGATACTCTCCAACATGTTCTTTTAAGACAGGGTATAACGAGAGGAGATGCCAGTTGTTCTGTAGTATATTTTTAATCTTACTCCAATGGGAATTAAATCTCGTAATATATCTTATTTTAGTAGCTGCAACATCACTTTTGATTACCCTATTTTGAAATATAAGATCTCTTCTATTGGAATTTCTTGCTCTAAAGAGAGCTCTTTTTACACATCTTCTAAAGTACCCTCTGGCATAAAACCTCTCAGCCATCTCACCAGCCTGCTTGTTAAAGATCCAGTCATCAGTACAAATTCAACGTAACCTTATGAATTGCCCATAAGGGATACTTTTCTTTAAGTTTTCAGGATGATGACTGGATCCCAACAGCAGACTTTTGGATGCAGTAGGTTTTCTGTAAACTTGGGTTACCACCAGATTCTCCTTTCTGCCAACAAGCAGATACAGAAATCTTATTTCATTAAGGTTATAATTGCATGTTAGGAAAATATTAAGATCATTCTGATTAAGAATAGAAACAAAGTTCAAAAGCTTTTGTTCAGTACCATCCCATAAAATGAATATATCGTCCACATAGCGGATCCAGAGGGCCACATGTGCATCGACCCACTCAGAATGTTCACTAAACACAATGTTATCTTCCCACCACCCAAGATGAAGGCAGGCGTAGGTCGGTGCACATGTGGCCCGCGTTTCTGTTTGTAGTACTTTCCATTGAAAAGAAAAATATTGTTAGTCAACACAAACTCAAGAAGGTCAACAACAAATTGTGTATGTTTCATATATCCTGGCCCTCTAGTTGTTAGAAACGACTTACACGCCTCTATTCCAACTGAATGCGGGATAGAGGAGTACAAAGACTCAACATCCAAAGACACAAAAAGCATGTTTTCGGATACAGTTATGCCATCTAGTTTTTTTATCACATCAGTTAAATCCTGTACAAAGGTACGAAGTTCATTGACAAATGGTTTTAAAAAATAGTCAATGTATCTACTGATACCTTCCGTGGGGCCACTAATCCCAGAAATAATGGGGTGGCCAGGTGGTTTAACCAGCGACTTATGCAGTTTTGGTATCCAGTAGAAGACAGGAGTTACCGGTTTAGCATTATACAAGTATCCTTGTTCTTGACTAGTAATTAAATTGGACCTTCTCGCATCATTAACAAGAAATAACAGTTCATTATGGGACTTCTGATAGTCATCACATGTAACTGAGAAATATTGCTCTTCATTCTGAAGCTGACGTTTTGCCTCACTGATATAATAATTCTGATCAAGGATAACCACATTACCACCCTTATCAGCTGGTAATCACAGAGGTAATCACAGAGGTAAAAAGTATATTATTATAACTGAGATAAGGAGCAGTCTGCAGAGGCTTAGATACAAGGTAATCACAGAGGTAAAAATGTATAATAATATAACTGAGATAAAGGGCAGTCTGCAGAGGCTTAGATACAAGGTAATCACAAAGGTAAAAAGTATATTAATATGACTGAGATAAGGAGCAGTTTGCATAGGCTTAGATACAAGGTAATTACAGAGGTAAAAAGTATATTAATATAACTGAGATAAGGAGCAGTATGCAGAGGGTTGGATACAAGGTAATCACAGAGTTAAACAGTATATTAATATAACTGAGATAAGGAGCAGTGTGCAGAGGCTTAAATACAAGGTAATCACAGAGGTAAAAAGTATAATAATATATAAGAGATAAGGAGCAGTCTGCAGAGGCTTAGATACAAGGTAATCACAGAGGTAAAAAGTATATTAATATAACTGAGATAAGGGGCAGTCTGCAGAGGGTTAAATACAAGATAATCACAGAGGTAAAAAGTGTATTATTATAACTGAGAAAAGGGGCAGTCTGCAGAGGCTTAGACACAAGGTAATCACAGAGGTAAAACGTGTAATAATATAACTGAGATAAGGGGCAGTCTGCAGAGGCTTATATACAGGGTAATCACAAAGGTAAAAAGTATATTAATATAACTGAGATAATGGGCAGTCTGCAGAGACTTAGATACAATGTAATCACAGAGGTAAAGCGTATATTAATATAACTGAGATAAGGAGCAGTCTGCAGAGGCTTAGATACAAGGTAATCACAGAGGTAAAAATTATATTAATATAACTGAGATAAGGGACAGTCTGCAGAGGGTTAGATACAAGGTAATCACAGGGGTAAAAAGTATATTAATATAACTGAGATAAGGGGTAGTCTGCAGTGGTTTAGATACAAGGTAATTACAGAGGTAAACAGTATATTAATATAACTGAGATAAGGGGCAGTTCTCAGAGGCTTAGATACAAGGTAATCACAGAGGTAAAAAGTATATTAATATAACTGAGATAAGGAGCAGTCTGCAGAGGCTTAGATACAGGGTTATCACAGAGGTAAAAAGTGTATTAATATAAATGAGATAAGGGGCAGTCTGCAGAGGCTTAGATACAAGGTTATCACAGAGGTAAAAAGTGTATTAATATAACAAAGATAAGGGGGCAGTCTGCAGAGGCTTAGATACAATGTAATCACAGAGCTAAACAGTATATTAATATAACTGAGATAAGGGGCAGTCTGCAGAGGCTTAGATACAAGGTAATTACAGAGGTAAAAAGTATATTAATATAACTGAGATAAGGAGCAGTCTGCAGAGGCTTAGATACAATATAATCCCAGAGGTAAAAAGTATATTAATATAACTGAGATAAGGAGCAGTCTGCAGAGGCTTAGATACAAGATAATCACAGAGGTAAAAAGTATATTAATATAACTGAGATAAGGAGCAGTCTGCAGAGGCTTAGATACAAGATAATCCCAGAGGTAAAAAGTATATTAATATAACTGAGATAAGGAGCAGTCTGCAGAGGCTTAGATACAAGATAATCACAGAGGTAAAAAGTATATTAATATAACTGAGATAAGGAGCAGTCTGCAGAGGCTTAGATACAAGGTAATCACAGAGGTAAAAAGTTTATTAATATAACTGAGATAAGGAGCAGTCTGCAGAGGCTTAGATATAAGGTAATCACAGAGGTAAAATGTATATTAATATAACTCAGATAAGGAGCAGTCTGCAGAGGCTTAGATACAAGGTAATCACAGAGGTAAAAAGTATATCAATATAACTAAGATAAGGAGCAGTCTGCAGAGGCTTAGATACAAGATAATTACAGACGTAAAAAGTATATTAATATAATTGAGATAAGTAGCAGTCTGCAGAGGCTTAGGTACAAGGTAATCACAGAGGTAAAAAGTATATCAATATAACTAAGATAAGGAGCAGTCTGCAGAGGCTTAGATACAAGATAATTACAGACGTAAAAAGTATATTAATATAACTGAGATAAGGAGCAGTCTGCAGAGGCTTAGATACAAGGTAATCACAGAGGTAAAAAGTATATTAATATAACTGAGATAAGGAGCAGTCTGCAGAGGCTTAGATACAAGGTAATCACAGAGGTAAAATGTATATTAATATAACTGAGATAAGGAGCAGTCTGCAGAGGCTTAGATACAAGGTAATCACAGAGGTAAAAAAGTATATTAATATAACTAAGATAAGGAGCAGTCTGCAGAGGCTTAGATATAAGGTAATCACAGAGGTAAAAAAGTATATTAATATAACTGAGATAAGGAGCAGTCTGCTGAGGCTTAGATACAAGGTAATCACAGAGGTAAAAAGTATATTAATATAACTGAGATAAGAGGGCAGTCTGCAGAGGCTTAGGTATAAGGTAATCACAGAGGTAAAAAGTATATCAATATAACTAAGATAAGGAGCAGTCTGCAGAGGCTTAGATACAAGATAATTACAGAGGTAAAAAGTATATTAATATAACTGAGATAAGGAGCAGTCTGCTGAGGCTTAGATACAAGGTAATCACAGAGGTAAAACGTATATTAATATAACCGAGATAAGGGTGCAGTCTGCAGAGGCTTAGGTACAAGGTAATCACAGAGGTAAAAAATATATTAATATAACTGAGATAAGGAGCAGTCTGCAGAGGCTTAGATACAAGATAATCACAGAGGTAAAAAGTATATTAATATAACTGAGATAAGGAGCAGTCTGCAAAGGCTTAGATAGAAGGTAATCACAGAGGTAAAAAGTATATTAATATAAATGAGATAAGGGGGCAGTCTGCAGAGGCTTAGATACAAGGTAATCACAGAGGTAAAAAGTATATTAATATAACTGAGATAAGGAGCAGTCTGCAGAGGCTTAGGTACAAGGTAATCACAGAGGTAAAAAGTATATTAATATAACTGAGATAAGGAGCAGTCTGCAGCGGCTTAGATACAAGGTAATCACAGAGGTAAAAAGTATATTAATATAACTGAGATAAGGAGCAGTCTGCAGAGGCTTAGATACAAGGTAATCACAGAGGTAAAATGTATATTAATATAACTGAGATAAGGGGCATTCTGCAGAGGCTTAGATACAAGGTAATTACAGAGGTAAAAAGTATATTAATATAACTGAGATACAAGGTAATCACAGAGATAAAAAGGGTATTAATATTACTCAGATAAGGAGCAGTCTGCAGAGGCTTAGATACAGGGTAATCACAGAGGTAAAAAGTATATAAAAATAACTGAGATAAGAAACAGTCTGCAGAGGCTTAGATACAAGGTAATCACAGATTTAAAATGCATATTAATATAACTGAGATAAGGGGCAGTCTGCAGAGGCTTAGATATAAGGTAATCACAGAGGTATAAAGTATATTTATATAACTGAGATAAGGGGCTGTCTGCATAGGCTTAGATACAACTTAAACACAGAGGTAAAAATTATATTAATATAACTGAGATAAGGAGCAGTCTGCAGAGGCTTAGATACAAGGTAATTACAGAGGTAAAAAGTATATTAATATGACTGAGATAAGGAGCAGTCTGCAGAGGCTTAGATACAAGGTAATTACAGAGGTAAAAAGTATATTATTATGACTGAGATAAGGAGCAGTCTGCAGAGGCTTAGATACAAGGTAATTACAGAGGTAAAAAGCATAATAATATAACTGAGATAAGGGGCAGTCTGCAGAGGCTTAAATACAAGGTAATCACAGAGGTAAAAAGTATATTAAAATAACTGATATAAGAAACAGTCTGCAGAGGCTTAGATACAAGGTAATCACAGAGGTAAAATGTATATTAATGTATATTAATATATAAATCACAGTGGTAAAAAGTGTATTAATTTAATAGAGATAAGGGGCAGTCTGCAGAGGCTTAGATACAAGGTAACCACAGCGGTAAAAAGTGTATTAATATAACTGAGATAAGGGGCAGTCTGCAGAGGCTTAGATACAAGGTAATCACAGAGGTAAAAAATATATTAATATAACTGAGATAAGGATCAGTCTGCAGAGGCTTAGATACAAGGTAATCACAGAAGTAAAAAGTATATTAATATAACTTAGTTATGGGGCAGTCTGCAGAGGCTTAGATACAAGGTAATCACAGAGGTAAAAAGTATATTAATTAAACTGAGATAAGGGTCAGTCTACAGAGGCTTAGATACAAGGTAATCACAGAGGTAAAAAGTATATTAATATAACTGAGATAAGGGGCAGTCTGCAGAGGATTAGGTACACAGTAATCACAGAGGAAAAAGTTTATTAATATAACTGAGATAAGGGGCAGTCTGCAGAGGCTTATATACAAGGTAATCACAGAGGTAAATAGTATATTAATATAACTGAGATAAGGAGCAGTCTACAGAGGCTTAGATAGAAGGTAATCACAGAGGTAAAAAGTATATTAATATAACTCAGATAAGGAGCAGTCTGCAGAAGCTTAGATACAAGGTAATTACAGAGGTATAAAGTATATTAATATAACTGAGATAAGGAGCAGTCTGCAGAGGGTTAGATACAAGGTAATTACAGAGGTATAAAGTATATTAATATAACGAAGATAAGGGGCAGTCTGCGGAGGCTTAGATACACAGTTATCACAGAGGTAAATAGTATATTAATATAACTGAGATAAGGAGCAGTCTACAGAGGCTTAGATAGAAGGTAATCACAGAGGTAAAAAGTATATTAATATAACTCAGATAAGGAGCAGTCTGCAGAAGCTTAGATACAAGGTAATTACAGAGGTATAAAGTATATTAATATAACTGAGATAAGGAGCAGTCTGCAGAGGGTTAGATACAAGGTAATTACAGAGGTATAAAGTATATTAATATAACTGAGATAAGGAGCAGTCTGCAGAGGGTTAGATACAAGGTAATTACAGAGGTATAAAGTATATTAATATAACTGAGATAAGGGGCAGTCTGCAGAGGCTTAGATACACAGTAATCACAGAGGTAAAAAGTGTATTAATATAACTGAGATAAGGAGCAGTCTGCAGAGACTTAGATATAAGGTAATCACAGAGGTAAAAAGTATATTTATATAACTGAGATAAGGAGCAGCCTGCAGAGGCTTAGAAACAACGTAATCACAGAGGTAAAAAGTAGATTAATATAACTGAGATAAGGAGCAGTCTGCAGAGGCTTAGATACAAGTTAATCACAGAGGTAAAAAGTATATTAATATAACAGAGATAAGGAGCAGTCTGCAGAGGCTTAGATACAAGATAATCACAGAGGTAAAAAGCATATTAATATTACTGAGATAAGGAGCAGTCTGCAGAGGATTAGATACAAGGTAATCACAGCGGTAAAAAGTATATTAATATAACTGAGATAAGGAGCAGTATGCAGAGGCTTAGATACAAGGTAATCACAGAGGTAAAAAGTGTATTAATATAACTGAGATAAGGAGCAGTCTGCAGAGGTTTAGCTACAAGGTAATCTCAGAGGTAAAAAGTATATTAATATAACTGAGATAAGGAGCAGTCTGCAGAGGCTTAGATACAGGGTAATCACAGAGGTAAAAAGTATATTAATAAAACTGAGATAAGGAGTAGTCTGCAGAGGCTTAGATACAAGATAATCACAGAGGTAAAAACTATTGGCTAGATTTAGAGTTTTGTCGGTAACGACCCGCGTAGCTAACGCTGGCTTTTTTATCCCTGCACCTTTTAAATACCGCTGGTATTTAGAGTTCACAGAATGACTGCGATAGGCTCCAAAAAAGGAGCGTATAGTATAATTTACCGCCACTGCAACTCTCAATACCAGCGGTGCTTATGGACGCGGCCAGCTTCAAAAACGTGCTCGTGCACGATTCCCCTATAGGAAACAATGGGGCAGTTTGAGCTGAAAAAAAAACTAACACCTGCAAAAAAGCAGCGTTCAGCTCCTAACGCAGCCCCATTGCTTCCTATGGGGAAACAGTTTCTAAGTCTGCACCTAACACCCTAACATGAACCCCGAGTCTAAACACCCCTAGCCTTACACTTATTAACCTCTAATCTGCCGCCCCCGCTATCGCTGACCCCTGCATATTTTTTTAACCCCTATTCTGCTGCTCCGTACACCGCCGCAACCTACGTTATCCCTATGTACCCCTAATCTGCTGCCCCTAACACCGCCGACCCCTATATTATATTTATTAACCCCTAATCTGCCCCACCCAACGTCGCCGCCACCTACCTACAATTATTAACCCCTAATCTGCCGACCGGACCTCACCGCTACTCTAATAAAGTTATTAACCCCTAAAGCTAAGTCTAACCCTAACCCTAACACCCCCCTAAGTTAAATATAATTTAAATCTAACAAAATAAAATAACTCTTATTAAATAAATTAATCCTATTTAAAGCTAAATACTTACCTGTAAAATAAACCCTAATATAGCTACAATATAAATAATAATTATATTGTAGCTATTGTAGGATTTATATTTATTTTACAGGCAACTTTGTATTTATTTTAACCAGGTACAATAGCTATTAAATAGTTAATAACTATTTAATAGCTACCTAGTTAAAATAATTACAAAATTACCTGTAAAATAAATCCTAACCTAAGTTACAATTAAACCTAACACTACACTATCAATAAATTAATTAAATAAAATACTTACAATTATCTACAATTAAACCTAACACTACACTATCAATAAATTAATTAAATACAATACCTACAAATAAATACAATTAAATAAACTAACTAAAGTACAAAAAATAAAAAAGAACTAAATTACAAAAAATAAAAAAATATTTACAAACATTAGAAAAATATTACAACAATTTTAAGCTAATTACACCTACTCTAAGCCACCTAATAAAATAACAAAAACCCCCAAAATAAAAAAATGCCCTACCCTATTCTAAAATAAAAATAGAAAAGCTCTTTTAACTTGAATCAGCCAATCAGATTCAAGTTCAATCCGATTGGCTGATCCAATCAGCCAATCAGATTGAGCTCGCATTCTATTGGCTGTTCCGATCAGCCAATAGAATGCAAGCTCAATCTGATTGGCTGATTGGATCAGCCAATCGGATTGAACTTGAATCTGATTGGCTGATTCCATCAGCCAATCAGAATTTTCCTACCTTAATTCCGATTGGCTGATAGAATCCTATCAGCCAATCGGAATTTGAGGGACGCCATCTTGGATGACGTCCCTTAAAGGAACCTTCATTCTGTGTTAGGACATCGGAAGAAGAGGATGGATCCGCGCCGGAGGTCTTGAAGATGGAGCAGCTTGTCATCGGAAGGAAGAAGATAGAAGATGCCGCTTGGATGAAGATGTCTACCGGTCCAGATCTCCTCTTCTGCCCGGATTGGATGAAGACTTCTGCCTGATGATGGACTTCTTCAGCCGCCGCTTGGATCAAGACTTCAGCCGGAGGATGGACGTCTTCAGCTCCCGCTTGGGCTTGGATCAAGACTTCAGCCGGAAAATGGACATCTTCAGCCCCCGCTTGGGCTTGGATCAAGACTTCGGAGCCTGGACCGATCGGTGATACCCGGCATGGTGAAGATAAGGTAGGAAGATCTTCAGGGGCTTAGTGTTAGGTTTATTTAAGGGGGGTTTGGGTTAGATTAGGGGTATGTGGGTGGTGGGTTGTAATGTTGGGGGGGGGTATTGTATGTTTTTTTTTCCAGGCAAAAGAGCTGAATTCTTTGGGGCATGCCCCGCAAAAGGCCCTTTTAAGGGCTGGTAAGGTAAAAGAGCTTTTCTATTTTTATTTTAGAATAGGGTAGGGCATTTTTTTATTTTGGGGGGCTTTGTTATTTTATTAGGGGGCTTAGAGTAGGTGTAATTATCTTAAAATTGTTGTAATATTTTTCTAATGTTTGTAAATATTTTTTTATTTTTTGTAACTAAGTTCTTTTTTTATTTTTTGTACTTTAGTTAGTTTATTTAATTGTATTTATTTGTAGGTATTGTATTTAATTCATTTATTGATAGTGTAGTGTTAGGTTTAATTGTAGATAATTGTAGGTATTTTATTTAATTAATTTATTGATAGTGTAGTGTTAGGTTTAATTGTAACTTAGGTTAGGATTTATTTTACAGGTAATTTTGTAATTATTTTAACTAGGTAACTATTAAATAGTTATTAACTATTTAATAGCTAATGTACCTGGTTAAAATAAATACAAAGTTGCCTGTAAAATAAATATTAATCCTAATATAGCTACAATATAATTATAATTTATATTGTAGCTATATTAGGATTTATTTTACAGGTAAGTATTTAGCTTTAAATAGGAATACTTTATTTAATAAGAGTTAATTTATTTCATTAGATTTAAATTATATTTAACTTAGGGGGGTGTTAGGGTTAGACTTAGCTTTAGGGGTTAATACATTTATTAGAGTAGCAGTGAGGTCCGGTCGGCAGATTAGGGGTTAATAATTGTAGGTAGGTGGAGGCAAAGTTGGGGGAGGCAGATTAGGGGTTAATAAATATAATATAGGGTCGGCGGTGTTAGGGGCAGCAGATTAGGGGTACATAGGGACAATGTAGGTGGCAGCGGTGTGCGGTCGGCAGATTAGGGGTTAAAACATTTTAATAGAGTGGCGGCGATGTGGGGGGACCTCGGTTTAGGGGTACATAGGTAGTTTATGGGTGTTAGTGTACTTTAGAGCACAGTAGTTAAGAGCTTTATGAACCGGCGTTAGCCCAGAAAGCTCTTAACTCCTGGCTTTTTGCTGCGGCTGGAGTTTTGTCGTTAGATTTCTAATGCTCACTTCAGCCACGACTCTAAATACCGGCGTTAGAAAGATCCCATTGAAAAGATAGTATACGCAAATGGCGTTGGGGGATCTGTGTTATGGAAAAGTCGCGGCTGGAAAGTGTGCGTTAGACCCTTAGCTACACGACTCTAAATACCAGCGGTAGCCCAAAACCAGCGTTAGGAGCCTCTAACGCTGGTTTTGACGACTAACGCCAAACTCTAAATCTAGGCGTATTTTAATATAACTGAGATAAGGAGCAGTCTGCAGAGGCTTAGATACAAGGTAATCACAGAGGTAAAAAGTTTATTAATATAACTGAGATAAGGAGCAGTCTGCAGAGGCTTAGATACAAGGTAATCACAGAGGTAAAAAGTATATTAATAGAACTGAAATAAAGGGCTGTCTGCAGAGGATTAGATACAAGATAATCACAGAGGTAAAAAGTATATTAATATAACTGAGATAAGGAGCAGTCTGCAGAGGCTTAGATACAAGGTAATCACAGAGGTAAAAAGTATATTAATATAACTGAGATAAAGGGCTGTCTGCAGAGGCTTAGATACAAGGTAATCACAGAGGTAAAAAGTGTATTAATATAACTGAGATAAGGAGCAGTCTGCAGAGGCTTAGATACAAGGTAATCACAGAGGTAAAAAGTATATTAATATAACTGAGATAAAGGGCTGTCTGCAGAGGCTTAGATACAAGGTAATCACAGAGGTAAAAAGTATATTAATATAACTGAGATAAGGAGCAGTCTGCAGAGATTTAGATACAGGGTAATTGCAGAGGTAAAAAGTATATTAATATAACTGAGATAAGGGGCAGTCTGCAGAGGCGTAGATACAGGGTAATCAAAGCGGTAAAAAGTATATTAATATAACTGAGATAAAGGGCTGCCTGCAGAGGCTTAGATACAAGGTAATCACAGAGGTAAAAAGTGTATTAATATAACTGAGATAAAGGGCTGTCTGCAGAGGATTAGATACAAGGTAATCACAGAGGTAAAAAGTATATTAAAATAACTGAGATAAGGAGCAGTGTGCAGAGGCTTATATACAAGGTAATCACAGAGGTAAAAAGTATATTAATATAACTGAGATAAGGAGCAGTCTGCAGAGGCTTAGATACAAGTTAATCACAGAGGTAAAACATATTTTAATATAACTGAGATAAGGGGCTGTCTGCAGAGGATTAGATACAAGGTAATCACATAGGTAAAAAGTATATTAATATAACTGAGATAAGGGGCAGTCTGCAGAGGCTTAGATACAGGGTAATCACAGAGGTAAAAAGTGTATTAATATAACTGAGATAAGGAGCAGTCTGCAGAGGCTTAGATACAAGGTAATTACAGAGGTAAAACGTATATTAATATAACTGAGATAAGGAGCAGTCTGCAGAGGTTTAGATACAAGGTAATCACAGAGGTAAAAAGTATATTAATATAACTGAGATAAGGAGCAGTCTGCAGAGGTTTAGATACAAGATAATCACAGAGGTAAAAAGTATATTAATATAACTGAGATAAGGAGCAGTCTGCAGAGGCTTAGATACAAGGTAATCACAGAGGTAAAAAGTGTATTACTATAACTGAGATAAGGAGCAGTCTGCAGAGGCTTAGATACAAGGTAATCACAGAGGTAAAAAGTGTATAAATATAACTGAGATAAGGGGCAGTCTGCAGAGGCTTAGATACAAGGTAATCACAGAGGTAAAATGTATATTAATATAACTGAGATAAGGGGCAGTCTGCAGAGGCTTAGATACAAGATAATCACAGAGGTAAAAAGTATATTAATATAACTGAGATAAGGAGCAGTCTGCAGAGGCTTAGATACAAGGTAATCACAGAGGTAAAAAGTATATTAATATAACTGAGATAAGGAGCAGTCTGCAGAGGCTTAGATACAAGGTAATCACAGAGTTAAAAAGGATATTAATATAACTGAGATAAGGTGCAGTCTACAGAGGCTTAGATACAAGGTAATCACAGAGGTAAAAAGTATATTAACATAAATGAGATAAGGAGCAGTCTGCAGAGGCTTAGATACAGTGTAATCACCCCTAACTTTAACCCCTTAATGACCACAACACTTTTCCATGTTCTCTCCGTTTGGGACCAGGGCTATTTTTAGATTTTTGCGGTGTTTGTGTTTAGCTGCAATTTTCCTCTTACTCATTTACTGTACCTACACATATTATATACCGTTTTTCTCGCCATTAAATGGACTTTCTAAATATATCTTATAATTTACTATAAAAAATATTATAAAATATGAGGGAAAAAATGGAAAAAAACACTTTTTCTAACTTTGACCCCCAAAATCTGTTACACATCTACAACCACCAAAAAACACCCATGCTAAATAGTTTCTAAATTTTGTCCTGAGTTTAGTAATACCTAATGTTTACATGTTCTTTGCAAGTTATAGGGCAATAAATACAAGTAGCACTTTCCTATTTCCAAAAAACACTTTTTTTCAAAATTAGCACTAGTTACATTGGGACACTGATATCTTTCAGGAATCCCTGAATATCCCTTGACATGCTCATGCGTGAAACGCGGTAGATAGGAGCTTACCTTGTGTCTCTTATGGAAGCCTGCTCCTAATAAACTTTGTTTATTCACTTCAAGACTCAGCTCTCCTTTTTCCTCGTTTTATATTTTTTTTTTTTTAGAAGACATCCCAAGGTATTGATCTAGGCCCATTTTAGTATTTTTCATGCCACCATTTCACCACCAAATGTGATCAAATAAAAAAAATCGTTCACTTTTTAACTAATTTTTTCACAAACTTTAGGTTTCTCACTGAAATTATTTACAAACAACTTGTGCAATTATGGCATACATGGTTGTAAATGCTTCTTTGGGATCCCCTTTGTTCAGAAATAGCAGACATATATGGCTTTGGCGTTGCTTTTTGGTAATTAGAAGGCCGCCAAATGCCACTGCGCACCACACGTGTATTATGCCCAGCAGTGAAGGGGTTAATTAGGGAGCCTATAGGGAGCTTCTAGGGTTAATTTTAGCTTTAGTGTAGTGTAGTAGACAACCCCAAGTATTGATCTAGGCCCATTTTGGTATATTTCATGCCACCATTTCACCGCCAAATGCGATCAAATTTTTCACAATTTTAGGTTTCTCACTGAAATTATTTACAAACAGCTTGTGCAATTATGGCACAAATGGTTGTAAATGCTTCTCTGGGATCCCCTTTGTTCAGAAATAGCAGACATATATGGCTTTGGCATTGCTTTTTGGTAATTAGAAGGCCGCTAAATGCCGCTGCGCACCACATGTGTATTATGCTCAGCAGTGAAGGGGTTAATTAGGGAGCTTGTAGTGAGTTTGTAGGGTTAATTGTAGCTTTAGTGTAGTGTAGTAGACATCCAAAAGTATTGATCTAGGCCCATTTTGGTATATTTCATGCCACCATTTCACCGCCAAAAGCAATCAAATAAAAAAAATTGTTCACTTTTTCACAAACTTTTTTACAAACTTTAGGTTTCTCACTGAAATTATTTACAAACAGCTTGTGCAATTATGGCACAAATGGTTGTAAATGCTTCTCTGTGATCCCCTTTGTTCAGAAATAGCAGACATATATGGCTTTGGTGTTGCTTTTTAGTAATTAGAAAGCCGCTAAATGCCGCTGTGCATCACGCGTGTATTATGGCTAGCAGTGAAGGGGTTAATTAGGTAGTTTGTAGGGAGCTTGCAGGGTTAATTTTAGCTTTAGTGTGAAGATCACCCTCCCACCTGACACATCAGACCCCCTGATCCCTCCCAAACAGCTCCCTTCCCTCCCCCACCCCACAATTGTCCCCACCATCTTAAGTACTGGAAGAAAGTCTGCCAGTACTAAAATAAAGGGTATCTTTGATTTTTTTTTTTTTAAATGTAGCATATTTACATATGCTGCTGTGTAGGATCCCCCCTTAGCCCCCAACCTCCCTGATCCCCCCCCCCCCAAACATCTCTCTAACCATCCCCCTCTGCCTTTTTGGGGGCCATCTTGGGTACTGGCAGCTATCTGCCAGTACCCAGTTTGCAGAAAAAAAGTTTTTTTTTTATTTTTTCCTAGTTTTTTTTCTGTAGTGTAGCTTCCCTCCCACAGACCAACCCAACACCCCCTGATTTATTGTTTTTTTTTTGTATTTATTTTTTTTTAGCCACTGATCACTATGATTATGATCCATATTTTCTGTAGTTTAGCGGTTACCATCCACTCCCTCCCTGTACACGTGCCCACCCTATCCCCATCGTGCACTCGTGCGAGTCCGTGCATGCCCCCGGTTATCCCCGCCCATGATCCCGCCCCCCTCCACATCACTGGGCCCATCGATGGCCGCCACCCGCCTCCCACGTTGGTTCCCACCCACCAACGATACCGGCCATCGATGTCCACTGCAGAGAGGGCCACAGAGTTGCTCTCTCTGCATCGGATGGCCATGCAGGGTTATTGCAGGATGCCTCCATATCGAGGCATTACTGCAATAACCGGAAAGTAGCTGGAAGCGAGCAGGATCGCTTTCAGCTGCTTTCCAGACCGAGGACGTGCAGGGTACTTCCTTGGTCGTTAACTGTATTTTTTTAGAGGACATACCCTGCACGTCCTCGGTCATTAAGGGGTTAATATAATTAAAATAAATCTAAATACAAATTACTATTATTACCTAAATAATACCTATTTAAGACTAAATACTTACCTGTAAAATAACCTAAAAACCTAAGATCCCCATTTGGATGGGCATTGCCCTTAAAAGGGCATTTAGCTCTTTTATGGTGCCCAAAGTTCCTAATCTAAAATTAAAACCCACTCAATAAACCCTTAAAGAAACCTAACACTAACCCCCGAAGATCCACAGTTTTTGAAGACCAGACATCCATCCTCATCCAGCCGGGAGAAGTCTTCATCCAAGCGGCAAGAAGTCCTCAACGAATCCAATAGGATTGAGCTCGCATTCTATTGGCTGATTGGAACAGCCAATAGAATGCGATTAAAGCTCAATCAGCCAATAGGATTCTTTTTTTTTTAAATCTGTTTATTGAACATTTTTGCATTGGAGAATGAACATTCTTATGAAGTACAAGAGTATTCACTGAATACCCATAAAGAGACGAACATTTTTATTTTTTTTAACAGTTGTAGAAATTAAAAGTACATTACAACAAAACGGGGAAGGAGAAAGAAAAAAAAACCTTCATACTGATTAACAATTGATTTCGGTTCCATTAGTGTTCAACAAACTCTTAAAAATGGGGTACAGGATACAATTCAACTCTCAATGCTCTACTTTGCTTGTTTGGGTTGGGTTATGTAAGCAACAACATATGTAACCAGTTCCGCTAGGTTTTAGACTATTTATTCTGAATATAAGATTCCCAAAGTGTCTTAAGCTCTATGTAAGCATCCTTTTGTTTGTGTTTCAAATAATAGAATTCCTCTAGTTGTTTTATAGAATTACATTGCTCTACCCATTGTGAAATGTTAGGGGGGCCGGTTGATTTCCAGTTTCTTACAATCAAAACTTTTGCACTATTAATTAGAATGTGAAGTAGCTTGGATTAGCAGGTTCTTAGAGTTTTAGGAGTCATGTTGAATAATCATATGATTGGATTATCAGATTTTGTTGGGCCTATTATTTTGGAAATCTCATCAATAACTTGCATCCAGAATGGGATGATATTGGTGCATTGCCACCATATATGTGACATTGCTTTGTGACATCTCCAGCATGTGTCGCTTGTGTTTTTAAATAGTTTCTGGCATCTTACTGGGGTCAGATACCATCTATGTAATATCTTAAAATTTGTTTCCAGTAGTCTACTGGAGATCGAGGATCTTGTAAAATTTGTGAACAGTCGTTTCAGGTCTTGGGGAAGATTGTAATACCGAGTTCTTGTTCCCAGCGTGTAATGTAGTATGGTGTGTGACCCAGATTTTGGGACTGTAATATCGAATAAATTAGGGACATTGTGTGCCTCTTTGGTTCAGGGCTGGCACATAAAGTTTCAAAGGGTGTGAAGGCTCTTGTCATGTTTCTTCTCTCAGGGTGACTGATTATGTATGAGTGACATTGGCATAACCTAAACCAGGTATTTAGAAAGCTAAACCCCTTAGCTTCTAACTCGTCGTTAGTGTACCATCTCAGTTCATTGCTGAGGTCAGCCAATAGGATTTTTTACCCTTTAATTCCGATTGGCTGATAGAATTCTATCAGCCAATCGGAAATAAAGGGACGCCATCTTGGATGACGTAATTTAAAGGAAAATTTATTCTTGAAGAGCCATCGAAAGAAAAGAATGCTCCGCGCCGGATGTCTTGAAGATGGAGCCGCTCTGGATCAAGACTTCTGCCCACCTGAAGGACGACTTCTTGCTGCTTGGATGAAGACTTCTGCCGGCTGGATGAGGATGGATGTCCTGTGTTCAAAAACTGTAAGTGGATCTTTGGGGTTAGTGTTAGGTTTTTTTAAGGGTTTATTGGGTGGGTTTTATTTGTAGATTAGGGACTTTGGGCAACGTAAAAGAGCTAAATGCCCTTTTAAGGGCAATGCCCATCCAAATGCCCTTTTCAGGGAAATGGGGAGCTTAGGTTTTTTTAGGTAGTTTTTTTTTTGGGGGGGGGTTGGTTTTGTGGGTGGTGGGTTTTACTGTTGGGGGGTTGTTTGTATTTTTTTTTTTACAGGTAAAAGAGCTGATTTTATTGGGGCAATGCCCCGCAAAATGCCCTTTTAAGGGCCATTGGCAGTTTAGTGTGGGCTAGGGATTTTTTATTTTGGGGGGGCTTTTTTATTTTGATGGGGCTATTAGATTAGGTGTAATTAGTTTAAATATTTGATAATTTCTTTTCTATTTTGTGTAAACTAGTGTTTATTATTTTTTGTAATTTAAATAAATGTATTTTGTTAATTTAATTTATTTAATTTTAGTGTAATGTTAGGTTTTAGTGTAAGACAGGTTAGGTTTTATTTTACAGGTAACTTTGTATTTTTTTTAACTAGGTAGCTAGTAATTAGTTAATAACTATTTACTAACTAGTCTACCTAGTTAAAATAAAAACAAACTTACCTGTTAAATAAAAATAAAACCTAAGCTAGATACAATACAACTATTAGTTATATTGTAGCTATCTTAAGTTTTATTTTACAGGTAAGTATTCATTTACTTTTAAACAGGAATAATTTAGGTATTAATTGTAATTTTTATTTGGGATTATTTTAATTATGTTAAAGTTAGTGGGTGTTAGGGTTAGGGTTACGTTAGGGTTAGACTTAGCTTTAGGTTTATGGGTTAATAACTTTAGTATAGTGGCGGCGACATTGGGGGCAGCAGATTAGGCGTTAATAAGTGTAGTTCTCATGGTGGCGATTTTGGGGGCAGCAGATTAGGGGTTAATAACAGTAATGTAGGTTGCGGTGATGTTAGGGACAGCAGATTAGGGGTTAATAAGTGTATGTAGGTGGCAACGACATTAGGGGCAGCAGATTAGGGGTTAATAATATTTAACTAGTGTTTACAATGCTGGAGTGTGGCGGTTTAAGGGTTAATATGTTTATTATAGTGGCAGCGATGTCCAGAGCAGCAGATTAGGGGTTAAAAATTTTATTTTAGTGTTTGCGATCAGCCAATAGAATTTCAGTAGCTCTCATCCTTTTGGCTGATTTGAACAGCCAATAAGATTTGAGTAGCTTTCCTCCTATTGGCTGATTTGAATTTGAAGATTCAAATTAGCCAATAGGAATTCAAGGGACGTCATTTTTAATAGCGTCCCTTGAATTCTCTATCCAGTGTGCGACGAAGATCATGCGAATAGGATCCTCCACGCTCCATGGCTCCACGGTCGCCGGTCTTCAGTTCCAGGGTCGCTGATCTTCAGTTCTAGGGTCGCCGTTCTTCTGCTCCACGAAGGATGTTCCAGGAAGAAGAAAGAGGAGTTTGCTGATTGGAAGAAGACTTCACCCCTGGAACAGGACCTTCTCCGTTGGACTTCAGGAACAGTGAGTAGCAACCTGGGGCTTAGACAGGGGTTTTTAAGGGGTTTTTGGGAGGTTTTATTTTATTTAGATAAGGTGGGCAGTAAAAGAGCTGAATGCCCTTTTAAGGGCAATGCCCAACAAATGCCCTTTTAAGGGCAATGGGTAGTTTAGGGTTTTTAGTGTTAGGTTATTTTATTTGGGGGGGGGTTGTTGGGTGGGGGGTTTTACTGTTGGGGGGGTTGTCTATTTTCTTGTAAAGAGCTGATTTTCTTGGGGCAATGCCCTGCAAAAAGCCCTTTTAAGGACTACTGGTAGTTTATTAGAGTAGGGGGTGTTTTTATTTGGGGGGGGGCTATTTTATTTTCATAGGGATTAGGTATAATTTTTTAAAATTTGGTAATTTTCTTTTTTATTTTCTGTAATTTTTTATTTTTTATTTTCTGTAATTGTAGCTTAAAGGGACAGTCTACTTCAGAATTTTGATTAGACTGTCCCTTTAATTTATACTAAGTTTATTTGTATATGGTTTCATTTAGGGAGTGTTAGGTTGGGGGGGGGGTTAGGTTTATTGCGTTGTGGGCTTTGGAGGTTTAGGGGTTAATACTTTAATAGGTTTATTGCATTGTGGACTTTGGCGGTTTAGGGGTTAATAGTTTTAATGTTTTTTTTGTGTTGTGGGTTAATGGCAGATTAGGAGTTAATAGTTTTTGGTAGTTTGCGATGTTGGGGTTGGCGGATTTAGGGGTTAATAATTTAGTTATTACTTGCGGTGTGGGTTTGATGGCGGATATAGGGGTTAATAGTTTAATTAGCCTTATTGCGTTGGGGGGGGGTGTCGGTTTAGGGGTTAATACATTTATTATTAGTAGTGAGAGGGGGGATTGCGGATATAGGGGATTTTACGTGTCAGGCTTATTTTTGGGAGGCGTGTTAGACTTTTATTGGAGATTTGTTATTTTCTTTACTTTTCTTAGGCGCCGGCAGTTTCCAAAGTGCCGTAAGTCACTGGCGACTCCAGAAATTTGTATTTACGCTCATTTCTGGACATCACTAGTTTATCCAAATTACGGCACATTATGAGCTGCCGGTGCCGTATATGTAATACCACGATGTACGAGGTGAACTTACGGGCGGCCTTTATTTATACCATTTCATTACTGTCCACGATCAAGACATTTCTCTTTAGCACATTATTGTATACTAGTCCTAAAGTCTGTGTACACTGACCATTTTTGCAGTACAGCGGTCCCACCCTTTGCTCTCTCTCTCCCCCTCTCTTTTGCTCTCTCTCCCCCCTCTTTGGCTCTCTCACCACCCTAGATTGTTAGAGGGATGTGGGTCTGATCCTGCAGTCATGGTGCATATTGGTACTAATGAAGGAATCAGCGGGAGATGGAGAGTCCTAAAAAATGACTTCAGGGACTTAGGTAGCAAGCTTAAAGCAAGGACCTCCAAAGTAATATTTTCTGAGATATTACCAGTGCAGTGTGCTAATTCAGTAAGGCAGAAGGAGCTAAGGTCTGTTAATTCATGGTTAAAAACATGGTGTAAAAATGAGGGGTTTGACTTTTTAGAGCACTGGGCTGACTTTTCACTTGGGTACAATTTGTACAGTAAGGATGGATTGCATCTGAATGACATGGTTGCAGGTGTGTTGGTGGAAAGGATGGTAGCACATTTAGAGAACCTTTTAAACTAGGCAAAGGGGGGGAGGGTCAGTTAGAACACAATAGAATAGAGAGATCAGTCTGTGAATCTGTCAGTCCTTTAATAGCTCAAGGAAGAGATGACTTAAGAAATGTCACATTAGAAAGTATGGAGGAAAGCACACCTGTCAGGTTAGAAAATGTCAAGAAGAAGACCCAAATGCTAGGGCGAACTTAAACAACACCCTTGCACTCTGAGTTTAATCCAGGACGTGACCCCACGACAACCTCCAAAAAACAAAGTACTCACAATATGGAGCAGGGTTAGCCTGTGCCAAAGTAATTCAAGATATCAACCAGATAGACTTCCGAATAAGGAACTGGATTCAGGAAATGTCTTCCACAGAATCAGGAGAGCAGGGATAGTCCACTTATACTCAGACAGAAGAAGGGTAAAACAGGAAACAGTTAATAATGCAGGAGTAGGTCATTTGTTATCAGGCAGTCTGAGGGTTAACACTGTGTAGACAGTCTTTGCAGAGTATGCAACAGGTAATCAGGCAGTTTGAGGGTTAACACTGTGTTGTCAGAACTTGCAGAAATAGCAACAGGTAATCTGGTAGTTTGAAGGTTAACACAGATTAATCAGTACTTGTTGAGATTGGCAACAGGATATCAAGCAGTTTGAAGGTTTACACTTAATAATTGTATTTGCAGAGTTTGGAAACAGGTAAACATGCAGATTGAAGGTTTCACAGAAATAACAGTATTTGAATAGTTTGGCAGCAAATGGAGTAGTCAGAATTTGCAGGGATTGCAGCAGGTAAACAGGAAGTTTGAAAGTTTCACAAAACAAACAGTACTTGCATTGTTTGGAGACAGGTAAACAGGAGGTTGAAGGTTAATCCAGCATAGTAAGTCCTTGAAGAGATTGGCAACAGAAAAAGCAGCAGTTAGAGAGATTCCTCAGCGAATTCCTAACAGAAGCCAAAAAGTTTAAACAAACAAACAGGCACTGGAGAAACAGGAAGCCCAGAATAAAAAGCCTGGTTGTGACATCATCAGGAAGGGGTGGCTCAGACACCTGTTAATCAAGCACACAGAGAGGACTGCAGAGATTCCCAGCAGCCGAGCGTGACAACACCAAGGGGGGTAGTTATCAAGCCGTCAACCTCAAATACGCTGGAATTCTGCAGCGTATTTGTGGCGAGGCTGATTCGCCTTAGTTATCAAAGGCTACAGACAGGCAAAAGTAGAATTTTGTGACGTAAACTTCGATCCGCCGGACTCCGTCCGACACAGATCGATTCTTACGTCACTCCAGATGTTCCGCACACAAATGCGGCACAATCTCACTACTTTTGCTAGTTATCAAAAAACTAGCAGGTACGCTCGGCACGGCACTGTTCCGATCAGCCAATAGAATGCGAGCTCAATCTGATTGGCTGATTGGATCAGCCAATCGGATTGAACTTGAATCTGATTGGCTGATTCCATCAGCCAATCAGATTTTTCCTACCTTAATTCCGATTGGCTGATAGAATCCTATCAGCCAATCGGAATTGAAGGGACGCTATCTTGGATGACGTCCCTTAAAGGAGCCTTCATTCGTCGGTAGTTCGTCGGGAAAGAAGGATGTTCCGCGTCGGCGGGATGAAGATTCAAGACCCGGCTTCGAAGATGACCTCGCCCGGATAGAAGACTTCTTCAGCGCCTCTTGGAAGATGACCTCGCCCGGATGGAAGATTTCTTCAGCGCCGCTTGGAGGATCACTTCATCGGATGGAAGATTTCTTCAGCGCCCCTTGGAGGATAACTTCTGCCGGTCCGGATGTCCTCTTCAGTTCCATCGGTGGCTCGGCTGAGTGAAGACAACTAAAGGTAGGATGATCTTCAGGGGATTAGTGTTAGGTTATTTTAAGGGGGGTTTGGGTTAGATTAGGGGTATGTGGGTGGTGGGTTTTAATGTTGGGGGGGTTGTATTTTTCTTTTACAGGCAAAAGAGCTGAACTCTTTGGGGCATGCCCCCACAAAAGGCCCTTTTAAGGGCTGGTAAGGTAAAAGAGCTTTGAACTTTTTTAATGTAGAATAGGGTAGGGCATTTTTTTATTTTAGGGGGGTTTGTTATTTTATTAGGGGGCTTAGATTAGGTGTAAGTAGCTTAAAATTGTTGTAATATGTTTTTAAATGTTTGTAACTTATTTTTTTTATTTTTTGTAACAGCTTTTTTTATATTTTGTACTTTAGTTAGTTTATGTAATTTTATTTAATTGTAGTTATTTGTAGGTAGTTTATTTAATTTATTTAATGATAGTGTAGTGTTAGGTTTAATTGTAACTTAGGTTAGGATTTATTTTACAGGTAATTTTGTATTTCTTTTAGCTAGGTAGTTATTAAATAGTTAATAACTATTTAATAACTATTCTAACTAACTAAAATAAATACAAAGTTACCTGTAAAATAAATATAAATCCTAAGATAGCTACAATGTAATTATTAATTATATTGTAGCTATATTAGGGTTTATTTTACAGGTAAGTATTTAGTTTTAAATAGGAATAATTTATTAAAGTATAGTGTAGTGTTAGGTGTAATTGTAACTTAGGTTAGTTTTTATTTTACAGGTAAATTTCTCTTTATTTTAGCTAGGTAAGCTATTAAATAGTTAATAACTATTTAATAGCTATTGTACCTAGTTAAAATAAATTGAAAGGTACCTGTAAAATAAAAATAAATCCTAAGATAGCTACAATATAATTATTATTTATATTGTAGCTATATTAGGGTTTATTTTATAGGTAAGTATTTAGTTTAAATAGGATTAACTTAGTTAATAATAGAAATATTATTTAGATTTATTTAATTAATATTTAAGTTAGGGGGGTGTTAGGGTTAGTGTTAGACTTAGGTTTAGGGGGTTAATAATTTTATTACAGTGGCGGCGGTGTAGGGGGGGCAGGATAGGGGTTAATAAATTTAATATAGGTTGCGGCGGGTTCAGGGAGCGGCGGTTTAGGGGTTAAACTATTTTTTATTTGCGGCGAGGTGCGGGATCAGCAGGATAGGGGTTAATAACTTTATTATAGAGGGCGACGGTATAGGGGGGGCAGGATAGGGGTTACTAGGTATAATGTAGGTGGCAGCGGTGTCCGGGAGCGGCGGTTTAGGGGTTAATACATTTATAAGACTTGCGGCGGGGTCTAGGAGGGGCGGTTTAGGGGTTAATACATTTATAAGACTTGCGGCAGGGTCTAGGAGCGGCGGTTTAGGGGTTAGTAACTTTATTTAGTTGTGGGGGGCTCCGGGGGCGCCGGTATAGGGGGTAGAACAGTGTAGTTTAGTGTGAGTGCTTAGTGACAGGCTAGCAAGAAAGCTGTCAAACAGCCGAAGAGCAGCGAGATCGGATGAGTGATAACTCTCACAGTCCGCTGCTCATCGCCCCGCGGCTTTTTGACAGCTTTTTTTGATAACTTAGGCGTATTTTTTCAGGTCCGCGGCGGCGAAGGTCGGCGAGCTTAGGCGGGCGTATTGGGCCGGCGAAGGCAGAAAAGTTGACGGCTTGATAACTACCCCCCCAAGTATCAGCAGAAAGCACATGAAAATTAAATGTATGACAACAAATGCAAGAAGCATGACAGGTAAAATGGGGGAGCTGACGCTCTTAGTTGCAGAAGAGGACTATGATGTTATCAGTATAACTGAAACTTGGTGGGATGATTCACATGACTGGGCAGTTAACTTAGAGGGGTATACTTTATTTAGGAGGGACAGAAATAAGAAAAGGGGTGGAGGAATCTGCATGTATATTAAACCTAACCTTAAACCTACAATAAGGGAAGATATTTATGATACAGGCGACAATGTAGAGACCCTGTGGGTGGAAATAAAGAGTGGGGGGAAAAATCCTAAAAAAATATTACTAGGAACATGCTACAAGCCCCCCAACATTAGTGACTTGGATGAAACTCAACTACTAATACAAATAGGTAAGGCTGCTAATAACAGTGCTGTAATTATGGGAGATTTTAACTACCCTGATATAAACTGGGCCAATGAAACTAGTAATTCAGCTAAGGGGGATAGATTTATAAATGTTCTCAGGGATAACTTCTTGTCACAATTAATAGAGGAGCCAACTAGGAGTAACGCTATATTGGATTTAGTGCTATCAAATATGACCCCTCTACTAGGTACTTCCTCAATAAAAACACACAACTCTGAATGTGGGTTACAAAGGCTGCAGCTTTTTATTTAAACAATTACATATAACCATAAATAACTGAACATTAAATACCCCAACCAGTGCTTGCCCCCATAGCATTTCTTCCACACTTACCCGCTGCATAGAATTTTTGGCGCTCTTTCTAGCACCTCCTACCTTAAGGGCTACCTTAAACCCCACCTCTCCTAATCCTGACCACCCCCAGCTCTTCTGTCACACCTATACAGGGGTCAAATGCCCTTCCCGTGCATAGGTGCATTCCAGGGCTTGCTATACAGATATAATATCAAACATAGAAGTCAAAGAAGATTTGAGTAACAGTGATCATAACATGGTCACATTTGAAATTTCTTTTCTTAAGCAGTGTCTTAAAGGTTTAACCAAGACTTTTAATTTTAAGAAAGCAAAATTCAACGATTTAAGGAAATCATTAAATAATATAAATTGGGACAAAGTATTCTCTAATAAAAATACAGAGGATACATGGATAACATTTAAAACTTTGTTAAATAAATATACATATCAACAAATACCATATGGTTATAAAAATAAAAATAAAAAATCCAAGCCAATGTGGCTGAATATAAATGTGTTATGAGAAATTAGGAAAAATAGTACAGACTCAAAATTCCATATTTATAAGGAATGTAACAAAGCATGCAAAAAAGCAATCAAATTAGCCAAAATTGAAAATGAAAACTTAATTGCAAAGGATTCTAAATCTAACCCTAAAAGGTTCTTTAAGTACATAAATAGCAAAAAATCTAAGAAGGACAATATAGGTTCATTAAAATGCGGGGAGGGTAGCATGATTAACAGTGACAGGGAGAAGGGTGAGATACTAAACCAGTTTTTTTTCTTCAGTATACACAAGAGAGGAACCATTGGATGATACTTTAGAACAAAATAGAACATGCCAGCCCATACCATTAATTGGTTTATGTATAGAGGATATCAGGAACAACTTGGATAATATTAAGGCCCAGATGGAATACACCCAAGGGTGTTAAGGGAATTTAGCACTGTTATAGACAAACCTCTACTCTTAATTTTTCCAGACTCATTATCCTCAGGTATGGTACCCAAGGATTGGCGTAAAGCTGATGTGGTGCCACTCTTCAAAAAGGGAAGTAGGGATGATCCAGGAAGCTATAGACCAGTTAGTCTGACATCAATAGTGGGGAAGATATTTGAAGGGAATATAAGGGATTATATTGATGAGCATATTCATGTAAAAAAGAGTTCTAATCAACATGGTTTTAGGAGAAATAGATCATGTCAAACTAATCTAATTAGATTCTATGAGGAAGTGAGTAAAAATATAGATAAAGGGGAATCAGTTGATGTGATATACTTAGATTTTACAAAGGCGTTTGATACAGTGCCACATGAGAGATTAATGCACAAAATTAGGAGACTGGGAATAGCTGAAAATGTTAGATTGTGGATAAATAACTGGATAAAAGATAGGGGGCAGTGGAGTACCCCAGGGATTAGTGCTAGGCCCTATTCTTTTTAATATTTTTATAAATGACTTGGAGCTAGGATTAAATAGCGACATCTCTATTTTTACAGATGATACTAAGTTTAGTAAGGTTATTAGGTTAGAGCAGGATGAACTTTCGTTACAAAGGGACCTGCAAAAATTAGAAGTATGGGCAGGTAAAGGGAAAATGAGATTTAATACGGGAAAATGCAAGGTTCTACATTTTGGAAGTAAAAATAAGCAGGCAACGTATTATTTAAATGGGACAAGACTTAGCCAAACACAGGAGGAAAGGGATTTGGGGGTAGTAATATATAACAAGCTAAAGATGGGTGCACAATGCAGGGCAGCAGCTTCAAAGGCTAATAAGATACTAGCATGTATTAAAAGAGGTATTGACTCAAGGGAGGAAAGCATAATTCTGTCACTATATAAAGCCCTGGTAAGACCTCACCTTGAGTATGGAGTGCAGTTCTGGGGACCAATCGCAAAAAAAGATATTGCAGAACTAGAAAAAGTCCATAGAAAGGCCACAAAGCTAATAAGGGGATTGGAGAATTTAACCTATGAGGAAAGGAAAGGCTAGAAAAACTGGGTCTGTTTTCTTTAGAAAAAAAGGCGCTTAAGAGGTGACATGATTACTTTATATAAATATATTCAAGGCCCATATACAGAGATGGCAGAAGCTCTGTTTATTCCAAGAAAATTGTTTGTGACCAGAGGTCACAATTTAAGGTTGGAGGAAAGGAGATTTAATCTCCTGCAACGGAAACGTTTTTTCACTGTAAGAGCAATAAAAGTGTGGAACTCATTACCAAAGGAGGTAGTGAATTCCAATACCCTAGATACATTTAAAAATTATTTGGATAAATTTCTGTCTATAAACAAAATTCATTGATATGATTGCTAGTTTTAAATGGGTCACCTTTTAGTGGTATTGCAGCAGAAAAGAAAGCGCACATCCGATTCAAGGTAGGAGTACTTTATTCAGGAACAACACACACTAGTAATGCACTTACTAGAGAAAACTTAAAAGACAGCAGTGTACAAAAAATCTATACAGCTTCACCAGAACACAAGGCAGCGGAAGATCCAGGGCGTCCAATTGAAATTTTCAAACGATACCCGGCAAAAGGAAAGTTCTTTACACCAATCGGATACGTCCTTGGGCCACCTGACGTCTGTATCTACGGATCCTTTGGACAGCCACAATACCTCTACGCGTTTCGCCGGCGACACCCCGGCTTTTTCAAGAGTAATTGGCTGTAATGATGTCAGTTCTTTTATAGCTAGTAGCATTGTTCCAATTGGTCCACGGAAACACCACATACAAATAAAAGGTAAGTTTAGAATTGGAAGGCTACGCTGACACAGAAAGAATGATAAAATCAAGGCATTTTATAATTACACAGTGAAAAAACCTTTTCAATAAATCACTGATCAATAAGTGTATACAATATAACACACATATATAAAAGTATAATAAAGTCATCGATGTTAATATATACAAACATTATTTACAAATGAAAAATTCATAGTGACGTTAAAACAGCTATATTGGAACTGTAATTGCAGACAAGAAAAAACAATTCATAGAAAGAAGTTGATAATATTCTTCTACACTCCTAATTATATATAAAAAAGGACCATATGTTTAATGTTTAAAAGCTGAATGGATTTGAGTTAAAATAAATTCAAACCTAAAATGAATTTAAATTTAAAATAATTCATAAAAGTTGATGCACTACATATTTCCTTTCTGGTTAAAATCTACTGTTGTTAGAGAAACGCTTGAACATCCAGATCTATATTCAAACCAAGGGGTGTAAGGCTTTTAAGTCTATATATCCACTCAGTTTCTTTTCTCCTTAGATGAAGTAACCTGTTGGTAGTACCTAGTGGGACCCAATCTAAGCGTAACTGGAGCTTTTTGTATATATTTTAGATTTGTATAGGTTGAACTCAATGGACTTCTGTCTTTATTCAGCCTCATCTACTATGTTACTATGATACTATCTTTTTGCTCTCTCTCTCCCCTCTCTTTTGCTCTCTCCCCCTTTTTTTTTGCTCTCCCCCTCTCTTGTGCTCTCTCTCCCCCTCTCTTTTGCTCTCTCTCTCCCTTCTCTTTTGCTCTCTCTCCCCTCTCTTTTGCTCTCTCTCCCCTCTCTTTTGCTCTCTCTCCCCCTCTTTGGCTCTCTCCCCCCTCTCTTTTGCTCTCTCTCCCCCCTCTCTTTTGTTCTCTCTCCCCTCTCTTTGGCTCTCTCTTCCCCCTCTCTTTTGCTCTCTCTCTCCCCTCTCTTTGGCTCTCTCTTCCCCCTCTCTTTTGCTCTCTCTCTCCCCTCTCTTTTGCTCTATCTCTCCCCCTCTCTTTTGCTCACTCTCCCCCTCTCTTTTGCTCTATCTCTCCCTTCTCTTTTGCTCTCTCTCCCCTCTCTTTGGCTCTCTCTCCCCCTCTCTTTGGCTCTCTCTCCCCCTCTCTTTTGCTCTCTCTCTCCCCCCTCTCTTTTGCTCTCCCTCTCCCCCCTCTCTTTTGCTCTCCCCCTCTCTTTTGCTCTCTCTCTCCCTTCTCTTTTGCTCTCCCTCCCCTCTCTTTTGCTCTCTCTCCCCCCTCTTTGGCTCTTCCCCCCTCTCTTTTGTTCTCTCTCCCCCCTCTTTGGTTCTCTCTCCACCCTATTTGGCTCCCTCTCCACCCTCTTTTGCTCTCCCCCCCTCTCTTTTGCTCTCTCCTCCCTGTCTTTTGCTCTCTTCCCTCTCTCTTTTGCTCTCTCCCCCTCTCTTTTGCTCTCCCTCCCCCCTCTCTTTTGCTCTATCTCTCCCCCCTCTCTTTTGCTCTCTCTCCTCCTCTCTTTTGCTCTCTCTCCCCCCCTCTTTTGCTCTCTCTCACCCTCTCTTTTGCTCTATCTCTCCCTTCTCTTTTGCTCTCTCTCCCCTCTCTTTGGCTCTCTCTCCCCCTCTCTTTGGCTCTCTCTCTCCCCCCTCTCTTTTGCTCTCCCCCCTCTCTTTTGCTCCCCCCTCTCTTTTGCTCTCTCTCTCTCCCTTCTCTTTTGCTCTCTCTCCCTTCTCTTTTGCTCTCTCCCCTCTCTTTTGCTCTCTCTCTCCCTTCTCCTTTGCTCTCCCTCCGCACTCTTTTGCTCTCTCTCCCCCTCTTTGGCTCTTCCCCCCTCTCTTTTGTTCTCTCTCCCCTCTCTTTTGCTCTCTCCCCCTTTTTTTTTGCTCCCCCCCTCTCTTGTGCTCTCTCTCCCCCTCTCTTTTGCTCTCTCTCCCTTCTCTTTTGCTCTCTCTCCCCTCTCTTTTGCTCTCTCTCCCCTCTCTTTTGCTCTCTCTCCCCCCTCTTTGGTTCTCTCCCCCCCTCTCTTTTGCTCTCTCCCCCCCCTCTCTTTTGTTCTCTCTCCCCCCTCTTTGGCTCTCTCTCCCCCCTCTTTAGCTCCCTCTTCCCCCTCTCTTTTGCTCTCTCTCTCCTCTCTCTTTTGCTCTATCTCTCCCCCCTCTCTTTTGCTCTCTCTCCCCCTCTCTTTTGCTCTCTCTCCCCCTCTCTTTTGCTCTCTCTCACCCTCTCTTTTGCTCTATCTCTCCCTTCTCTTTTGCTCTCTCTCCCCTCTCTTTGGCTCCCCTCCCTCTCTTTTGCTCTCCCCCCTCTCTTTTGCTCCCCCCCTCTCTTTTGCTCTCTCTCTTCCTTCTCTTTTGCTCTCTCTCGCTTCTCTTTTGCTCTCCCTCCCCTCTCTTTTGCTCTCTTTCCCCCCTCTTTGGCTCTTCCCCCCTCTCTTTTGTTCTCTCTCCCCCCTCTTTGGCTCTCTCTCCACCCTCTTTGGCTCCCTCTCCACCCTCTTTTGCTCTCTCCCCCCTCTCTTTTGCTCTCTTCCCTCTCTCTTTTGCTCTCTCCCCCTCTCTTTTGCTCTCCCTCCCCCCTCTCTTTTGCTCCCTCTGCTCCCTCTCTTTTGCTCTCTCTCCCCCCCCCTTTATTTTTGCTCTCTCTCCCCTCTCTTTTGCTCTCTCTTTTGCTCTCTCTCCTCCCCTCATGGTTTTCCTCATGGGGATCTATTTTATAGGTTCTCTATTATCGGTCGTAGAGATTCATCTCCTACCTCCCTTTTCAGATCGACGATATAATCTCATATTCCATTACCTCTACTGATAACTGTTTCAGTACTGGTTTGGCTATCTGCTATAGGTGGATGGGTGTCTTCAGGGAAATATGTTTTCATTACTTAAGACACTCTCAGCTATGGTTTGGCACTTTATGTATTTTATAAAGTTCTAAATATATGTATTGTATTTGCCATGATTCAGGTTTCAGTATATGTCCTTTTGCAGACTGTCAGTTTCATATCTGGGAAATGCATTTTTTAGAAATGTATTTCTTACCTGGGGTGTAGTTTTTTTTTTTTCAATTGACTGTCTTTTTCTATATCGCGGGCAGAATTAGGCGTGCAAGGGCGCAAAATGCTAAAGTTTATTGCGTCCTTCTTGGCACAAGATATTTTGGCACAAAGTTACCTTCGTTGATGCAAATTCGTCATTTCTAGCGTCTTAGTTGACGCCGGGTCCTTTCACAAGGTTGCGTCATCTATAACGTGAGTGTGTCATTTCCGGACGTTTTTGGGCCAAAACATATTTTTCTGTTTGTTGTGCGTCATACTTGGCGCCAAATATTTTCATTATTTTAGACCCAATTCCTATTTGCCTCTTGCCTTTTTCTATGTTAGAGGGCTATTCTGTTTGCATTTTTTTCCATTGCTGAAACTGCCATATAAGGAAATTTATAATTTTGCTTTATATGTTGTTTTTTCTCTTACATTTTGTAAGATGTCTCAATCTGTTCCTGTCTCAGAAAACACTGTTGGAATCCTGCTGACTGATAACAGTTCTACCAAAGCTAAGTACATTTGTTATAATCTTATTGAGATTATATCTCCAGCTGTGGTTTGTAATAAGTTGTCATGATAAACTTTTACATGCAGAGAATGTGTCCATCAGTAATAATACATTGCCTGTTGCTGTTCTTTTAACATCTAATATGCAAGATATATCTGTGAATTTTAAATATTTTTTTGCTGATTCTATTCAGAAGGCTTTGTCTGCCATCCCGCCTTCTAATAAATGTAAAGGTCTTTTTAAACTTCTCATAAAGTTGATGAAATTTCAAATGACCGACAACATACTGAATTATCCTCCTCTGATGAGGATCTATCTGATTCAAAAGATCCTTCCTCAGATATTGACACTAACAAATCTACTAATTTATTTAAAATGGAGTACATTTGTTCTTTGTTGAAGAAGGGTTGATTATATTTGATATTGAGGAGACTAGTCCTCTTGATTTTAAATGAGGAGAAAGGAACGCTGGAACTCAAAGTGAATAAGAATAGGTTTAGTCAGGAGCAGGCTTAACAACACATCAGGTAAGTTCCTATCTGATGCGTTTCGCGCATGCCTACATGTGCTTCTTCATAGATATGTGTCTCAACCAGTCTGGGTCAATATAAAGGTAAATTGAGTCAATCAGAGGGCAAAAACCATAATGTATTGTCTGATTTGTAACTAGATAGTTTGATTGTTAACCCATGATGTGTATAGATAGACAAGTGTACTGGTGAAAACGGGTTAAAAATCATTATGTGTACTTGGATGAGAGTTGGCATTCACCTTTTATATATATATATATATATATATATATATATATCTCCAGTTTGATGGAGAGGCATGACAAAACAAATTCAATAAATTGTTTCATTTTACTTAGCTTATTCTGATTCTATTTGATAACATATGAATAAGTTTTTAAAGTATTGCTTATTGTGTTATTATGTGTATATACATATATATTTATGTGTTATTATGTGTATATACATATATATTTATGTGTTATTATGTGTATATACAGATATATTTATGTGTTACTATGTGTATATACAGATATATTTATGTGTTACTATGTGTATATACAGATATATTTATGTGTTATTATGTGTATATACATATATATTTATGTGTTACTATGTGTACATACATATATATTTATGTGTTACTATGTGTATATACATATATATTTATGTGTTATTATGTGTATATACATATATATTTATGTGTTATTATGTGTATATACATATATATTTATGTGTTATTATGTGTATATACATATATATTTATGTGTTACTATGTGTACATACATATATATTTATGTGTTACTATGTGTATATACATATATATTTATGTGTTACTATGTGTACATACATATATATTTATGTGTTACTATGTGTATATACATATATATTTATGTGTTATTATGTGTATATACAGATATATTTATGTGTTACTATGTGTATATACATATATATGTATGTGTTAGTATGTGTATATACATATATATTTATGTGTTACTATGTGTATATACATATATATTTATGTGTTACTATGTGTATATACATATATATTTATGTGTTACTATGTGTATATACATATATATTTATGTGTTACTATGTGTATATACATATATATTTATGTGTTACTATGTGTATATACATATATATTTATGTGTTACTATATGTATATACATATATATTTATGTGTTACTATGTGTATATACATATATATTTATGTGTTACTATGTGTATATACATATATATTTATGTGTTACTAAGTGTATATACATATATATTTATGTGTTATTATGTGTATATACATATATATTTATGTGTTATTATTTGTATATACATATATATTTATGTGTTACTATGTGTATATACATATATATTTATGTGTTACTATATGTATATACATATATATTTATGTGTTACTATGTGTATATACATATATATTTATGTGTTACTATGTGTATATACATATATATTTATGTGTTACTAAGTGTATATACATATATATTTATGTGTTATTATGTGTATATACATATATATTTATGTGTTATTATGTGTATATACATATATATTTATTTGTTATTATGTGTATATACATATATATTTATGTGTTATTATGTGTATATACATATATATTTATGTTACTATGTGTATATACATATATATTTATGTGTTAATATGTGTATATACATATATATTTATGTGTTATTATGTGTATATACATATATATTTATGTGTTAGTATGTGTATATACATATATATTTATGTGTTATTATGCATATATACATATATATTTATGTGTTACTATGTGTATATACATATATATTTATGTGTTATTATGTGTATATACATATATATTTATGTGTTATTATGTGTATATACATATATATTTATGTGTTAATATGTGTATATACATATATATTTATGTGTTAATATGTGTATATACATATATATTTATGTGTTATTATGCATATATACATATATATTTATGTGTTACTATATGTATATACATATATATTTATTTATGTGTTAGTATGTGTAAATACATATATATTTATGTGTTAGTATGTGTATATACATATATATTTTTGTGTTACTATGTGTATATACATATATATGTATGTGTTATGTGTATATACATATATATATATATTTATGTGTTACTATGTGTATATACATATATATATTTATGTGTTACTATGTGTATATTCATATATATATTTATGTGTTACTATGTGTATATAACTAATAAACAAA